>NC_081319.1:101405541-101712416 GCF_026419965.1 Kogia breviceps | reverse complement strand
TGTGCTGTGAGGGGGGGCACTGCCCAGGCTGGAGACTGAGGGGTCGAAGAGGAAATTGAGAGGTCGCTGGGGGCCAGGTCACCCGCCCAATGCCCTCCTGGTCCGGTTAGACCATTCGCCATTCTCTGTCCTCCCCAGGGGTCTCTGTAAATAGACGGTCTGACTCATTTCTTCCCTCTAAACTAGACTGACCAGCTTCTGCCTATTTCCCTGGAGTAATTATCAGTCTACCTTCTTTCACTTTCGAAAGTGTTTAGGTTTGAATGATGTTATATGATTACCTTACCCTCCCCCACTGCCACCCACGATCTCCGTCTGTCAAACCGTCCCGTTCAAATCTCACCGGATGTTTTTTCTGATCCTCTTGACTGTCTATGATCCAACCCTTTCCCAAAACACATCATCTTTCTTCTTTCCTCTCTTGGTTTCCTGGTTGTACTTACTTACAGCCTTCTTTTCTCCCTTTTAGAGATTTTGAACTCCCAGACTACACCTTGGTAGATGCCACCAAAGTCCTAGGACAGTGCCTCCCCCAGAAGTGAATATTCCATAGCCGTGTGTTCAATAATAAATGACGGACCATTTAGAAGTTCGTCATGACGATCCATTTCCAGCACGAGAATTCGGGACCCAGAGTTTGGGTCTCATGTCTTAATACAAATATTACAAAAGGGTGAATTTTCTTCCCAAATCATCAAGTGGAGGGATGATATAAGAGTTTACAAACTACAAAGAACGAAAGTATTCGTTCAGCTAGTTGACTTAGAACAGTGTTTTCTACGATATGCTTCTTGAAACTGTAGCTGAGCTGGATGTTAGTGGAGTGTTTATCAAAAAAAGAGTCATGTGCTCAATGAAGGAAATGCCGTGTTAAAGCTCGACAGGGATTTTAGTGTATTTGTTAATAGTGGGATTTTCAGAACTTTTAATAAACGAATGAGCATTGCACATCTCTAAAGAGGGGCCGTCGTGTCTAACATTTAATTGATCATGGATACCTCTTCTGAATTCTCCCAACGCCTTTTTCTATGCAGCCTATCTTAGGGAAATGGGTACTTAGAAAGCATCTTTACAATTACTTATAAGGCTATTTCCACTATATTTATTTCCCAGGCTAATGCTAACCATGAATTGTTAATACACCTTAAAATCTTATGAGGCGATTTCCCCTGGTGTCAGTTTCTTAATTGAAGTCTCTTGAAAAGCATGACCAGTTGGCACGCCATTCATGCCTTCAAAACGTAAGACGTATTGTCGTATTGTCCAGCTGATTTCAGGCCCCCACTCCGGACAATGCAGCCTCCATCCTCCCCTTTCTATCACCACCCTTGCTCAAAGATTCATAACTGCATTCATTTGCTGTCTATCTCTGTTTCCCTCTCACCTATCTTGCAGAAGTTCCCATAGTCAGTTTCCCCAAACACTGCTCTCCTCCAGACACTCCCTGGTCTCTAGCGCTCAGTGACACTTTTTCTCCTACAGGGTCACTCCCAGCTTATTCAGCTAGGGGTCTGGGTTTGAAGGGCACCATAGAGTCATGCTGTATTTAATTCCATTAAACACACTGAGAATAATACTTGTAGGAGGAAGATTTTCTACTGCATATAACATCAAAGTCACAGACATGAGCAAACATCTCTCTTAAGAACATGCTGTCAAACTGAGCAAGATTGGCTACTTTCAAATTCTTTTTCTGGAAGTTTCCTGCTGCTTGTATTTTCATTTTAGTTAAATGTTAAGGGTTTAAAGAAAACTTTCTGGGAGAAAAATTTTAATGGAGAAAATCCCACCTAATTCAAAAATCTTACATTTTTTCTAAACTGGGAAAGTATCACTACGTATGATTTTTTGGCAAGATGATACCTAATCTAACTCATGATCTGAGACAGCAGATTCAATACCGTAAGGTCAAGTTCCAACTGTGAAAATATGACCTCCTCCTACTCTGCCCTCACAGACCCCTCGCCTCAACATCACTGAGAGTTTGTGAGAAATGCTGATTCTCAGGCTTTGCTCCAGACCTGATGAATAAGAATCTGCTCTTGAATAGGATCCCCAAGTACACAGAGTTTGAGTAGCTAGGTAAGCAGCAAAGCCACTGAAATCTCTGCTTGCTAATTTGAAAAGAATCATCTCTCTCTCCCTCATGTCTACTGTGAAGATTAAATAAAATAATGCATTCTGGCGCTTGTGAAGCATATTATTGATTTGAGTTGTATGATGCTGGTTTACTCACCGCCCCTGCACTTTTCTGCATCTGAACCTTCTCCCTGCGTGGAATGCCTTCCCTCCCTTCCCTCTAGTACCTGAATTGTACTTGTTAGAGCCTAAATTTTGTCCCCCTAAAATTCATATGTTGAATCGCTAACCCCAGTGCCTCAGAAAGTGGCTGTATTTAGAGACGGACCTTTAAAGAGGTGAATCATGAGGTCTTCAAGGCAGGTCCTAAACCCATATGACTGGGGTCCATATAAGAGGAGGCGATCAGGACACAGACACCCTCAGAAGGACGACTACGTGAGGACACAGGGAGAAGGCGGCCTCTACAAGCCACGGAAAGAGGCCTCAGTAGAACTCACTCTGCTGACACTTTGATCTTGGACTTCCAGTCTCCAGAACCATAAGGAAATAAATTTCTGTGGTTTAAGCCACCCAGTCTGTGGTCTTGGTTAAAGAAACCCTAGGAAACGAATCCACTATCTTTTCTGGTTTCATCTCAAGAAGTCTCTCCTCCAGATTCCTGATCCACCCCGCTTCCCACCCCTGTACAACTACATTGGGTGGATTTTAATTAACATACATGCCGTATGTCTTTGAACATATATTCTGATCCTGGAGACTGGGAAAACTGCATACAGTGCCCATTCCATTTGCCTGTGAATACCACCTAATGAGTATATATTTATTGATTGATTGGTTGTAAGAAGAATACAACTCAAGACTTTATACTTCCCTCCAAGTGTGTTAGGTAGCCCATCAATAATTCCTCACCCTGTACATAAGCAAAGCAGGTTTTACTGTAAGCCGGCATTAGGCATATATTGGCGCTACTCTCATGATTTAATACAGATGCTTGTAAATTCAGTTTTGGGGGATCCCAAACTGTGGGAACAAGTGAATCTTAATGTCTTGCCTTTGGATTTGCTTTGAAAATGTCTAACTCCTTATATTGATCTCCCAGCCCCACTCCACCCCACAACCCTTCTTTGCTTTGGGGTAAGCAAAGATTTTATTGTTCCTATTTGAAAGATTAAAAAACTGAGGTTCAGAAAAGCCCCTAAGCAGCTAGTAGCCTAGAAGGGCACATAGGAGGCTCCCGGCACTTTAACCACAAATAGGTCCTGTGGTGAAATGATCAACAAATAATCCTCACCCCTAAAAAACAAACAAAAAAACACTCACCAGAACATGTATGTGAACAAGTCAGAAACCTTATTTTTCAACTCTCTATGCCATAACTTCTTAGATTTAAAACCAAAAATTGAAAGCAATCTCCATAGAATTCCTCTGGGGGAGAAATGACTTACTTCAGCTTATATCCCTCACTGTAGTTGCTCTGAGTCTTGGGAATTACCTTGTCCATGTATTTTCATTCAGAATGAATGCTTTAATGTATTTCTTTAATCTTCTGTTGCATCAGAGAATATTGTTTCATGCATATTAAAGACTTGGGCATGTAATAGACCAGGGTTCTGACTAATAAAAGAGCTCAAAGCATGTCACTAGTATTATTGCTTTTCTTGGCTTCAGGATAGATGTGTTTTATTTGGTAAATTAAAAAAAATCATAAAAAACATTAATGATGATAATAGTGATTATATTAAACAAAGGGAATTATTTTATTTTGAAAAGGTACCGTGGCCTTGTACAGATCATTATTCTTTTGAAGGAGTTGACCCTCTACCCTTTTTCCAGAGTGTTTTATTCCCCATTCAGGCAAATCAACCAATGAGTATTAGGAACATTTTATGGCTGTACAGAAGTAACAAAGAGGCAACATTTACCTAGAAAGTCTTCCAGTCTGGTTTGAGTCTATGAGACCGCCACAAAATAAATAGTTAAATGTACAAACCACATGCTCTAGAAAAACAGAGAAGGGAAAGTGCTTTCTAGAAGGATGGGGCTTAATTGGGATTTGGGGAGAGTAGAAAGATTAAGATGGGTGAACAAAAGGAAGGAGGCTATTTGGGGCAAGGCGGGTAGAATCTAAATATAGACACAATCATTTAATAAACATTTACTGTTCCACTCACTGTTCTAAGGGAGGAGGCCATAGAGATAAAAGACGTGGTCCCTGTTCTAGAGTTAAAAGTAGAACAGACCCTCGCAGGTGTGTAGACACGGTGGGAAGTACCATGTTGGGTCTGAGCGAGGGATGCTCCTTGATCTCGGAGGAAAGCTGCACCACACAGCCAGGGGAGAAACAAAAGGACATAGAAAAGTTTCCCAGCATTGCTAATGCCCAAGAGGAATCTTAAGACAAGAAGGAATTAGCCAGAGGAAGAACATTCCAGGCAGATGGAATCCTTCCGTGAGAGCAAGAGGAAAGAGAGAAGAGAGAGCTCGTCACATGTCTCAGTTTGGCTAGAGGGGGTGTGTGTGCTAGAACAGTAAGCGATGAGGCTGGAGGACCAGGGAAATTATAGTAAAGAATCCTTTACAGTAAAGACTTTACTCTGAGAGCAGCGTGGAACAAATGCCGTATTCACAGAACATGAAGAAGGAGGAAGGCCTGATTAGAGCACAGGATTCTGTGGCAGTTTAAAAAAAAAAAAAAAAAAAGGAAGAGAGAGTTTGGAAAGGGAAATTAATGGAGGACTTTACCGTCTTTCACAAGAAGGCAGGATTCGAGCCAGGAGTTAACGTGGTCACTGCAGATTCATGTTTTTGTTCTGGCATTTATTTCTGGGACACCCATTTGACATGACTTTCATGCACATGATAGCATGCAGTCAAAATAATCAGACCAGACTGTGTGAACAATCAGGGCAATCAAAGTCATACTGTCCGATTTAGCTAACATCACCTAATGATGACGTGGAAAATTAATGTTATGCCCTTCAGAATCGCAATGGATGCCAGTCTTTCTCAAATCATGTTTTGTCCTAATTTCTGAGGTGTTTAAATGCCCTGTATAAAATAACATGTGCTAAAGTGAACGTGAACATCACAACTGGTACATTTTTCTGTATTTTTAATCCCTATTTGTAGATTCAAAGATCTTTTGGAGCACGTTTACCTGTTAGAACTATGAAAAGTTGGTGGATATTGTCTTTCTTCCTTGATCTCAATCAGTCAAGGATATTTGCATCATCTCTTAACAGGTAATGGACAATGGAAAGGCACAAGAGAGACTAAGAGTGGAATATTTCACTGTGATCCTTCAGCATGATACTGAAAATAAATTCACACACTCTTGCTATTCAGTTTACCAGCCTGTAAAATGCCCTTAACAGCTTTCCCACACAAATGCCCTGCGGATGGATAATACAACTAATGGCAACTTTTTGTACAACTTCAGGATTTATTGTTGAAAAGGGAATGTACTGTGATTTAGAGATTTTGTATCTTTCAGGAGTTAGTAAATAAGTATTGTCATATGGGTCCTCCTATAATTTAGGAGTGGGGTCTGGATATAAGGAAAGGTGAGACAGGTAGTATCCCTTTAATCTAATAGGCTTATGCAACAGACATAAAAGCTCATTTTCAAGGATCAAGATAAAAAAGAAATTAAACTGCCTAAATTTTTATATAATGAAAACATAGGGTTTTCTAAAACATAGTACTTAGATTTTAGGAAAAGAAGATTAAGGGTCCCAATAGTTGATGAAATTCCCAAACTGTTGGAAAAATAATATGAAAGGTGATCCAATGGAATAGTGTTGGTAAATGATACATCTGAAATAAATATAAAATAAAAAAAGTAAAACATGCTAAAAAAATCTGGCAAAAGTTTTATAGTAGAAAGAAGCCACACAACTATATTACATTCTCATAAGGTTTTAAAGTGCTAACCTTGGAAATTGAAAATAAACTTTAAAAAATATATACTAGAATAAGTTCTAGAGATAGGCTTATGTTACTCTTTCATTAGAGATGCCTTGCATAGGAGTTCAGAAAACATTTTATCATCTGCAGCATAGTCTACAGCCTTGTTTATTGTATTGGTCAGTTTGGATCACAACAAAATACCACAGACCAGTGGCTTAACCTAGAGACATTTATCTTCTCACAGTTCTGAAGGCTGGAATCCAAGATCAAGACGTCAAGGTTGGTTTCTGGTGAGACCAGTCTTCCTGGGTTGCTGATGGCTGTCCTCTCACTTATCCTCACATGCCCGTTCCTCTGTGCATTTGTAGAGAGAGAGATTGAGA
Organism: Kogia breviceps; assembly: GCF_026419965.1. Taxonomy (NCBI): domain Eukaryota; kingdom Metazoa; phylum Chordata; class Mammalia; order Artiodactyla; family Physeteridae; genus Kogia; species Kogia breviceps. The sequence continues at coordinate 101,706,042 of NC_081319.1, read as the reverse complement.
TGGTGCCTCTCTCTCTTCTTATAAGGACACCAGTCCTGTTGGATTAGGGCTCCACTCTGGTGACCTATTTAACCTTAATTACTTCGTTATATGCCCTGTTGATAGAGATAGAGTAGGATAATCAAATAGTTATTCCAGAAATCCTACTAGGGGACTGTACAATAGCTAGAGCATGAAATTTAGAGGGATTTGGGAGACTGAAGTAAGTTAATGATCACTCAAGAAAGTAGTGGGAAAAATCCTGAAACAATGTCGGCTTGCTTGACTTACGAAGCAGAGCGAGTCGTTTAGCATCAAAGCCAGACAGCCTTGTCTAACAACAAAACTAAGCTAACTTGCTTAGCAACAAAACCACGCAATGACGTAGGGAATGGACTTGAGGACACAGAGAGGGGGAAAGGTAAGCTGGGATGAAGCGAGACAGTAGCACTGACATATATACACTACCAAATGTAAAATAGATAGCTAGTGGGAAGCAGCCGCATAGCACAGGGAGATCAGCTCAGTACTGTGACCACCTAGAGGGGTGGGATAGGGAGGGTGGGAGGGAGGGAGACGCAAGAGGGAGGAGATATGGGGACACATGGATATGTATACCTGATTCATTTGTTGTAAAGCAGAAACTAACACACCATTGTAGGGCAATTATACTCCAATAAAGATGTTAAAAATAATAATACATAAATAAATTTAAAAAAATGCAATGGAGGCACAAGTCATGCCTCAAGACAATAAAACAATAGTGGAAAAACAAGGCCTACATCCTGCCCAGTGATGTCAACAAGTTAACGACCCCTAGGACATGCTCTGTGCACACATAAAAACAATAATTTAGGGAAAGGTAACATTTCAAAGTGAAAGACCCTCATTATACTGAGACCTGAAATAATTTTTCCATAGCTCCCTGACAGTCCAGATGAGTCATATAGGGTAAAAAACTCCCCCACCCGACACGTAGGAGGAGTTAATGATGGAAGGCTCGAAGAACGAGGAAGAAGGCGGTCTTCTCCCTCTCCCCTCTTTTCCTTTGATTATAAAAATGCAACCCACTAAGTACTCAGGGCAGTGCAATGATTGCGTACCCACTTGTAAGCCTCACGAGCATCCTATTCTAATAAATCACTTCTTATCTATCACTTTGCCTCTCACTGAATTCTTTCTGTGCTGAGACATAAAGAACCGGGGCTCTTCAGACCCCCCCGAAATACCATCTAGTGGTTTCACTGTCTCCAAATACAGTCACACTGGGGTTAAGACTTCAGTGTATGAATTTTGTGGGGAGCACAATTCAGTCCATAACACTCATCAGTGTCAACTCTGGGAAGAGCTAAATCATAAGTTAAGTTATTAAAATTCTTACTAAGATGGTTTCTTTTTCTAGTGCCTTACGTATTTATATATAAATATTTTTACTTATGTGAGTCATTATGTCAGGTATCATTTGTAAAGTCTAGATGCATTTATAAGAATATCAGCAACACTGACATAATTCTTTGAAGATTAAAGTCACATTCTAATAAAAGCAGTGGATAAGGAGTCTAGGCTGGGCACCCAGATGCTGGAGGAGAGGAACATAGTGAGATAGATGTGGGACTCAGCAGTAGAATGAGAGCTGAAGGAACCTTGTTCAGGTTTGTTTCTTTGGGGAGAACAACAGCCTTGGTTTTTAAAAGCCTACTGTTGAAGGTCAAGATGGCAGAATAGAAGGACGTGGAGCTCACATGCTCTCACAAATACATAAAAAATACATCTACATGTGGAACAGTTCTCACAGAATCCCTAAAAGCTTACTGTTGTTATTTTTTCCCTGCTCAGAGCTTTTAAGTGGAAAAGCGTGGTTTCACAAAAGGTAGCTCAGCTGAGGCTCAAAAATCAGTATTCTGTCCCAACCAGTCCTGCCAGTACCTCAGAGCAAGACCGTAGGCAACGTTATAATCCCCGGAGCCCCCAATCTCCTCTTCTATAAAGTGAGGTGTAGATCTTGATAAGACCCTATTCTACCCCTAACAGCCTGGTTGCTATGACCTAAGACTTAATTCTGGAGAGTGTGCATGCTGGTTCCAACATTTCTAGAACACTTGCTATGTGACATGTAAAAACCTTCCTTCCCCTTACATTACTTACAGAGATGGAAGTAACTCTGTAATGAATACCAAGCCTCATGCCCAATTTGACTGAACTCCGAGATATAATCTGGAAACCACTGTAATCTGAGAAGCAATGAAAAAGAAGAAAAAAAATAGCATAGTATTCAAGTAAGTGGCCTTATTTCCATGGCCTTATTAGGTGCTCAGCTCATTTATTTAAAAGTAATTTAATTTTAATTACCCCAGTACTGTTTCTGCAATGTCCAGGTTAAAAAATAGCAGACTAAATTTCAACTCTGTGTGTTGAGAACAGAATGTTTTCTTTACAAGCATTTGAGTTTTATTTAGCAAATGCTGTTCTTAGTTTATTAGAAATTCAGATAGGTATACTTCTATGGGACATATCATCACAGCATGACATGACATGGTAGAAACACTTTATATTACTATATGGCCATCATTCATACTTCTTAGGAGATTCCATATATGGCAGATGTTAATCAAATTGCATGCCTTACTCAATCTCTTTCTCAGAGGATCCTTTCCCAGAGCCACCATCAGTCAATATTAAGAGATGGTCACATCATCTAATTGAAGCCAGTCTCATAATCTGACCCGAGAACTGCTTAGTTGGGCATTGATTTGACCGCTGGAGTCATGTAGACGTAGGGTGTGGATCTCCTTGAAGGATTTTTTTGGTTGAGAGGCAGCTGAGAAAGCTGCTCTGCAGGAAGAAAACAAGACAGGGAGAGAAGCCAGAAACAGCTGTGTGAACTGGAAGGAGAAGAGGAACTGCCGAGGATCCTGCTGGCTTTCTTTATCCTTCTCCAGGTCCCCTGGGAGGCCAGTTTGCACTTCCTGCTTTTGGGTTCTTCTAAGAGATATCTCAGTGCCCTGTTAATACAGCCATTCCCACCCTCTTGACAAACTACTTAAATATGACTTTGTAGCCCTTGTACTCAACAACCCCTTTATCATCATACTTTATTTTGGCAAACCATTCTAGAATTTAACCACATTTTATTACTTTTTCAGCCAGTGTCCCCTTATTTGCTTCCTCCACCAAAGCAATTGTATATAGGTTGTTCAAATAGTTAGCTATATTGTGCTAATCTGGCCAAGCATGGCCATAGACTAAATTTTAATGAGCTTCTAACCCCAGTTAGTAATGTGGCACAATTTCCAACAGATGCATGCCACTGGTTAAAAAGAAGTGGTTTGGCTTCAGAAAATACTTATCACTGCACATCTATCACTGGAAATCCAACTGAAGATGCCCAATGAGCATAGGTTAGTAGTGTCAGTATGGGAAATGAATTATGCTCCTGTTATGTCTGTCTTATCTATGAAATCCTTTATATCCACAAATGCTTTATGATGATTCCCAAACCTCTCCAAGATCAAAATTACCCAGGGAAACTTTGTAAACGTAAATTCTTAGGTCCATCCCAGGACTATAGAATAAGAATTTTGGGGACACGTGGTCTGGGAATCTGTGTATTTACAGTTCTGTAGGTGATTCTGAGGTTCAGCCAGGTTTGAGGATCAGTGTTCTAGATTATATACAATATTCAGGGAGAAAATGGTCATTGAAAATAGAAAACCAATCAATACAGGAAAATCAATTTTATTTGTAGATCTCAACATTGAACAATCGGAAATTGAAATTTCAAAAAATAAAGTTTACAAGAGCACCCAAAACATGAAATACTTGGGTAAAAATCTACTGACTTATGCAAGATATATATTCTGACAGTTAAAAATACTCATGAAAGAAATCAACGGAGACCTAAATAAATGTAGATAAATACAATATTCATGAATTGGAAAATTTAATATTGTTAAGATGTCAATTCTCCTAAATTGTTCTATAGTTTCAACTCAATCCCAATAGAAATCTAGCAGCAATTTAAAAAAACTATATGTTTCAGCTGTACAGCATTATAATTCAACATCTGTATGCATCTGTGTTTAAAAAAGAAAGTGACAAGTTGATTCTAAAATGTACATGAAAAGACAAAGGAACTAGATTAGCCTAAACAATTTTTTTTTTTTTTTTTTTTTTTTTTGCGGTATGCGGGCCTCTCACTGTCGTGGCCTCTCCCGTTGCGGAGCACAGGCTCCGGACGTGCAGGCTCAGCGGCCATGGCTCACGGGCCCAGCCGCCCCGCGGCACGTGGGATCTTCCCGGACCGGGGCACGAACCCGCGTCCCCCGCATCGGCAGGCGGACTCTCAACCACTGCGCCACCAGGGAAGCCCGCCTGTGTGTCTTTTCATTCGTACAAGTCCCGTAATGGTAGACTAGGTCCATCACCACCCGCCGAGGTTGGCATGCTTCTGGTTCCCCAACCTTCCTGAACCCAACAATGATTCCCAGCTGTGTAAAGATGGGTACCTGTCTGACTTTGACTACGGATATGTTTGTAGGCATTTTATAGTAAATTCCCCCTAGCCTTGCCCCATCTATTAGATTAAACATCAGACAATTTTTTTTTCTTTCTTTCTCTCTTTTGGTGGCACCGCATGGCATGAGGGATCTTAGTTCCCTGACTAGGGATGGAACCCGTGCCCCCTGCAGTGAAAGCGTGGACTCCTAACCACTGGACTGAGAGGGAATTCCTAGATCAAACCTTCTTAAGACATTTCAATTGACTTCTTTGATTTAATGACAGGTGTCAACATCAAAACAGTCCCGAGATTTTATGATTTTGTGCTGCTTAGCAGAGAGATTGCAGAGAAACATTCTATCAAGTAAAATGTAGCTAGAAACTAGAGAAAAATGATTACTTGCCTTTATGAGTCTTCTCTGGACACACATACAAATACATATCCTACACAATTAAGATACGTATTAATGGCTATTTTCAGAACATAAAATAACTCAATCCCCAAATGTTCATATTGTTTAGTCAGAAATGAAACACAATATACACCTGAATTGATCTGCTTTTCATTCCTTTCACTGTAACTGGCATTAGGAGTAAAAAAAAAAGGGGCAGCGAGACCTGCAAGAAAATCTGTAACAATTAGACTCCAAGGTCTCATTCTATCATTATCTATTGTGAATAATTATCCACGTTTTACGTATTTCATCTATTTTAAATTTATCAATCATGTCAAACTGATTAAAATGGTCTAATTAATTATGTTTTAGAAAATTTGGGGGGTATCATAGGATTAAGATATTTAATAAAACACATTTTGTGATTAAAGTCTCAGAAGAATCCCTTAAGTGTTAAGCCCTACTTCCCGAAACCCCTGTAATACACAGTTCACTCTGAAGCAGCAGTAAATCACGGAAGTGAACGTTTTCTTCATAATGTCACCAGAAAATAGCATAAGGAGTATTCTAACGACATGCCATGAAATTAAAACAACAGACCATGACTGATAGGAAATTATGGGTTTATTTTACTTTCGTGAAGATTTTTTTTTAAAGTAGTATTTATGGAGAAAGTAATGAATATTAAATCTTTCATACATCTGCAATGATTAAAGAATTCACTTATGCCAGCGACCCTGCAACATGGTAAGATTTCTGTTCAGTTTGGACAGAGACTCAGAGAAGTTAAATAGGGTCAGGCCACACAGAATGGTGAAGTCTGAAAGCAAAGGAAGGCAATCAGGTGAAAAGTATTGGAATATTTTAAGATGTCCTGATATTGAAAACCTCGGAGTTTGTCGCTAAGACCTCAGCACTGAAGTGCGGTCCGTGGACCGGAAACACCAGCAACTCGTTGGTGCAAAGCTCAGGCCCCAGACCAATCCTACTGAATTAAAATCCTACTTTTAAAGAAGCTCCTCGGGTAAGTCACCTGCACATTCAGGCTTTAGAAGCACTACCATTGTGGGGAATTCTTCTTTTGAAAACTTAAGGCTAATAAGATACTCCACTGACTGGAAGGAAATCAACAGAGTTCATGTCTTTTTGTGTAGAGATCATGGCAAATCCTCTCTGGAATGGGTGTTCCTTAAGAGTGAGGGTTGTATTTGATTCTTTTTTGCATCCTAAGCACCTAGCATAATGCCTGGCTCACATCTGATTCAGTGCGAGTGAGTGAACAAATGCTGTTAAGATAAAAATAGCGCAGTCAAGTCAGCGATGTTACGGTATTTGTTAAAAAGGTTAAGACGGCTGGTTCTAGGGACAAGTACAAGGACATTCAATAGAGGCACACACACGAAAAGCAGAATCTGTGCAAATGAAACATTTTTGCCCAAACACGTAGTGGAAACAAACTGTCATTTGCTTAATTAGGAAGGAGGCACACAAAGAGTTTTGAGCACCACTCTGGTTTGCCTGATGATTTGATGACCGTGCCGTTTAAAGAGCAAATGTGACACCGGGATGCATAAGTATTTTCACTATGCTAAAGCCATATTGTTGGTTTATTATGCTGGTCAAATTTTACTAGAATTCTGCACTCATTTGACCAAGGAAGAACCTAGAATATAAAGTGGGTTAAAGATAAAAAATCACTTTAGGAAATTAAGAGACTTAGATAACAGTCCAGAGAATGCTAAGAGATAAAAACATTAGTTGAGCCTAAAGCCTGCAGTGCAATCCTAACTATTTGGAGTTGGTCAAATGTCACACATTACGGGCGCAGTCCCCGCAAGACTGCTCTCACTTCAGAACCAGCTGCAAGCTCCGAGGTTCCCAGGCCACCAACTGGTTACAAATTTGGGAGCGTTACCACTTTCCCCTCAGGTTCCATACTTCGCTAGAACAACTCATAGGACTTAGGAAAGCGTTACACATTCCACTACAGTTTTATCATAAAGGATACAAATCAGGAACAGACAAATGAAGAGACCTGTGGGGCAAGGTCTAAGCTTCCGTGTCCTCAAGTGCATCGCTCTCCTGGCACATCCGCGGGTACCTACAATCAGGGAAGTAATCCCAAACCTTCGTCTCTGGAGGTTTTATTGGGTCTCACTATGAAGCCATGATTGATTGAATCACTGATCATGCGATTGAACTCAATCATCTCCAAACCCCTTACCTTCCCCAAAGGTTGGGCCAATATCCTGAGGCTCAAAACCCTAATCCCATAGTCACATGCTGAGACTTTCCAGCAAGGCCAGCCTCGACCCGGGAACCACCAAGACTCACAATTCCTATCACTTGGGAAATTCCAAGGACTAGAAGCTCCCTCCCAGAAATCAAGGACAAAGGTCGGCCAAATTCTTTGCTATACAACATGCCTTGCTGAGGATTCTGGCTAGGCTGGCTTACCTCTAGGTCAAATCTTAACACAGTGATCCACAAAGAGTTGGCTGCATTCTTCTGCTATTGTTATTTTGTTGCACTGTTACTTTGTTATTGTTATCTTGTATGCCAAGAAGGGGACATTATATGGCAGAATTCAGAATGTATCTTTTTTCGTCTAATGATATTCTTTGATGACTAGTTCTGTATGACACAGATCTTTACTGTAGGTATGACAGGCACGTGATGTGAACACAGATGAAGAAACAACTTATATCTACATACAGCTTGAAACAAAGACACGTACGTGCATTCCACAAATGTGTCCATCGAACGATCCTCACCTATTCACTCAAGTATGTCTCACAAATTCTTTACTAAAGACACTTCATCACTCACGACGTTACTTTGGGTTACTTAAATGTTCAGTGAGGTACAATGAACAGAAAACATGCCTTGCGGTGTGAATGGGTTTGAAACGTACTCATGTGAGCTAGTAAGCACCCACCCCGGTCCTCAAACTCTGTATTTGCAAAAATGTAAACATGAATAATCCCACCTACTCAGAGAGGCAGCACCGTGGTTAACGGCATGAACCTGGAACCAGACTGCTTGACAGCTCCGGCTTTTTCTAGCTACGTAAGGTTACGAAGGTCACTAATGCCACAGCTTTCCCATCTGCAGAATGAAGTTAATATTAATACTTACCCTTAGACAGGTGCTGTGAGGATTAAATAAGATATTGCATATAAAGCACGTATAATAGTGCCAGGTACCTAACAAGCACTTAAATACTGGCTATTGCAATTAATATTTTATTCTTTTTTTTTTGGCCACACTGCACAGCTTGTGGGATCTTAGTTCCCCAACCAGGGATTGAATCCGGGCCCCCTTGGCAGTGAAAGCGCAGAGTCCTAACCACTGGACCACAGGGAACTCCTGCAATTAATATTTTATATTCCCTTATTATTACTTTTTTGGTTGCTGGGATGACATATTCAGGAAAGGTCACATTTTAAATCTGGCACAAAGTACACATCCCAATGCTGATTTCCTTCACTACAGAAATGATTCTGTATTTTAGACTACTACTATTCCATGGATACAAATAAGTGAGATGAAGTTTACCTCCTTCTGATGGCAGGTCAAATAAGGAAATGGAGTATAAAGGGTTAGCCTGACAAACTGATTTTTAAACAGTGCTCAATTGTTTAAAATTGGGGATGGGGTAGGTGAGAGGAGGAGCTGGTAACAGGCAGTCAGAGGTAAAAAAATTAGAAAAGTATGGGGATAACAGGATGACTTGATAAGTTAAAATTATAATATTTTATCAAGGACTCGGGAAAATTAACTTTTTTTAAAAAGCACAAATCCTTCCTGTCTTAGAGTTTAAGGCAGTAGTATCATGGAGTGCAAATTAACATTCCTTTCACTTTAAAAGATGAAAACTTAAAAAATGATTATCATTTGGGGAAAAAAAGACCCACAGTATTTAATTTAACACAGGACACATGAAGATCAGGCAGAATTTCTTGGGCTAGATCCTTAAATCATCATGGCCTCTGCTGCACCCACATATGCACAAAACAGGTTACAGTCACCATCAGAACACAGTGGAATTTTAAGAATGAGATTAAATATTCCAAGTATACTAGACTCACAAAATGTGATATTACTAAGAGCATGGGTATTAAGCTGGTTTAACCAACATTTACACTGAAAATGAAGATTAATAGGATTTTTTTTTAATACAGTGGAAGCAATTCCAAAACTCACTGTCAAAAAATCAGGGCCAGAATCTTCCTGAATTTAGACTAAAACTGTGCAATGTATTGTGTGAATTTGCTAAATCTACTTGTGTTTTTTAATTTATCCAATTTCATCTTCAAGCTGTCAAATTAAATTTCATTTTTAAGAAACACTATGATAATTTTATTATTTTATAGCAATTTAAGACATCAATTATTTTCCCATCAATTATTTTCCCTTCAATTATATTTTAATTTTTATTTCACTTTTTAAGATTTTTTTTGAGGTGGACCATTTTTAAAGTCTATTGAATTTGTTACTCTATTGCTTCTGTTTTATGTTTTGGTTTTTTGGCCCCAAGGCATGTGGGATCTTAGCTCCCTGACCAGGGATTGAACCTGCACCCCCTGCATTGGAAGGTGAAGTCTTAACCACTGGATCGCCAGGGAAGTCCCTCCCTTCAATTTAAAAATCCAAATCATGAGCTCTTTTAGCACCTCTGATGGATAATAGGAAATCTGGCTTGTGATACATACTTACAGGATACAGGATAATGACTCTTTTTACTCTATTGCCTATATTCCACAGAAAACGTAAAGCACGTTTTCTCTAAAGAATACTTTTAAATGATCAGAGAAAAGCCTAAGTTTTAAAGTTGATGTACACTGTACTTCCCATCTTCGTAAGAAAATCCAACCTTCACTACCCCAATTCCATCACATTCTTTTAAAAAAAAATCATAGAATAATTTTTATTTATAATGAAGTTATTCTCTCTAGACTTTAAATCATCAGTTCACTCTTACAACAGAGAATCAATTTAAATAACACCACCACAATGGAACGGAAAAAAGAAAACAATCTGCGTTTACATATCAATTTCTTTGATATGTCATAATGATATCCAATATTTCTTGCAACATGGTCCATTTCCAGTGAAATTCTCAACAGACTGTAAGCGTCACGGTCCTTCATCTTAATGTTTTATTCTAAGGTGTGCCGGATGCGGCTCTTTTGATTGCTTTGGAAGTTAAACAGTCCAACAAGGGTTCTGAAGAAATGGCGACTTCACATGTAATCCATCCATCCACAAATGACAGCATGCCTTCAAAACCTCTGGTTTTTATAAACGTCCCTTTGGAAAGTTAACTGATTGATGAATTAATTCTACGTTATAAAGCGAATCGCTGTCTAGACAGTCTGTGCCAGCGTCCCTGACCTCCTCACTTCCACTGTTTTGTTTATCACATCATACAGCGATGGGAGTCTTATTTTGTCCATATTTTTGCTGTAAACATTGAGAAATATACCAAGGATAACTAACAAACCAGACCATACATACCTAAGAGAAAAAAATAAGGAAAAAAGATTAATGTCAGAGTAACAATTTGTCATTAACCACAGAATTTGATGATGTCATAAAAATTCCTCAATGAAATAAAATTTTGCTACTGGATACCTATAAAAAGAGCACTAAAATAAAACAGTATTTGTTTTATTTTACAAATAATATTTAGATCACACTAGATAGAATTCTGTATTTTTAATGTTAAGTATATATGTAGGAAAAGCATTTTACAAAATACTAAATGTAGTTCATGTTTTTGAGGATAATAGCAAATGTGAAGTCCAACTTCTACCAAAAGTCTCAAGAATATGTTTACAGCACTGGATATGTAAACCTGCCAATGGCCTTCTTAGGAATTCAATTCAGCAGTCCAACTAGTTGGGGTAGAATAGAGAGAGATAAAAAGTGACACATCCTGAGAAAGTAGGAGAATTGGCATTGATTACTACAATGAATACCCAGCCTCTGCAGAAAGAGAAACTAATTTATAGAAAACAAACAGAGTTTTCTATAAATACAGTTGTCCCTAGTATCAGCTGGGGACTGGTTCCAGCACCCAACCCCCTCTACCCAGAGGATACTAAAATCGGTGGATGCTAAAGTCCTTTATTTATGGCATAGTATGTGCATATAACCCACGCACAACTTCGTGTATACTTTAAATCATCTCTAAATTATTATAATACCTAACACAATGTAGATGTTATGTAAATAGGTGCCAGTGCATGGCAAATTCAAATTTTACTTTATGGAACTTCCTGGAATTTTTTTTCTGAATATTTTTGCTCTGCAGCTGGTTGATTCAATCCGCAGGTGCAGAACCCATGGGTACAGAAGACCGACTATACACACACACTGCTGAAAATTTGTTCTGTGGTTACCTTTAAGCTCATACAGCTGCCCCTTGAACAACGCAGGTCTGAAGTGCACAGGTCCAGTTATACGTGGATTTTTTTTCAATAAATATACAGTCAGCCCTCTGTGTGTGCAGATGTGGAACCCGTAGACATAAAGAGCTGACTGAAAGGGACTTGAGCATCCTTGGATTTTGGTATATGTGCGGGTCCTGGAACCGGTACCCCATGGATTCCAAGGGATGACTGTACATTGATAATTTCTAAGTCTGAATCTTCTCAGTTACCAAGCAATGTAAGTTTAAATGATGCTAATTTCAAGTACATACTAGACAGTAAAGAAAACAGTCAATGCTTTCACCGAAAAGCACAAACTAAGAAAACCATTAGGGTACAACTCTAACTCAAAGCCTTTGTGGGAAAAGACAGCAAATAAACTTAACAATTTTAAAAACCATATATGTATACATATCAAATTTATATATTTGCTCCACGGGAGTCCCTTAACCTCACCACATCACTCACATTCATTTATACTGGAAACAGGGTCACATGTGCATTGGGACTGGTTAGGCAGTTTAAGTATACAAAATGATTTCTTCAAAATAATTACATAAATTCCTCAAACAGCAGAAGACACATCAATAAATTTGGGTCAAGATGAAAAGGATTCTTTACAAAGGAATTAAGGCTGTTTAAGAGTAAACGTGAGACAAAAGTATCTAAAGGTAGAGAAACCTGTCAAATTAAAAAGTACTTACTGAAATGTGAATGGTTTGGCAAAGAATATAAATGAAAGTACAATGGTCATTCCTTTTCTCCCCGTTGTCACTGTAGGGAGAAAAAGGTTCGTTTTAGAATGCGCCTACTGTCTTGGTAATATTTCGGAAATAATTTATTTAACAAATATTTACAGAGCCTACTGTGTGCCAAGATCTACGTGAGGTGCCAAGGAAACAAAGGAAAGCGAGAAAAGAAGAAAATCAAACAGAAAGTCACTGCTCCTGCTACCATGGAATTTATAGGCTAGCAGGGTTGCAGACATTAAATAATAGAGTGACATTTAAAGTACAACTGTAATAAGTGCTTGATGGAGGCCATGAGGCTATGGAGGCCCGTCATCCTTTAGGGAGACATACTTAGTCTGACACGAAAGAAAGGATTTTTCCAAGGAAGATACGATTGGATTCTGTATCTTTAAAAGCAGCAACCGCAAGGGCATCCTAATGGCGTGCAGCTCTGGATAAGACCGGGAGACATCTCTCCAGGCCTCTTTACACTGTCCTTCAAGGATTACGGCCGGCCCAAGCCTTCCTCCCTCCCCCGGGCCATAAAGCTTTCCTCTCCTCCCAGACGCAGAGAGGAACCCTGCACGTGGCTCCGGTACACCTTCCCACCACCGGACTGTGTGCTTTACTCAGCTCCTTGTCTTATTGGTCCTCCTTTCCACAGACTCTGTAGTTCCTGGCACTTAATCTTCAAAGCGTGCATTAACGAATGAATACCAGATGAAGAAACTGTTTTGGAAACTGTTAGAGCCCGACTCCCCAAATCTATTTTTCCTACTGGTTTAGTAAAAAGACCACTACTTTTAACTGGGATACCTTCCCAGCCTCTCCTACAGTCAGGTGTGGTCATGGGACCAAGTTTGGACAACGAAGTGTGAGCAGAAGTGCTGTCCCTAGGAGTGTGATTTGTGGGAACTTTCCATAAAGAGAAGGATGTGTCTCTCCTCTTCTCTCCACCCACCCTGTCTGGAATGAAGACGAAGATGGCGAAGCAGAAAGAGGGGCTGGATTCCTAAGGAGCCGGAGCTACCACGCCAGCTTGGGAGGCACGTGGCATACGGTTAAGAGGACAGGTCTGGAGCTAGGCGGCCTCAGTTGAAATACTGATTTTGCAGCTTACTAGCCGGCCGATCACCCGGCAAGCCACGTAACCACCCCGTGCCTCAGTTTACCCATTTGTAAAATGAACAACAATAGCACCTACTTTATAGGATCACTGTGAGGTTAGGATGAATAATACACGTAAAATAGCTAAAATGGTACCTGGTACATAATAAGGCCTATGGACATGTTAGCTGTTGTATTACCCTCTCTGGATTTGTTTCATGTGAGAGACAAAGACACCTGCCTGCACCTTCAACACAAGGATTGCATCTCACATTTCTTTATACCAATCACAGGGCTTATCAATACATATAGCCTGATATCAGACTCTTTTTGAACAGTTACTATCTTACAAACAAAACTGAAACCCAAGCTAAGTGTGTGCATTTGCGATCTTTCTTGACAGCATGAGCTGACTTGGAAGGTTACTGACATGACCCAATCTACAATTAAATGCCCTCTACTTACCATTAGGGACGCAAACTTTAAAAAGCAGAGTCATATGTGAGCAAGTAAAGAGAACAGTTAGGAAGAAATATACTTTTACAGAGGGGGCATTTATTTATTTGTTTCACTTACTCTGTGGTATTAAAATAAATATTCCCCTAAAACCATGAAAAATCAAAATCAGGTAAATGAGTAAGGCGCAAATGCCTTATGGATGTAAATTCTACAGATCTCCAATAGAGATGATCTTGTCCAACCCCATCTCTTCACAAAAGAGAGAAACGAGGCCCAGAGAAGAGGAGAGACTTACTCTCCAGGTCCCGCATCATTAAACGTCAGGGCGGGAACTGGGCTGCACCTCCTCTCACACCCCAGCCCAGCGCCCCTCAGGGCAGGTCACACAGCTTCCCACCCTGACGGGCTTCACCCAGGGCTCTCTCCAGATGGGAGACACTGAGAGCATTTGTCATGTGGGCCATTCTTTAGGCAAACAGTAAGAGGGGGCAACTGGAGTCACCTGCTCCCCTCACTGGGCCTCACCTGCAGCCCTTCACCTGCTCCTCTCACTCCTCCAAAGCAAAGCAAGGAACAACCTCCACTTCTCTGACATGCCAAGCAAAGTCCTTGCACAGAGCACGTGCATAATAATTATTAGTGAAAAGGGAAGCTTATCTGGTTGAGGTTTCAGAAAGTATACAAATGAAAGGCCCCCAAACCTTTGCTTAAAATATACCTGTCGTGTTTTAAGTGTGACAAAACTGTAATTTTCCATTATAAATTAAAAGTGATTAAATACAGTATTTTTCCTGGAAGGGATTCATCCCATCATACTTTTTAATAAAAAGATCCTTTAATGTACTTAAAGTTACTATCTAGATAAATGTATGTATTTGATTTTAAAATTAAACCTTCAGGGCTTCCCTGGTGGTGCAGTGGTTGAGAATCCGCCTGCCAATGCAGGGGACGCAGGTTCGTGCCCCGGTCCGGGAAGATCCCACGTGCTGCGGAGCGGCTGGGCCCGTGAGCCATGGCCACTGAGCCTGCGCGTCCGGAGCCTGTGCTCCGCAACGGGAGAGGCCACAGCAGTGAGAGGCCCGCATACCGCAAAAAAAAAAACCAAAAAAAAATTAAACCTTCAAATAAGAAATTTTTCTTTAGAATTTTAAAGAAATACCATAAGCCAAGGAATAAATTGGTGAAATGACAATATTCTTTCTTTCTTTAAAAAAAATTTTTTTTTGGCTGCGCTGTGTGGCTTCAGCGATCTTAGTTCCCTGACCAGGGGCTGAACTCAGGTCCTGGCAGTGAAAGCACCGAGTCCTAACCACTGGACCACCAGGGAATTCCTGACAATTTTCTTCTTAATGAAGAACAGATGCTGCCCTTACCTTTTGAAAAAGAATATCAAAGAAAACTTAAATGCTTATTTCATAATCTAAGCAAGTATATTGTTCTTACCTGTTACAGCAAAAAGTGCACCAAAAATTTTAATCAAAGCCAGAACAAAAGAGATTCCAAAATACCCAGTGAGGGAAAAAAGGAAAGCATAACCATAGGTCCGAACTGGATCCTGCAAATATAAAAAAGCCTGTTAGAAAAATGCAAAACAAACCCCGCGGTATTATAAATGAAATAAAATTACAGATTTTAATCAACTTTTTGAGCAATAATAAGCCATTCAACAATGCAGTCAAGCAAAGATTCTGATTTAATGGAAAAATAATGATGAAATTAAAAATCCCCAATTTCTACATTATGAATAGTTTAAAAATTAACTTACAGGAAAGAGCAAGGATAAAAAAATTTAAATCATTTCCTTTCTGAGATAATTTCTGATTTACATATATTGTATTAAAGGAGTTAGCAAATTACATAAAATAGTCTTTTTGAACAAGGGGAATTAGAAATACAGAGAAAACTAATTAATGGAAGATGTTTATTTCTAAAAATGTGATTAGTGTTTACCTTTGAACAAAATGTTACCGCAGGGCCTAATCCACTAGTGCATGTCAATCCCAATAAAATGTACACAAAACCGATTGAGTACGAATACAAAACCTAGAGTAGAGAAAAATACAGTGGAAAAAAGTGCTATTTAACCAAAGGTGTAAAATGAAGGTTTTCAATATATGGCTCAATTTCTTTATTTCACTAAATCTGCAGAGGAAACCATTTTAAAAGTAACATCATTGTTTCAATATGGCGTAATTTTCTGGAAATGACGGTTGATTCTGTTTATAAGTTTACACATTATTTTAGGTACAGCATAACACAGCAGTACTAATCCTTTCATAAATGGTTACCTAATTATCCATTTTTTGCCTCGTTTAATTACTGAATTCAAACCAGATTTTAATGTTGGGGGTCCTAAAGACATACGAAACAAAGATACTCTAAAACTACTTATTAGACATGAAAAAATCCAAACATTAAGTTTGCAAATACATTAAAATACAATGAAAATAAGCAGTATTATGACATACCTATTGCTTAATTTCCCAATTTTCCTACCAATCGTTCTATTACACTCCTTATAAGCAGAATCAGCGTCATCATCAAACTTAAATACCTGCTATGTGTCAGGTACTGTGCTAGTAACGCTCTATATGGATTATTCCATTTATTTCTCACAACCAACCTTAGAGATACGCACTCTTAATCATCATTCCCCAATGTGCGGATGGAAAAACGAAAACTTGGAGATATTAAGTCACTTTCCTCAAACAGCAGAGCTAGTAGAGAACTAAGGCTATCTTAGTCCAGAGCCTATGTCTTAACCACTGTATTACACTCTTTCTACCTACTTACAATTCCTTAATTCTCTGATCGTTATCTTATCTAGGGAGAGTGGTGATGATGATCAAGAAAGCTCCTGACCAAGATTAAAGTCCCTATGTTCTTAGGGACTCTGTAAAGATGCCCCAACTCTGTTGACTAAGTAACCAGTCCTACATATCCTTACTGCTGTGTGCTCTGTCTGTCTAGCAAGGTGATGGGCTACAAAACGAATGCAAACACAGCATAACAACCTTCCTATATACAAACACCAACCAGCTGGAAGATACACTGGAAGAAAAGGCATTATTTGCAGTAATAACAGCAAAAAGATGAAACACCTAACAATAACTTCAATAAAAAATAACTGGATTTATACAAAGAAAACTTTAAAATCTAAGGGACATTTAAAAGTAACACTTGAATAAAAGGAAAGTCATACCTTATTCTTGGACTGAAAGAACCAAGTGTATAGATGCCATTCTCCCTAAATTAATTTATAATTCAATGCCATACCAATCACAGTACCAATGGGTTTCTAGTTTATTTGGGGATCTGAACACCCAAGAATAACTACTGGTAGTAACATTCTGAAAAACAAAAGGAACAACGGTGGCTAGTCCTAACAGATGGTAAATGTATGGTGACAAAGCTGCTGTCATTATATGGTTCTGGTGCAGAAACAAGCTTGAAAGAATAAAATTGTGAACCCTGCATTAGAATAAGATGGGATAAAAGAAGGTATTTAAAATAAAAATTGGAAAAGTGAATTATTCAATAAATGATACTGGGGAAAGTGGATAGCCATATGGAAGAAAATGCTTTAAAAGTTTTGGTTGGATCAAAGATTTAATAAATAAGGAAATTATAAAACTAGTAGGCAATGGGCATAACATTCTTAAATCTTAGAGTTGGAAAAGCCCTTTTCAATCATAATACATAGCTAGAAGTCATGAAGGAAAAGATAAGCTAAACTACACGTAAATTACGAACTTCTAAATGGAAAATAATACCAAATACAAAGAGAGAAGAAAAATGATGTAACAAAGCATTTTTTTTTAACATGTCCCAGACTCCATAAATCAAAGAGGAAAAAATTTATCAAATGCTTGCAATAAGGTATCAGCGGTGATAATGGTATTTTACTTTTTACCTCCCTATAATATTTGAACGTACTACTTTTATGAAAATAATGATGATAAACTAGTTTAAAATTGTAATGTGAGTCTTCAATACCATAATTATGTCATAAAATTAAGTGTATCATCATTTTTGAGTCTGTCTGATGTGAAGAAAAAGCACTAGAGTATTTACCATTTCCGAATTAGAAGCATTATGAAGTTTCATAGCTTTCTCTTGGACATTTCCAATGACAGCATCTGCACATAGTGCCAGGGAGATGAGGATCACACCTTCAAGAAGGCATAAGAAAGAAATAACCTCCTCATTTAAACATATGAACGATAATCAAGACTTATCAGAAATTTAATTGGGCTAAAAAACCAAAATCAGACCTTAAATCACATTTGCTCAGCAAAGTTGAGTATTTTTATCCACAACCAGTTGTAACAGGCATGTAGGTGATGTTATTAAAACAAAAAAACAAAGACAACTAATACTAATAAATTGCATTCATGCTGTCACCTTGTTGTGTTTCACAATCATGTCAAATAATATTTCTGCTTTTAAGTAGATTTTATGTTTGAAAGAAACACTGTATTAAACAAATACAGAAGAGATTCTTAGATCATCTATTGGGATTGGTGATTGGTCAGTTAATTCAAACAATCAAAGGAAGAGGGAAAGCATAAAAATAGTACCCATATTATTAAAATATTTAATTTAAAACACATAAACATAATGCGGTTGTTAAGGCCTTTTCTTTGAGTATGGGTCTGTACTAAAATTCTGCACTTTCCTTTGTGCAAGCTGCATTCAGAACACACAGTCTCTATGATTTCCAAGTTGTTTTTAAAAAGTGCACCAAAAGCTTAGGAACTTGTGAAACAATCAGGGTATAGAGTCTTTTCATATTTTTATGCTTCCCCCCAATTCTTACCCACACTTAATTCAACAGTGATTTTATTGACTTGTCAAAGTGTTTTAATTAACTTAGTTTTTTTTTGCAGTACACGGGCGTCTCACTGTTGTGGCCTCTCCCGTTGCGGAGCACAGGCTCTGGACGCGCAGGCTCAGTGGCCATGGCTCACGGGCCCAGCCGCTCCGCGGCATGTGGGATCTTCCCTGACCGGGGCACGAACCCGTGTCCCCTGCATCGGCAGGCGGACTCTCAACCACTGCGCCACCAGGGAAGCCCCCTAATTAACTTAGTTTTCACAGAAGAAATTCTCTCTTCAAACTCATTTTTGAATAATTTAAGTAATATTTAATTATTGCATAATTAAAATAACACATACAACTGAAATGAACAAACCTGGAAATCAACACACATCTACAAATGTGCATGTGTACCTGAGAAGCACGCTACTACCTGCAAGTATATAGGACACTGGCCACCAGTCATGGTGCTTTACCAAAGAAAAACAAAAAACAAACAAAAAAACGCAACCTTGGTTATATCTGTGAGTCTGATAAGATTTGAAGTTTTCTCTATGTTTAAAAAATATACAAGCAATCAAAGGCAGCAGAAGAATAAATGTACATGTGTATGCACTCAATTCAGAATTTTCAAGTTTTCATACTTATTCTTCAATTTGACTTTTTATCATGTAGCTTTGGTATTTATTACCTAAATATACATTTTTATTCACCAAACTTGATTCTGAACGCTCTTTTCCTTGTTTCAAATATCAAATCTGTCCTCGAAAGAACTAAAGACATGCTGTTATCGAAGACTTGGAAAACAACGTCCCAACTCCGAAGAGGCTACTCAGACATCCCCAAACTGCTCTGAACAATGGCAACAGCGTGAAAATACCTGAACTGCATCTGAATTACCTGAATATTTTAAAGGAGGACATTTATTTGAATAAGTAAATTCTGATATATTCACTTCGTACATCCGAAGTTTTATTAATGTCTGCCTTAAGTAACCATATTAATAGCTAATCTAATCTTCAGACAATACACTCATAGATCAGGGACTGTGATAAGTGCTCATCAATTATTGTCAATGATGAGGAATCGCTAGGTTCTCACGCCCTTAAAAAACACTCCCATGGAACTCAGAAAGGGTGAGCACTTGAGTTATACTGAGAGGTTACAGACCAGCAAAACCAGCTGTCTCTGTCACTGCCATCACCCTCACCCCACCGTGTGCAAGTGCTTTCCTGTTCATCATTCTAGCACCTCATTCTATCCTTCCACTACCTTTGTGTGAGGCAAGCTATTATCATTATCTCTGTTTTACGGTGGAGCACTCCTCCAAAACAGCTCTTCCCCTCAGTTTTCAAATATAATCTTCCTTTTGCAGCTGCTGACACGAAAACGAAGTGTTCCTGAAACACCTACACCATGTTAAAAACATCTGCAGCTCTAAGCTTTCTCACTGCAGTAAGGCTCACTCGTACTCTGGATGATCACAGTGGAAAGAACGGACCTAATAGGTTCTACCAGCATCGTCTGTAAAAGGCTGGTTGAAAGGGCTGCTCTAAGATGCTGATCTGAATCCATTAACAGCGTGATTAAGCAGGTTAGCAAGAAACATAGACTAACAACTGGTCAGGAACATTTTGATTCTTAGAAAGAACAGCGAAGTTGACGTAAATGATTTTCTTCATTACTTCATACTTTTTTTTCTCACAAATAATTATAGTTTGTACTGCTGATATATGTGTGTGTGTGTGTGTGTATATATATATATATATATATATATATATATATATATAACATATGTTGCTATTTTTGTTATTGTTATTTCGTTTTGCTTTGTTTTTCTCCCTGTTCTCGCAGAGTTCCTTTGAAAGAACTATTTTTGTCAGGTATCAGGCTAGGAAATGGGATGAAACTAAAATAATCTTATGAGTAACACTCAATAGTTTAAGAATGACAATACTGTATATATAATAAGCAATCTCTCTGTAAGGTCTTTAGACTAAAAACAAGATTCCAACACATATTTTTTATTCTTATTTATTTCTAAACATACTATAATACCTAGTCTCCTCGTGAAAGATCTAAATTTAATTTACAAAATTCCACATGGCACACCATGAGGAAAAGTGTTTATGGTGGAAGCTTTATGCACTTTAAGGTTATGACCACATTTATATTACACAGTTCAATATTAAAGAACAGCATAATTTTCTTTTTTTAAGCTAAAACGATGAAAAGTTTGTAAGTTTCATTTTTTTTTTAAGAAAATGAGAATAACAATTACTACTGTGATCTTCCTATAACTCATGTGTATATTTCCAGTTCAGCTCATAAGAAATTGGTCTGTCATGTACTTGATAATGGGCGATTCTATCTAGGCACACAGCCTCCTGTCATGTCAAAATACTATACAAGAGTACTGAAAACAACTGTTATGTTTCCAGAGTTGTGATATTTTTACTACATCTTACATGGAAAGTCCAAAAGCTTTGTGTCAGACATGAGAATCACAGATGCCACACCATCATTTAAAACCCTCAGGAAACTGTAAAAATTCTCACTCTAAACCGAAACACCTACAAAATCTAGAAATACAAGTAAATTCCTTACCTGTCAGGTTGAAATTCGGTGCAACTGTGCTGTCGGCTAGGGTAAACCATATCAGGCCGAGGCTCATGCATAAGGCAGCAGACACATCAGCAACATTGTAATGCTTTCCTGTGCAAAATAAATGTAAGTCAACCTCATTATGCAATTACCCACTCGGCAGAGTTTTAGATCTATGTGTTTGAACAAGTAGAGCGGGGACTGCCTTTTCTATCTAATGTCAAAAATGATCAGGAGCGCTTAGGTCAAGGCATGAGACAGTCAGAGAAGGGCTTTGAATATCCAAACTACCCAGTGAGCACCGAAATGTCCTTATACGTGAGATACGAGATCCCGCTTAATGACAGTGAGTAAATATGAACATTTAAAAAGTCTGTGGAAACTAGTGCCTCTTTTACTTTATGTATAACATAAGGCTATGCATTTTCTTATACTTCATAAGTTTACCAAGAAACCAGAGTAGTTATTCAGGCTACACTTCTGGGTTGGTGAGGATTAACTTACTTTAGCACATCCAAGTTTAAATAGTGAAATCACATAGTGTAACTTTTTGGAAGGACTGTTAAGGAGGTATTATACAGGCCAAGTCAGTTACGACGTGAAATGTGATTTTTAATAGGCAAATTGAGATCATTATTTTTTCCTGTGTGAACAGTTATCCTGAAATTATATGTGAAGTAGCTGACATACACATTTTCATTTTAAAAGGCTCTTTTGGGAAGGCTTATACTGCATAAAGTGAAGTCAGGCTTTATAAGAACTTTAGTGATTATCAAAACATGAACATTCCTCCTGACTGACAGGCAGATGAACCAAACAACAACTTGTTCCACTGCTTGTTGCTATCATTGCCTCCTCTTTTACTCCTATTTTCACATCGCTTGTAATTTAGTTGGGATCCTAGGGAGTCAGCAGTCAGCAGAGTTGGTTAAAAAACACTCGCTCAGCTTAAGCTTTACTTCAACATGGGAATCGTCCATTTGTATAATGGAGGTGGAGAGGAAAGCCCTGGAGAGTAGAAAAATGAAAGAATTGAAAAAGAGAGCTTTCCAGGTACTTCTGAGCTAGGCCTTCAATACGTAAATACAATATTTCCGGAAATGTAGTAGGTTCCAGATTAAAAGAATAAAGCAAAATACTATTCTTATTTTTCCCCATCTCCAAACTACGGATTTCGGATCCTGAGGTATATCACAGAAGTATCGGTGTTTTTATAATAGCTTTTTTTTTTTTATTAGATATCACTCAGAAGTGTTAACAATATCTAGACTGTTCATTAAAGATACCAATTGAAGTTTAACGTTTTTCCTAATGCTAGATGCCATAACATATCCTATTAATTTCAAACAGTATGAAAATATATCATTACTATACCTTGAATAAAAACTCCTCCTAGCATAACAGGAATCAATTTGCAGCACTTGAAGATGACTTGGGTAGGATAATTCAGGTAGCCCAAGGAAGTGTTTGATAACCCCATAGTACCCACAGTTAGAAAAGCTATTATCATGTAGGTTTTTCCTGGTATTCTGTAAAAGACAATTTTTAAAATCTTCATTTTGGGACCCAATTCATACTATTGTAAGAGAATGTGTTTACAATGTGTAAATTTCTAATTACCCTTCTAATTTCTGTTTAATATTTCTATAAATATCAGCAAAATATCACTATTCTTAAAGTTACAACACTGTTAACTTGTATAAAAGAATGTTGGTGAAAATAACAATTTACCTTTATTTAATCAATTGTAAGTGAGAACTCTCAACTGTGTGAAAAAGTAATACATTAGAGAGTTACTTAGATTCTTACTGAAAGTATAAACGCTATTACTTTTAAGGTTTTTTTAACAGTAGTTATTGCTACATATAAAAACCATCTTGACTAAATTTAGAAAAAAAGAATTGATTTTTTAAAAAATTGGCTTCTATAATGGGAAAAGGCACCTTAGTCAATTAACTTCTAAATTGTTATTCTGTTTCCTAACATTCCATCTAGCATTAGGAAAAATACATCTATCCATTCTGCTAGAATAACCAGAGCAGAATTTCTCTAGAAAAACAACATGGTGGTTTAAAACTCTAGACATGGTTTTTACTACCATAATGTCTTATGATTCATCTCTAAGGCTGTAATTCTATAAAATGTTAAAACGATGCAGTTTCAGATGAGGAATCTGACTCTGTCCTTATGATCCCACATTTTCTACTCTGGGCTCTAATTGGATTTCCTAAAGGAGATTCTTAATTTGGTATCTTCATAATTCTGAGCTGTTCTTGTGAGTATATGCCCACAAGATACTTAATGGTCTAAAATAGTAATCTTGTACATTGGTGCACTATTCATATAATTAAATTATGTTGCATTTTTAGATTTAGTTTCCATTTGGGGATTTGTGTTCATTTTTACATCAAGGTGACAGAATTCCATTTTTATATGGCTAGATATAAGGCAAAATAATTTACTAGGTAAGTTCAATTAAAATGCAACATTTCCACTTACATTTCAATTTTGAGACCTTTGCTTACACTTTACTAACACAGTGGTCAACATTGAAAATCCATGTGGAAATAACTGGGCATGCCCGTTATGCATCAGTGTACACAGACACTGGTTTTTATGCTGTCCATGGGGTTCAACTCTCAGTGGGGTATCAGTGAAGGAGGACAGCACCACTTCTCCAGGTAATGATAAAAGTCAGAAGAGGCAAATTTCCTCATCCATAAATTGCAAACAGTGGCCAGAAAATAAAAACTAGGGTCAGAAGAATCACAAAATTTAAAAAGCAGCACAGTAAAGGAAGAATGAAAACCAGCCGGGAACTCAGGAAATCTAAATTCAAAAGGTTCCAACTCTGAGTGCAGCCTGGGGCATGAGCTCATGGAAATCCCAACTCTCCTCCAGGTCTGCTTTCTCACTGGTGAAATGAGGTTAGATTTCATCATCTTGCCTCTAGGACTCTCACTGTTTCTATCTGAATACCCCAATTGCTTACTACTTTAGATATGATGGGAAAGTTTTAACTTTGATAAGCCCCTTGGCTTTTCAATTTGGTACAGATCTCCTTTATTAAAAACTCACATAGAGTAATTAACACTGAAGTTACAAGATGATCTTTGGTGAAATATATACTTTGGAGTAATATACTTCAGAGTATATTTAGGGTATTTTAGTCTATGATAGGCTATATCACACATCACCATATTTCATCCTCAAAATGAAACAGAGAGAATTTAAGAAACTTCCCTGAGGTATTGACAGAATAGGAGGCAGTAACATGACTCAAATCCATGTTTTCTGACCCCAAATTCTATACTCTTCAAGTACATGGGTATTCATATAAATATAGGAAAAGAGAAAAACCTAGCAAAGAATTTGACTAATTAAAGGTCTAAAGAGCAGTGTCACTTAAAAAAATTCATATATACATATATATATATATATATATATATATATATATATATATATATACACTCAAATTCAGAAATAGGGGATTGGGCATATTTTCATTGTAATACACTTATAAAGACTTTTTCTAAAAAGTTTTTAATGTGCCTTAGAATGAAAAGTTTTCAATTTCTAATTACATTTATTATAGGTCTAAAAATTCTTCTACCTAATTCCTTCACTCATGTTTCAATCAAACACAAATGACTTTAAATATGTTATGGTTATGTGGTTTAAAGGTTGGGAAAAACATGACTGGAGGCTCACTCCCCATACTTTGGTAGCTGAGAGGGAGTTGTATCTTTCTAAAATTTAACAGTTAAGAGATGCATCATCTTTGTGTTTTTTTCATTTAATAAATACAGCATTGGGTTCTTTTATTTTAGAAGTAATCAGAGGTCCAGCAGTTTGCAATACATAATGAATATAAATGGAAGCCAGGCTTCTAAATATATTAGTCCTGACAGACACATTTAATTATTTTCTATTCTACCACCTACGGCTAAGCTAAGTCCTGTAGAGTTTCAGAACCTGAAAATAATAAAGAAGATCTCCTCAGATTCAAACATTTTTAACAATGCTGCTATAATAATTTATTGGCAATAGAGAGGTTGAGAGGTAAAACTAGACTCATGAAGAAATACTGGTGTTACTGATTTAAGTATTTAAAATTTTATAGTTATTTTCATATAAACATCAGAAACATTTAAGAAAAAAAAGTAGCTATGAAAAAATTTTATTTTCACTGAAGGATTAAACATTTATATCAATGAAGAATGTCAACATTATAGCTCCTTATTACATTTAAACTGTCCAATATATACATGAGACATTCACATATTAGGGTCTGATATGACAGGATAACCACACTTAAATTTACCAAGAAAATGTTATATTCAAATTCCCAACCACCTTCTGATATAAGAGACTAGGTTTTAATTGCATATTGCTCAATATGCCATTAACAATATTTCAAGATGTTTCTCAAACCTAGGTGGTCGTTACTTTAAAAGATACTGTCATATAAACTCTTTTAGTTTTGACAAAAAGGAACATTTTGAAATTTCTCTAATGTCCAAGAATGCAATTCCTACTGCTGGCCATTACAAATGTGATGATGTTAAGTGGAATATATCCCACAAAACATTAACTATGCTTTTCAAAAACCACTATAAAAATAGGTATTGATATTTCATATCACCATTCTTATGTAGTACCATCATAAATTTTTCAGTAATCACACCTATTTCCATTATAAAAACATATATGTACATCTGAATACTTTCTCCTATTTTAAGAAGATCTATCTTATTACTGAGTCTTAACAACATTTTTTTTTGTTTGTTTTGTCTGCGCTGCGTGGCATGTGGGATCTTCGTTCTCCCACCAGGGATCAGACCCAGGCCTCTAGCAGTGGAAGTGTGGAGTCCTAACACTGGACCGCCAACGCATGCCCTAAACATTTTTTAATCTGATAACATTACACTTTTCTCAATGTATAATGGAAATACCATATTTAATATTTTTAATAAGTTGATAACACTGCTAAAAATTCTTGGGTATTAAATGTTTCATTAATGGGAAATGTATATTTCACGTATAACATAGTCCATGTGCGCAAAAAATAAAACAAAAAAAATGAACTACTACTCGTGTACTTAACTGCCAAAAAATAAAAACAAATAAACCACATACCTTCTCCTTTTGTCCTGAATAAGCTGAAGCTCTATTAGGCCAAATATGGAGTAAAATGCAAACTGCACTAAAGTAAGGTACCAGCCATAGGGCTTAAAACCCTCCACTGAAAATATTAATTCCTGTCAAGAGAGACATGAACACTGTTTAAGTCCAAGGGGCAGACCAATTTCCTCACAGCGTATTCCTATAAGCACAGCATTTTAATAGAAACCAAGCTTCACCCCCAACAACAAAATGCACAAAAAAACATCCAAACTGTAAGGCTTCTGAGAGGTAAAATTAGAGAAGTTAGGCGGCCTTTCCAAAGAAGTGACAGTAGATAATCCAGGTATGGAAATCAGCAGAACAGGAAGTAGGGGAGGAAGAACAAGGAAGCAACCCCCTCCTATGCTTTTTTCTTTTTTAAAAGACCAAAATTAAGAGTTGCCCAAAACAATGAGGAAGGCAGCTGATTCAAGGACTCATGTACTCTTATAAAAAGCATATTTCATTAGAAGTCTATCATCTCAGGCCTGTTTTCCAATATTAAGATAATCAGTTCAAATCGATAATTAATGTTATTTTTTAGAATTCTTGTGCCATAAGTTATATAAAACTTCTCCTTATAGAGAAATGGTTACTCTTCTTAAAAATGTTATATCATGAAAAAAGTTTTTAATTGTTAAAAAGCCATTCTTAATCTCATTAAGAAGTATTCTAATAAAGCTATCTGGCTTAATTAAATGCATCAAACTATCCACCAAATATATAAATTTCAGTTGTATTTGAAATAAATTTTAAAAAGATGAAATTGATGGATAAACTTATGTTCAAAGAAAAACTAAACACAGCCTCTAAAAAGATCCTGAACTTTGTACATTTAGGATGCAGTGTAATCCCCCAAATTTAGATTCACATTCAAGTAAGTCTGTAAGTTATTCAGGATTTCTGGTTTATAAAATATAAAACATAAAAATAACTTTATTAATATCCTGGCACTCAGGTAAATATTGCACTTTCTATATTGCTAAATTTACTACAAAACCCCATTTTCTTTAACCTATTTTAATATCCAATTAGTAGCAATGTCAGTTCTCACCAAAGTGATGTTACAATTATAATCGGTTTATCTAATTTTCAAAGAAACTTTGCACATGTTAGTTGTAAATTAAAATCTCTGATCATTTATCAAATAAAATAAATTTAATGAAATTTGTAAATTTCTAATTCATTTTCCATTAAAATGGTTAACTTTGCTCCCAAGCTATCTGGTAACAATGGTATTTCGAAGGACAAAAAAAAAAAAGTTTCTCAACAAGAGATTCTAACATTTGATAAAAGTTACTATTTTGTATTGTTCTTCATTGTGGTATCTGAATTCTTATATCATCTTCTAGTGCAAAAGTCAATTATAAATATTAAGATTTTACAATTCATGTTGTTTTACACGAATACACCCTATAGCATTTTCAGAAGCTAAGGAATAGTCACAATTCTGTCTTCTCCTTTATACTTACTTTTATACTTCATCTCTATAAAACAAAGGAAAAGCATACAATTTTTAAGATCACTCTGATTATAAAGAATATCAGAAATATTATCTGTTTTCAGAAAACACATCATTTTCCTTTTCTTCAACTACAAAGATTTTCTCATGTTAGGGAATTGCATAAAAAAGCAAAGTTGGTAACGGCTGAAAATACCCACTGATGAGTTCATGCACACATTCTGTTTATACTAGCCTGGGTCCACATCCATCCAGCTCTTGTCTTTGAAGGTCAGGAATTTCCTGGTCAAATGTATACAACTATCCCATAAAACAATGCAAATACAAGACAAACTGTGGCAATGTTAGAAATGTTTTGCATAGGCAAGATCACAGAAAAATAAGGTTCTGGTTAAGTTGAATTAGAAGAGGAAACCAACAAGAATGAGAACACAACAGATGCTTCAAGAAAAGGATGATTCAAGTATTATAGGATTGAAGAGACACCCTTGGAAAAATAGAAAACATCCTGATACACTTTTGCAAAATGAACCTCTTAATGAGCTCCAGCAATCAAGAGTGAACTAGAATGTGGCTTTTGTGCTATCGTTCAATTAATTTCATGTGAGAATTATGTTTCAAAATACCAATCAATACTTCAACCATATTCTTTCAAAAAGGACATGGTGGGGCTTCCCTGGTGGCGCAGTCGTTGAGAATCCAACTGCCAATACAGGGGACATGGGTTTGAGCCCTGGTCTGGGAAGATCCCACATGCCGCGGAGCAACTATGCCCGTGTGCCACAATTACTGAGCCTGTGCTCTAGAGCCCATGAGCCATAGCTATTGAGCCTGTGGGCAACTACTGAAGCCCGTGCGCCTAGAGCTCGTGCCCTGCAACAAGAGAAGCCCCCGCAGAGAAGCCCGTGCACCGCAACGAAGAGTAGCCCCCGCTCGCTGCAACTAGAGGAAGCCCATGCGGAGCAATGAAGACCCAACGCAGCCAAAAATAAATAAATAAACAAAAATAAATTTATATAAAAATACCCCCACATGGTTGCAATTACCTACATTTTGCAAAACATAACACTTAGTATTTTTTCATATTTTAAATTTTTTAAGATTGTCTCTTGCTTCCCTTCCCCCATGTAGAATATTTCACTCTAAAATGTGGATCCCTGTTGTCAGTCAATTTAATCTTATGTAGCTCTTTTCTACTACTATACTAAGAAACTCAAATTTGTGAATACACTTGCTATCTTATAAAAGAAAGTATCTTGGACAAAACTATCAGTAGTGCCCATGTTGAGCTCATTTGTTATAAATAATTAACATATTATAAACGAATGACTAATTTTTTACCTGTAAATATCCATAAATTAGGTAAAATACCAAAACTCCAGCAACACATATGAAAAATTGAGTAAGTTTGTTAAATCTGCTGAGATTTATGCCAAGCACTACAATATCATCTATCGACTTGATGTGTGGTGACATTGCTTGGGTTCTGGACGGAACAGTGATAGAAATATATTTCCTGGAGCTGTTGAACTTGAGATCCATTGTTCTTATTTTGCTGCATTCAGTGCTTCCAAAGTTATCTTTGTTGGTTTCCTCCCCTTTGTTCAGTCTTTCTTTTGCCTGCTGAGCCAAGCCCTACAGAAGGAAATAAACAATTAAAGCAAAACATTTAGACCATCAAGTGCTATGCTCCAAATAATATCTCAAGTCACATTTGGAAAATTACACAGGTAAGAGTTATTCTCTCTGGATAGTAATATATTAATTCTCCTATTCAAGCTTCCCATCCACCAAAACAATATGCTTAGTCTCCAAACACGACTAAATTAAATATACACCATTCTTATTTCCACAGCAACTAAAAGCTAACCTTGTATTTATTAACTGTGCCTTTATTATGTTTCCATTTGCAGTGAGGATACAATTTTTAAAGCCCACAATAGTTTACACATGTCAACATTAAAGTCAATCTTTAATTGCAGAAAAGAGTAAAGAACAGCCCAAACTCCTACAGCTACCAAGACAATTGTAAAATTTATTTGCTAATGACATTTTAAAATAAAGTCAAACATTTTTAAGTTGTGCAAAAAGCTAGATTTAACCAAGATTATAGAAAGGATACTATGCTTTAGCAACAGCATCTCTTAGGCTAAAAGAAAATGTGTTTTTCCTTTGGAGAAAAATCTCTGCAATTTAAAGTCTTTGGTAGTTGTTCCCTGGGTATAAAGTTTCAGTTTTACCAGGTGAATAAGTTCTAGAGACCGTCCGTTGTAGAGGCCCTATGACACAGTGTCTGTGGTTGACAACATGGTGCTGTGCACTTAAACATTTGTTAAGAGGGTAGATCTCATGTAAAGCATTCTTAACTACACACCCACCAAGGGGACACAAAGACACTCCGGGTGGTGACAGATGTTTATTACCTTGTTTATGGACATGGTATCACAGGTATCAGTCTGGGTATCATATGCCCAGACTCATCAAACTGTATCTATTAAACATGTGCATTTTTTTGTATGTATCAATTATACCTCAATAAAGCTGTTCAGAAAAAAGAAATAAAGAAGCCCTTGGGGCTTGTAAAAGCTGAAAAAAACATCATTTTTTTGTTAGTCTATGAAAAACAATCATGAAGGCTCCATAGATGACTATCAATTTCTCTTTGGATTAATAGAAACTGAAAAGTAAATTCATGTAAAAATTGAGGAAAGTGCAGAATTATTACAAACAGAACAAACTTATTAAGAAAAACTTATCTTCCTAGAAAAGAATGTCTGTTACAATCCCGGTGGGAATTAAAATTTACACTCTAGTTGAGAGAAGAGGATAAAAATAATTTTGACAGTGAACTCTGGAAATCTTAAAAAAAAAAAACAACCCCAAACTGCCATATGGTGATTAAAATGGCAAGAATTAGAGTCACCTCTTCATGATCGCTTCTAGTTTGCTGATTTACAGAGATTAAGTAGGTCTCCTTCTGTAATTTAAACTTGGGGTCAAGGCTCTGACTACAACTTGTAACTAACAATACACAGGCATCAAAGAACATTTGTTGTACATGATACCTGCCATATTTTTAAATAGAAAATGTGTAATTTCATTAAGTTTTACTGTACTTCCTTTCCTTTACCCATTTCTTCTTTTACACATTGTTCTTGTTGCCCATGCTACGTTTAATCAGTGTCATCTCTGTTAAGACTTTTTAAGTCACCCTGTAGGATCCCCTTGGGATATGACTTTCTTTTATAAAGCATACCTTAAAAGACCTTACCTAAATGTTGTGTTTGAATGTAGAAGAAACAAAAAGGTTAGCAACTATTTTCCATACATGTAGGCAAGGGTGTACTTATAAATGGGTGTACAAATGGGTGTACATTCTAATAAATCTGGCCCCATGTAGGTTTTTAAGCTTCCTCTCCCTCCCTTGCATTTAGAATGAAGTTTTATTAATCAAAACATCACTCGTCAGATGTGACTGATGAAGAAAGACTCTGACCTCTGATAGCCAATAACTGTGATCCTGAATGTCTGCCATATCCCTTCCATTTCAGGCATTAATGACTGATATCAACCATCATCTAAAGAAACTGGTCTAATGTCCTTGTGATGTAGGAAAAAATATAAAGAAATCAAGCACAGAATTACAACTGCTTTCAAATTAAACGATTAACATTTTGCTTTAATTTACAAGTCCATGTAACCCTTGAAACTAATGTTAAAAAAAACCACAGGTGTCAATCACTGCCTAAGGTCTCTTCCTAAAGTCAACACAGACGTTTAATTACTTGAAGTTACAGATAACTGCTAAAATGCAATAAAAAATTAGTATTTCTAGCATATATTGAAATTTAAAAATAAATGACTGGTGACAATGTTGATTTAAAATGACCAACTGAAGTAAAATTTAATTTAACCTACTCTCTCCCAACCTTTTGAAGAAAAGTCTCCCACTACAAAAAGGTAGAACATAAGGAAAATATGTCACTACGATGTGAGCACCCTGAAAAAAAAAAAACTCGATTCTGTATTTTGCCACACTCCACATTACAATTAAAAGAATACTGCCATTATAGCTAGGTTAACCGGACTCTGGATATTAATCATGACCTGTGGCATATAATTATAAAACACAAAAAACAAGATTCTTTCCCATTTCTCTGAACACACTTCATTGCACAAAGTTCAAGAAACTGTGTGCTAATTTTTGAAGATCAGTTTTCTTTTTCCCTAAGGGAGAAAACTAAAATTAGGACTTTACATGTATATTAAGAGATTAAGTATTACAAATAACACCTATCTAAATTATTTTCAAAGGGCTGTATCTCCCTCTTCCAAGTCCCAAACTATCCCAATAAGAAAACATTCATCCCCCAAACAGTTCTAGACGTCTGATATCCTACTTAGAAGAAATGCATATGCCCAACATTAAATCCTTCTACCTTCTTTCAACATTTCTTTAAGAAAATAAAACGGTGGGTAAGACAGTTAAGCTGCAAAGACTGGAGGAATTTGAAGAACTACCAGTGGAAGTTCATGACAAGAACTTAACCCGATGAGAAGAACCACCTTGCATTGCAAATGGACAGCAGAGTACCATACAGTACCCAGCTGAACGCAGACCCCGGACGTAGTTCTTCAGTGAAAACGCCGTTTTGGGGGACCCAGGCGACTGACAGTTGTCCAGAGGCCCTGGGGATAGCCTATCAGAGCCCCCTGGAGGTAGTCTCAGGCCTGCAAGCCTGCAAGTACCGGCCTGAGCGAGCTCTCGCCAGCCGTAGGGCGGAAGGGCGAGGACAAGCTGATACTCCTCCCTGGAAACCATGCCAGCAGGTTTCCGTTCTTTATAAAAGGAAGTCACCCGCGCCCTGCCTCCCGACCTCATCCTCTCCCGCTCTCTCCTTAGGATGAAGATGGGCGGTGTCAAGGTTCTCCGGGGGGCGGGGGGGGGGGTCCTGCGTTCCCAACACGGCGAAAGGCACGAGGGGGGGGCACGTCCACTCCCGAGCCAGTGTGTCACCTGAAAGGGGGACCCCAGCCCAGGGGGCGCCTCAGCCAGACGGAGCGTCTCCCCCTCCCCAGGTCCGTCGCCATCACCTCCTGCTTCTCCTCCTCGCCCACTCCTGCACGTTCCACCGCAGCCGCCGAGTCTTCACCAGGTGCTCGTATCCCGGGTGCCCGGGCGCCACTTCCGCCTATGTGTCCTCCGGCGCGTGCGCAGTCGCGAGGCTCCGCCCCCTCGCCGGCGGAGGGGGCGCCGTCACGTCTTGCGCAGGCGCCTTCAGCTCCGAGGCGCGGGACAGGAGCCGACGAGGTGGCCCAGCGGTGCCGGGAGTGAGCTATGCGCGCTAAACGCCGCGTCGGGGCGGTGAGCGCCTGTCGGGTGGAGTGTTCTCATCTTCCGATCCGTGCTCCTCGAGCCTGTGAAGCCCCCCAGGTTGCAGGGCCCGGTCCCCCGGTCCCCGTGGGCGCCCACGCAGGTGGCGCCTTCCCGGCCAATGTCCGTGCGCTGGAATTTGAGAAGGAGGCCCAGTAGAGAACGTTGAACCCGGTTATAGACACCGTTGGGGTTCCCTCTGCTTGATCCAAATGAGATGGGGTAAAGTCACAGTACCTTTCTGTGCTTCCATATTTTACCTGCTTTCCGGGGAAGGTGAACCCAAGTAATGCTTGGGTTGCTTCTCACGTAAGAATTCAGCTTGTGGCTACAGCATCCCCGGTCCTTTTCATGAAAATGTCAGCGTTGTTTGGACAGTGCCACTTACTGCTCAGAACGTAAATCCCACGGCTCTACCAGCTCCCTAAGTAAACATTTACCCTACAGTTAGGGCTGCATCTACAATCACTGAGATGCAGTGATGTACAAACCGAGATGGGATCGGTGATTAATTGATTTGGGGGTAACGCTAAAATGATATGGAAGACAAAGATTACTATAAGGAAGGAACCTTTTTGAGAGCATGCTTTGGATACCCGGGAAAGGAATGAATTGGAAGCACACCAGGCATCTCCTATTGTAAATGGTGGGTCTGGTTGGGCATTTTCATTTAATCCTTGTTAGGTCGAATTTTTCAAATGTTGACTACGGCTTAGAGAATTTAAACTTCCTAAAGAAATAGTAAATGGTAGCCTTCCAATGATGCCATGCTGTTACCTGGATAACGTGGATTTAATGCTACTGTTAGGCATTTATACAACATGGGTCATGCACATAATCCATAAATTAGAAGTAGAAGCTCTCTGCCCTAAAGGAGTTACAGGTACACAGGAAAAGGTAAATGTTAGCATAAAACCACGTACAGTACAAGAGGTGTTCTAAGGTATTATCTCCTTGTACCTGGACAATTACGGTAGTCTTCTGGCCGGTCTTTCTACTTACCCTTTGTTTCTCTACTTTCCAATTCCTTTCAGCAGCTGGAATGATCCTTTTAGAACCTGCCAGAATATACAATCCCTCTGCTCAGAACCCTTTACCATTTTACTCAGGTTAAAATTCAAAAGCCTTACCATGGCTTCTAAGAAAGAGCTCAGTCTGGATATACCACATCTACAGCTGCTGTTCAAAGTTCATCTAACCGTGTCCAAGCACACCAAGCAGCAGCACTCAGGACTTACTGTTCCTTATGCACGGACCACTGCCCTCCCAGGTACCCACGGAACATGCCGTCTCACTTTCCTCCGTATCTGCTCCAATGTAACTTGACCTGACAGTTCTTCCAGGACTGCTCCATCTAGGAGAGCTCACCCCTACACATACACACACTGTCCTCCCACTGCTTTACATGCCTTCATAGCAGTTATGATCACTTCCCACACATTTGTGGTCTGTGTCTCCCTTACCTCTTTGGCCCTACTGGAATGTCCCATGAGAGCAGGACTTTTGTCTCATTTATTCGCAGTGGTACTGCCGTCATCTAGAAGAGAGCGCTCCAGTACACAGTCAGCACTCAGTAAATACTTGGTGAATGAATAAGTGCCAAATGAGTGTTAGGATAGTAATAAGGAAATTCAGAAGTCAAATGTTGCCTGGAGTGGTTTGTGAAAGCTTCCTTTAGAGGACGGAATTTAAATGATGAGGAGGATTCACACTGGGTGGGTGGGGGCTGTTTGGAAAGGGGGAAAGGGGAGGGAAGGGTAGTCCGAGCAGAGTCACCCAAAGTAAACAGACACAAGACAAGGCAGTAATCAAATCTACAGTAGTTCTAGATGCTGGCCTCTAAAAGTATAACCAAAATAGGAAACTGCTAATAGCACGTCTCTGAAAATTCACTTTGCCTCATCAAGGCTAGTTTATCTTTCCCTCTTTACCAGCAAATCCCATCCTTCTTAGATTGTATCCATCAGATACTGTCAATTCCAGACTGACTGGGAAATATATTTAGAGAATAGTTGAAATTTGTTTTAAACCATGAAAAAGAAAATATCAAAAATAGCATAGAATTAAATGTTTAAATAAAGCATAAGTGACGCATGCATTTTAAGATTTCTCATATACCTGAAGGACAAAGAAAATACTAGGGCACAAAGAACCAGCTGGATTAAATGTCCCTGCAATTCCCTTTGGAAGTCCAAAGGTATTATGTATGAAGAAAGAAGAAAATCAAATAGTTTCACTTTTTAAAACTATCCCAATTTCAACTATGACAGTGCTTCATTATAAAGTTATGTTTATTTAATTCTTTGCCATAAGGTTTTAAACCACTACATATATATATAAAACAAGAAGTAAATTATATATATATAAATATATAAGTGGGTACTAGTCATCAGTAATTTGCATAAACCTAATCATAAAGATTAGCATGACTATTGTCTTTTGATAATCAAAGAGTTTATTTATTATGGGAATTGCTCTTTAGGAATCCAGGGTAAACTTTTTATTAAATCAAATGAGTAGTACTTTAATTAAATATTATAAATATTTTTTAATATAAAGGTCAATGTAATGGGCAATGTTGTGTCTCCCACAAAATTCATATGTTGAAGTTCTAGCCTCCAGTGCCCTAGGATGTGACTATATTTGAAGATAGGCTCATTAAAGAAGTAATTAAGTTAAAATGAAATAACGAGGGTGGACTCTAATCCAATCTGATTTGTGACCCCATAAAAAGAGGAAATGTGGATACAGACACGTACAGAGGGAAGACCATGTGAAGACACAGCCAACACCTTGATTTTGAACTTCTGGCCTCTGGAATTGTGAGGAACTAAATTCTGTTGTTTAAGCCACCCAATCTGGTATTTTGCTGTGGCAGTCCTGGAGAAGTAATACAGTCAGCGACATATTTTTACAGGTCAAATATGAGCTGCATGAGAGGTGATCTGGAGAAGTACTTGTTACAGAGGAGGCAGTTAACCAGTACTGACTGGTACATTGCTGCCCATTGTGCCCCTGTGATAACCCTTGTGGTCAAAGAAAATTAAAGATGTGCAGCTATGAATTGGTTATAACTTCTGAGAAATTCATAGTCCTGTTGTGTCACAAGCCTTTGGTGTCCTGACGCATATTCTCAGCATCCTTTCTAGTTTCTGACTCACTAGGGGGACAGTTTCACGCAAGCTTCCGCTCTTCTCCCTGACAGCTTCTCTCCTCTGCGTTTTGCCAGGCTGCTCTGCTTTCCGCCCTGAGGCTCTTCTGACTTTGCAGCAGTAGCGCGCTCAGCGCACGCCACGCACAGCATTGAAGTGTTGGTGAGTTAACACTCCTGAGTCAGCTTTCAATCAGGAGACAGTAGCCAATGGGTACAGGTTCTTGTCTTTCAACCTGTAACAAGGCAGTTTTGTAAGACCATTCTCCGTTCTTCTTCAGAGATCCTGGTGAAATTGAGTTTTGGCTGCCCACAGCAGCAACTTCAATAACACACTCCGGTGTCATCTTCTGTATCTTTCTCCCCGTTCCCTTACTGCTTCTCACTAGGATCACCTCCCAAATGACCTGGCTGCACAGAAGTAGTTGTCTTAGCTTAAGCTTTGGGGGGAAACCAAGCTATGAAGGTTGGTGTAAGAAGAAAATCTCAAGTGCAGCCTCTCAGTTCTCTGGAACTGGGTTGCTCACCAGTCACGTGGTGACAGGGATACCTCCTGGTGTGCTATGGCGTCAGGGCTACTAAGGCACTTCCTACCTGTGGTGGACTGAATATGAAGAGGAATCATTCATCTTCCTGGTCGCTCTGGCACTTGAATGGGAAGGGGACAATTGTACTTATAAGGCTGGGGGATTTGGCTGGCTTTTTTTTTTTTAAACCTTCATGGTCAGCCAGCTGTCAACTCAGGGCTCACCATGAGAGGTAGAAAACCCCCACATCAATATTTAACCATGGATATGAATGATTAATATTGGAATTGCAGTGCATGCATAGACTCATGTTACTGTTTTAAAAATTTAGCCTAAACATACTTTTGCAAAAATATCCATTACTGCATGCAGTAGGGTTAAAATAGACACACAGCAATGAAATCAATAAGGACAAATATAAAGTCAAAATAATTTACAATTATAAAGCAAGAATACGAGCAATTCAGAACCATAACCAATTCGATTGATGGTATACTTTTTGACAACTTTATTGAAGAATAATTGACATAATCTACACGTTCTTAAGGTGCCCAGTTTGATGTTTTGATGTATGTATGTGCATACAAACATCTCCAAAATCAAGGTAATGAGCATACCTAGTACCTCCAGAGGTTCCTCCTGTCCGTTTATATCCTGTCCCCCCGACCCAACCCTGCTGGCTACCCTTTCTGCAAGCAACCAGTAATTTGCTTTATTATCACGATCAATTAGTCTGAACTTTTAAGAATTTTAAATAAATGGAAACCTATCTCATATACTTTTTTTGTCTGCCTTTTTCCACTGAGATTAATTATTTTGCTGTTCACTCATGTTGTTGTGTTTATCAATAGTTAATTCCTTTTTACTGCTAAGTAATATTCAGTTGCATGCATTGTACACTTTGTTTATCATTCCACTTGTTCACGGACTGTTTGGGTTGTTTCCAGGTTTGGCTGTTATTCATCGAGCTGCTTTTGAGTCTTCATGTACCAGTCTTTGTGTAGACAGAGGTTTCATTTCTCTTGGGTAAATATCTAGAAGTGGAATGGTTGGGTCATATAGTAGGTGTTTATTTAACTTTTTAAGAAACTGCTAAACTGTTGCAAAGTAGTTGTACCATCTTCCGGTCCCACCAGCAACACATAAGAATTCTGGTTGCTCCCTGTCCTTGCTAACACTTGGTATGGTCAGTCTTTTGAATTTTAGCCATTTTAGTAGGTGTGTAGTATTCTCTCACTGTGGTTTTAATTTGCAATTTCCTAATGATTAGTGATATCAAACATCTTTTCATATGCTTATTGGCATCCCATATCATCCTATATATCTTCTGTATTTCTTGGTGAAGTGTCTGCTCAAATATTTTGCCCATTAAAAAAATTTGTTTGCTTGTTTTCTTACTCTTCATTTTGGGAGTTTTATATATATATATATATATATAGTTATATATCCATAGTTGTATATAGTAACAGTTATATATATCTATATCTCTCTATATACATGCAAATCCTTTTATCAGAAATGAGATTTTGAAATATTTTCCTCCGTGTTGAGGTTTCCTTTATCATTTTCTTTACAGCATCTTTTATAGAGTAGAAGTTCTTAATTTTAATGTGGTTCAATTTATAATTTATAATTTTTTTTGTGGATATGCTTTTTGTGTCATATCTGATTAATCTTTGCCTAACCCGAAGTCACAAAGATTTTTCTTCTGTTTTCCTTGAGAAGTTTGAAAGTTGAGGTTCTACATTTAGATCTGTGATCCCATTTTGAGTTAATTTTTGCTTTTTTGATGAAATTTTTAGTTCGCCTTTGTTTTTGCAAGTTATTTTTGTTGGATTTTGCATTTTAGGATGACAGATGTTTTCCATTCAATACTTTAAAGATCTTTCAGCAGAGGATCTTTCTGCTTGCATTGTTTCCAATGATAAATCTGCTGCTTAGGACCTACCAAAGGTGAACATTATTCTTGTGGAGTTTTGTTCTTATTGTTCATATGTCTTCAGGACATAGATTGTGACCACTTGACAATTAGAAGTACATTATTTTAAAGCACGCTAAACTTAAATTCCTCAATAAAATTGATTGCTTGTATTTTCAAATGAAATCAATAGAAATGGTCCTCCAGAGACATAATTTTGGGTATGTCCTTAGCCAGGGCACCACACTCTACATCTTCAGGGCCTCTCACCTCGGTGTCTTAGGAGACAACCGTACAGCAGGGGTTAGATGGCTACTCTGCATCTTTGAAGTAAAACAGTCACCACTTAGCAGGACCTCGTGCCTGGCAAATCAGTCTTGTACCTACTCTAAGGCGAGAAATATTAAAAGGAAATCTCTGTCAGGAAATTTTGCCCAAGATGCTTTTATGCAAATGATAAGTTTTGATTCATTGATACAATTAAATAAATTAAAAATTCATAGTTTGTATCGAAGCTTTCACTTGACCATAAAATACATTATTGTTTGTTTTTTAGATTTTTGTTTTTACTGACTTCTGAAAAGGTGCAAGCTTTTATTACAATATTAGCCTGATTTGTGGAAGTCATACTAATATTTGGTTAGTTCAAATTGCAGTTGAGGCAATGGAAAGTAGGTAAAAATCTCAAATCACTTGCAAAATGCATAATGAAACTCTTCCAAGAAATTAATAGCATAATATATAGATATACTTAATATGTAAAATAATATTCATTACTTGACATAGAAACTGCTTTCTAAATACATTGTAGTTTTGCATTTCAAAGAAACAGAATCAAAGAACCAGCAGGAAGTTTGTTCTGTTCTATTTCTCTTTGTAACTAATATTGGACCAATTCATGACAGAAAGATACGTTTTTACCCATTTCTGTTTTCTCTGTACTCTAGAGAAGTTTCTACAGTTGAATAAATACAGTTAAATAAAACCTGGATAGGTAGATGATGTGGCTGTTTTCTTTATC
The DNA here is from genome assembly GCF_026419965.1 of Kogia breviceps. Lineage (NCBI taxonomy): Eukaryota > Metazoa > Chordata > Mammalia > Artiodactyla > Physeteridae > Kogia > Kogia breviceps. The sequence goes on along the minus strand of NC_081319.1, from coordinate 101,666,396 downwards.
TTTTAAGATATTGTATATAAGTTTTAAGGAAATTACTTCTTTCAGCTTAAAAGCTAAAGCCCTGAAACTGAAATATTGTAATCAATGACCAATAAATCAAGGATGTGGTTTAATGGGAAGGATTTTCTCTGTTCTTTGAATTAGTCTTAAAAACGAGATTTCGTCTTCTCTTATGAGGAATGTGTTACTCAGCTATGTTTACCATCAATTGCTGGTTCTTTGGATCCTGTCAATTATACTGATGGTTGCCAACCTGATTACCTCATATCACAAAATTTTAGTGTCTTTCTACTGGAGTTCTTACTGCGTTAGTGTTCATTTTGAAAGTATAATCAAGTCCATAAATTGCTAATAGAACTGTTGGATTTAAAGCAACTAGCTGAAGTCTCTTTCCCCAATACCCTCTTAGCAAATCCCCTCCCCACCTCTGAAATTCTCTTAAAATCAGTTTTCATTACAACTATATAATATGTGACCACGATTCAGCTGCCTTTAGTTTAATTTCATCACAACAGCCTTTCATAAAATAAGCTTCTCATTTCTTTGGATATATATATATATCCATTTATTTGATTATCTATCCAATTCGAACAAAGGCTCTGTTACTCTGTTTATACTGTGTGTGATTATTTTAATGTGATTTAGGTCTTAACCGCAATATAAATTCTTTTTGAAGTAGAATGGCTAGCTTTCATTCACTTAGACATTTAAATTATCTGCAATAGGACTAAAATGGAAAGAGAAATATTACTTAAAACATCTTGTAACAATAGGCTATTGGATTCATCAGGGGAAAAAGGCTGGGGACCAACTACTTGGAGAAAAATTGTGGCATTTTGATTTATTCCTCTTTGGCATATGCTGTCATGTAGAAGATGGTGTTTTCCCTTACCTTTCCCCCCTAATTTTTTGTCTTAACTTTGCTAGGAAGAATGGAATAAAAACAGTGTATTTTTCAGGCTTATGAGTTAACAGGAGAAATTCCATTCACATGTGTGGCAGCATAGGGGACCAGGGAATAGCTGACACCACATGCACTTAAACATGAGACACAGGCTCCGTTTCCAAGGGCACGCTGCTGAGTGTAACCTCGGTGAAGAACACCCGATTCTGGGGAGATGTAGTGCACATCACCCTGCAAATAAGACTCAAATTATCTTAAAGCCATTTTAAAAAATAAAGTGGCATTCTCATATTATATCAAAGGTCATTATTCATAAGAGTTTTGAGAATACCAAGAGTTGTACGCAAGCTGCATCTCCTCGTTAAAGTGGTTTGGGGGCAATACCCACTTATTATTATCCATGATTATTGCTGTTGGTTCTGGGACAGAAGTCCAGTGTCATCATTCCTTAAAAGCCAGCGGATTGACACAGGACTTTCAGTTATCTGAAATAGAGTTATCTGTTACATTGCCGAATTTGGTCTTTTGCTACCCGTTGGGAATTGACATTTGGTGTGCTGGAGTACCTTAATTGTTATCAAACGTAGCATCAGAGGTTTTAACTGCTTTGCACACATTTGAGGAGGATAGAGTGTTTGGACAGTCTAAGTAGCAGACTCAGTTTTGTATTGAATTAGCTGCATTAAGCCAGGTAATCCCTCTGAAGCACATTCTGTTGAATAAGAGAGATGCCAATATGGAAAAGATTCATCCTCGCTTCTGATTTAAGTATCCTGCTGGGGTGAAGAGTTTTGTAGCAATAGAGTCTGACAGCTGGTTAGTTAACAAACTTTCAGTACCGAAGTGATTGTAAGTAGGCTGAATCGGACCTGTGGTTTGGAAATAACACTTCTTACTAGCTGTGTGTTTTTATTAACTTCTATGTGAAACTACATGCACACACACATATATATCATGCTATATCTGTGTGTGAGTGTTAAATGCTTTTGGTACAAAGTTACAGTTGTTTAAAAGATCCGTTTCACTCTGTCTAGTAGGTGATTGTTAGCAAGACACGGCTTCAAAACATTGCTTAAATTACTCCCTCATGTGCTTGTGTGCTACAGCTACAGTGTTGATGGCCTCTGATCAAGTTGTCAGGGAACAAGGGTAGCAAAATGAATACTGCCTGGAAATCCAGGGATCTGGAGTCTAGCAAGGCTCTGCCGCTGTCTCGCTCTGTCACTGAGAAGGAGCATCCTTCCCGAGAGCCTCACCATTGTCCCCTTGCTGAGTGGGTTAACAGTCCCATGTCGTGGGCCACCACAGGTTTTTTTTTTTTTTTTTTTTTTTTTTTTTTTTTTTTTTTTTCGGTATGCGGGCCTCTCACTGTTGTGGCCTCTCCCGTTGCGGAGCACAGGCTCCGGATGCGCAGGCCTAGCGGCCATGCCTCACGGGCTTAGTTGCTGCGCGGCATGTGGGATCTTCCCGGACCAGGGCACGAACCCATGACTCCTGCATCGGCAGGCGGATTCTCAACCACTGCGCCACCAGGGAAGCCCCCGCCCCCACCACAGTTTTTATACGCACTTTTCTGTTTGCTTCTAGTAGAACACTAATCACAGTGTTCTCCAGTTTCCGTGCTTCTCTCTCTCTCTCTCTCTCTCTCTCTCTCTCTCTCTCTCTCTCTCTCTCTCTCTCTCTCTCTCTCTCTCTCTCTCTCTCTCGCCCTTTACTGGTCTGTGAGCTCTAGGAAGGCAGGGACCATGTTTTCTGTTTACCTTTACTGTCTTATGTAGTACTTTCTGTATAGGGGGCACTCAACGCACATGAGCTGAACGAACAGATTTGTATGTGAGGGAGTTGGAATAGAGTGTCCTGAATAACTCAATTCTGTTTATAACTTGATAGTTATTTAATATAAATGGTCTGTAATAAATTTAGTTGAGTGAATGATTGCAAAGCCATCATTGGGATTATACCAGATTACAAATTCCCAGATTGACTGGGTTTGCCTTGGTCATCTGAGGTGTGTTATTCATTGGTTTGTGACTTATTAAGAATAATTGGAATATTTCAGAGTCACTCAATCACATTATGAACCTCAACAACAGAAGAAACATCTGTTATGGCTGTTCACGAAAGAGTACAGTCTGAAGGTTATTTTGTCTTACCTTTAAAAATGGATTTCTGAGTATTAATCTCGTTAGATCTTGGAGCACATTAGTTACTGATATTGCTAAAATGGGCAGCAATGCCATACTTTTAAATTTTCTTGAAAGCTCCAACGAGAACATACATGCACAATGTAATTCTGGATGGTTGAAATATCTAAAGGTATGCAAATTCAGAGGTAGTGATATTCAATATAGAAATGTGAGTTTGAGACTCAAACAAAAGGATTACTTTAGTCCTCCGCTTTCATGTAAAGGTAGGGGTGGGTCTTCATCTGGATCTGATCCTTGGAAGAAAGTCAGCAATTTGAGGATTGAACTCAACTTGAATTATTTCCTTTTCTTTTGTGCTTAATTAATAGGCTATGCTTCAGACTACTGGTCAGAGAAAATGCCCCAGACATGTTTTATTCTCGTATTTCTGGATTCTTTATGTAAATATTTATATAATTTTAATTTTACTGTCTTCTTTAAGTTTTAATGTTCTTTATGATTATGAAATATATCCACATAGTTAAAAATTCAGAAGTTGCATATGTGATGAAAAGTTGATCACATATGCCTGGTCTCATTTAGTTAGTTTCCCCTCTCCTAAGACAGCCAATGTTAGAGGTATCTTAATATATTTCCAGATCAGTTTCCCTATCTGTTTTTTATTTTATGAAATCATGTAATTCTCAGTTTCCAGCAAGCTTCTTGAGAGCAGGGTAGATGTCTAATTATCACAGTGTTTTACCCAAGCAAATATGTGTTGAGTATTTCAGTAAATCATAAGCTCAGCCAAGGCCAGCGTCTTTGCTATCTTACATGAATATTTATAATACTCATTATTAGTGGGAATACACACTCCCTGATAGTGTTTCTCCTTCTGAACCTTCAGTCGTTTGGTTTCACTAGGTTGGATTGTATCCTCTTCTACAATTTTTTTTTTTTTTTTTTTTTTTACAAATTCTATAATCCTTCAAATTTTGGGTATATGTTTTACACCTCATTATTGTCTCATTCTCCTCCCCATTCTCTGTCTTTACATACCTTAATGCTTAATACCATATGTGTTACACCATATTATCACAATCTCTTATTATTCACTTTTGCAGATGTACAAAGAGTTCCCATATGCCCCACCCAGTTTCCCCTATATTAACATTTGTATTAGAGTGGTATAGTTATTACAATTGATGAACCAATATGGATATATTATCATTAACTAAAGTCCATAGTTTGCATTAGGATTCACTCTTGGCGTCTGTGGACTTGGACAAATGTATAAAGACGTATCCTGCATCCACCATTTAAAGTACCTGACTTAGCAGTTTCACTGCCCTAAAGACCCCCTGTGTCCCACCTACCTATTCACCCTTCCCTCCCTCCCCCACGAACCCCTGGCAACCACTGATCTACTGTCTTCATTGTTTTACTTTTTCCAGAAGTTGTATAGTTGGAATCATACAGTATGTAGCCTTTTCAGATTGACTTATTTTCTTTAGCAATGTGCATTTAAAGTTCTTTCAGATCTTTTCATGGCTTGATAACTCATTTCTTTTTATTGCTGAATCATATTCTAGTGTATGAATGCACCACGGTTTGTTTATCCATTCACATTTTGAAGGCCATTTATGTTGTTTTCTGAAGAACAATTTTTTCCCTTATGTGATGTTTAAAAGATTAAGTAAATGCAGAAGCAAAAACTATAGCTAATATAGTTTATTATTTCCAGAAACAAAGGATATTAGAAAACGTGCCTCATGGTGAAGCATTCAATAAAAGCCTCTTTAGCTCTGAAATCAATATTTCATCAATATATGACAGGATTTAGATTTTGAAAATAAACACACTCCTTTTGTAATCATAAAAAATTTTTTAAAATTTCATTTTCTGTGTAATCAAAATCTCCAAAAGCATGAGAGTGTAGAGAGAAATCTTTTCTTATGGACGTTTATCTCATTATTACACCTCAAACATTTTTTTAATAGGAAAGATTTTAATGTATGTTTTGTTAAGGCTTATATTATAGAGTCCTAGAACGTACAAAGGGAGCTTAGAGTCATCTGGTCCAATCAGTTGCCAATATCTGAATTTCTTCTCTGACATTGAAGGCAGGTGGTCTTAGAGCATATGTTTAAATGATAGGAAGCTGCCTCTCTTACAGATCAATGGGTTTCATTTTTTTTAGGTAACTCTAATCATTAGAAAAGTCTTCCTTTTATTGAACTAAACTCTGTTTTCCCATAATTTTTACCCATTCATTCTAATTCTACTACATGAATCAGAAAGAAGAAATTTAATCTTTTTTTCCCAAGGATAGTCCTTTGAATATTCAAAAGAATATAATCGTTAGCTTTATTATAGCTAAAGATAGCTATAATATCTCTCTGCATATTGAACTTCCTGAGCTCCTTATCGTCTTAGATGGCTTCCTCTGAATGGTTGTGCAGATGCCACTGTTCAAAAACATTTTGTGGACACATGCCCAAGTTTTCCTCATTCATTCATTCGCCCTGTTTTTGAGTGCCTGCTACCGGACCGACTTTGTTAGACGCTGGGGATGTAATGGTACCCACTTCCCTGGCGGTCCTGCGGTTAAGACTTCATGCTTCCACTGCGGGGGGCACGGGTTTGATCCTTGGTCAGGGAACTAAGGTCCCACATGCTGCGTGGACAAAAAAAAGATGAAACGTATTTCCAAGGGGTGAATACAGACCAACAAAAAAGTAAAATCAAGTAACGATAAATTGTGATGAAGGAGAGAAGCGAGGGGCCAAGGCAGAAATGAATGGGGTGGGGGAGCAACTTCAGAAAGGTATTGAGGGAGGAGCAGCCTGAAGGAGAGCCATTCAAAGGAGGAACGTTCCAGGTAATCGTGGTCATATGTGCTAGGGCTCTGAGGTGGAAAGGACTTCAAATTCTAGAAGCTGAAAGATCACTGGCATTAGAATGCAGTGAGAAAAGGTGCATGTGATGGTTTTAAAATATGTCTTCGTATCTTTTCCTAAGACGGAGACTAATTTCCGGCCCTTAAATCTGGGCTGGACTTCGTGATTCTCTTCTAATGAATGGAAGGTGGCAGGGGTGATGCTGTGTGACGTCTGAGGCATGGTCATACCAAAAAATAGCTTCCACTTGGTTTGCTCTCTCTTGGATCGATCATTTGGAGAGAGGTCAACTGCCATGTCATGAGCTAGCAGCCTGTGGAGAATCCCCTGTGGGAGGGAACTGAGACCCCCTCCCCCTCCCCTGCCCCCCAGCAAGCGCCAGGCTGTGCCTGTGAAGGACCCATGGGAGTGGAGCCATTTTGGAAGTGGAGCCACCTGCCCCGCCAAGCCTCCAGTTGACTGAGCCGCGGTCAACACGGTATCCACGGCCTCCTGAGAGACCCCAAACCAGGACCACCCAGCTAATCCACTTCGCAGCTCGTGACCCCCAGAAGCTTTCAGACATACCACGTTTATGGCTGTTCTGAACCGCTACGTTTTGAGAGAATTTGTGGTGCAGATATAACTGAAAGAAAAGGCATGTGTCAGGCAGATTGCTTTTGGCTTCAAATAACATGAGACCCAGTGAAAAGCATCTTACAGTGAGGAGTTTATTGGCGCCCTTACTAAGAAGCCCATAGGTGGGGCTTGGTCGGTTCTGTGGTACAGTCGCACCCCCAGGTGCTGGCCACTTTCTGTTCTGCCCTCTGTACCATGTCGGTGATGTCCCCTCGCGGAACCACAAAATTGTAGCAGCAGTTTTCTGTCACCACCCGGACGAGAGAGGCATTTCCTCCTGTGTGTGTTTCTACAGATAAGGAAAATCTCTCCCTCACGGTTGGTGGCCAGAACTGAATAAAATATCACACATAAACCAGTATCTGGCATATGACATGGCAGGGGCTTTGGATGACACCTCGATCTCTGGCTTACGCCACTAGCTGGAAGGTACTGTTTTTTGTATGTGTTAAATCTGAGATGTCTTTAAGACATACACACTGAGACGTCAGGGGGCAGTTGGCTGTCTACATTTGGAGCAAAAAGAGGAGATAAAAATGTCAGCGTCATCAGCAAAGAGATGGTGTTTGAATCCATGTAGTTGATGACTTGACCACAGGGGAGTGGATGAGAGGTGACAGCAGGCCCACGGCCAAATCTGAAGAGGCTCAGCATCTCAGATCTGGGTACAAGAGGAGCCAGTGAAGGGAAACCCGGGTAAGTAGGGAGGAGGAGGGCAGGCAGAAGATGGCATCCTGGAAGCCGCAAAGGCAGCATTTTTCAAGGAGGGAGCGGTTAACTGTGTCCTTTTTGCCAAAAGGTTGAACTAAATGAAGATGTATAAGGGACCTTTGGATTTAGCACAGGATGCTTAGGAAGGAGGTGGATTCATAAGGGGACAAAGCATCCATGGGGCCTGAGTGAGTAGAGACAGCATGCGAATTCAACTCCTTGGAGGAGTTTGGCCCTGAGGCGGTAAGGGTAGCTATAAGGGGATGTAGGATCAGGAGATGGAGTCTAAAGTCAGAAGACACCAGAGCACATCTCCATGCTAATGGGAACTTTCCCTCATAGAAAAAGAGAATGATTGACCGTACAGGAGAAATGAGGGACAGCCCAAGGTGTAAAATCCCCGAGAACAGTGCACACACACATTTATGCACATTCCTATGTAACCTCAATTATTAGAGTACAAATAGAATATCCATTGTTTGGGGAGAGTAATTTAAGCAGTATGTTGGATCTATTAACTATTTCTCGGAGAAACAATTTGCCAAGTGGCTAAAAATCCAGACTGCTAGAGCCAGATTTTTGGGGTTTCAAATCAGCTGTGTGACCTTGAGGAATTTACTTAACCTCTCTGTGCTCCGCCTCCCTAATTTTTATAAAGTGGAGATAGTAGTAAAAGTACCCACCTCATAGGGTTGTCATCAAGGTCACCTTAGTTAATGAACATTGAGCATTTAGAGCAGTGCTTCGTCTATGGTAGATGCTCTGTATGCTAGGCACCTACTTGATAGTATTTGCTGGGTTTGGTTCTCCTAAGTGATTTAGGCTAAAGGTACTGTTATCAGGAAAAAAATATTGATTTAAATTTTATTATTATTTTTACATGATATGGGGGTTATGAGTAGAAAAGTGTCATATATTGAGATGCAACCTCAAATAAAAAAGTGAAATTTACATTTTGAAAGATCGTTATCCTAGCATTATTAAAATCAGTTGGTTAGTCTTCATTATTTATTATTTTCTTCTTGTAGGAACTCTTGCCTTGAAATATAAAACTTGACAAACCATGATCACTAGACATTCATCAAAAGCTTCCAAAGGATATTTGGGGGGAGGCAGTCAAGGTGCTAAATTAAACAATATACTAGAAAATGAGAGATGGATTCAAATCTTGTACTACGTGCACAGCACTTTCTTCCTCCCTCGCTGAATGTTGATTCCCACCCTAGAATGTCTAGCGGCTTGCAGGAGTCTGCAAAGATAGAACATTTATGGGAATTAATGCTCGGTGGGTATACAACACGGAGACCCTGAAGAACTAAAAAAGCATGAATAAATGTATTCCAATTACCGGCTAATGCAGGGAATGGGTTTATGGTGCTTAGAGGTCTGGATCAGCTCTCCGACAGCCTGCAGACATTAGGAGCCCCTCATGACTCGCCTGCGATGTGGGCATTATGGAGTGATTTTTACTTTACTGCCTTTTCCATCCGATCATCCCCTTTCTTTCACACACAAGGTTAATTCACTTCTTGATCACATTATTTCCTCGCTGCTCTTTGACAATATAAAAATTCTGAGCGGACAGCTCAATCCCTCTTCTATCTCAGATTTGATTGTTATGGTATTGCCTGGCGTCCCTCAGAGGCCTCCAGCAGCCTTTGCCGTACTTTATGACACTTAAATGGCTCGGCTACAATTTCTCCATCTATTCACGCAATGCTGTTAATAACTCATTTCCAAAGAGGCCCTTCTTTATGGCTTGGCATTAAAGGGATTTTTATTAGGTGCCAGGATAGGTGACACACACAGACCCAGTAACCAAAGAGTTAATTAATCTGTTGAAATTTATTGCCTTTTATACCGCACTCAGTGTGACAGTCCCTAAGAGAAACAGATACTATATTTACAGCCCAGGCTGAAATATTCAGTAATACAGTCTGCATACTGACCTACTCCATCAGTGTATGCCTTCTGCTGGAACATCCATTAATCACAGAAGATGAATTTGTATAATCTATCTTCTTTCTTATTCTGAGATTCCAATAAATATTGAAATAATAATTTATTGATTACCTTGCAATATAAATGTGTAGCAAAGTCACCCAGGACATTTGCATGGTAATGCATTTTGGAAGTTCTTGGCATTCTGTGGGAATAAAAGGCAAAGCTGTAGTAGGAGTGACATGGAATACTCTTCTAGGCAGAGCACCAAACTTAATTTCATATCGTGTGTTAGGGAAATGACACGGTAGTTTCTGGACTACCAAAAGTCGAAGCCACAGCCACGATAATTACATTCTCCAAAGTAAACATCGTGAGTATTTACTAGTGCATTTGCACCTTGCCTTCTTTGTGTGTTTTACCCCCAGAATATTTTAGACCACAAATAATTTCTTTGTGCCACCTTTCACTTGTAAAACCACTTCTTTCCTGCACATAATACAGGCAAAGAGGAACAGGGTATAGGTATGGTGGGTACTATCTTCCATTTAATCCCAGTAACACCTTCTGGGACCATTTCACAAATTCTCAGTCTGAATTGTATATTTCCTACGACTGTTGTTTGGATAGTCCTTTGGGTTCTTGCCCTAAATCTCAGCTCACTTCTACAATTTTCATGAGTTTTTTCTGTTACTTATGGGGCAATGATTTTGTCATAATTTTAGGATCATGATAATTTTTGCATCAGATCTGATTTGGTCCAGAAACATTGGAGAAATATATGAAAGGTGTTATAGAACATTGAGATAGATATCCTTGTGAATCAAGCACAACTATTGTTAAAAACTCAGAAACTCTAAATGTCCTTGTGTCTGCATATATAATATTATGCCGTTTGGGTGAACATGAGCTGAACAGCCAGCACTTCTGTTCTGCACATGTACCAGCAGCACCAGCAGTATTATACCTTAGGGTTTGTTGTAGGTGCAGTTCTAGCTGAATTCAATCGCATTCAGTTAATGTGGCCCTCTTCTAGTCTCCATAATAATGCATCCCAGTTTTGGGCAACTCTTTATGATCAGGATAACTCTGCAGAGTGGATGAAATTCTAATGTGTGAGGTTTGTTTTCTAGTGCTTTCCTGGCAAGGTTAACCAGATGGTGAAATGTAATAGCTTGGAAGATCCAGTTTTGATATACAGTCAATCATTTCTGAAATGATAATGAAAAAGCAAAAAGGATCAGAGCTTTTCAAATTCACTTTTTGGTCATGAAATTGAAAATAATATACTTTTTTGGAGGCTAAAGAAGTATCTCATCATAATTCCCCTAACATTTTAAACCTCTTGGCTACATATTTCTAAAAGAAGACAAAATATTTTGAAAATTTTGCCATATATTTTTATATAGAATATATTTATATCACATTTTTTCTTGTGAAAAATTGTGAAACTTTTTAATGTCACCTGAAAGTGTTTCTGATGTAGATTTCAAAATAAAATACATTTTCTTAAGTGTTTTTGGTAACAATAATACCAATTAAGTCGTATATTTCTTCTATATTTTATTTCGATGAAAGCTCAAATCAGTGATAACCAGTATAATATAGAATCAAGCAGTTCCTGAACCTTATTCTGCTATAAAACTTGCTAATTTGGCACAGATATTATTCTTTGAAGATGGACGATATATCGTTTTTTCATCAGGTTTGATTTCTACTGATTCGATTATTTTAATTATGGATTAATTATGGATATATATATATATATACTTAAGTATCTAACAAAAGAATTATGTTGATGCATTCGATTATTTCTTTAGTGATGAAGTTTGCCATGAGGTGGCATATTACCACATAATGATTGTACTACTCTTCCTCTTATTTTTTTTGGTCCATTTTACTCATTGGTATTAATAGCTGTTCCTTGTTCTACTCATGTAAAGTTACATTCTGATTTAAGCTCTCCCTGGTGTTTGGCTAATTGGACTATTCATTTAAAGTATACTATGTTTTATTACCTTATCTTCCATGGTATTTTACATTTTGGATTGACTGATTCTAATTCCTGTTTCACAGTCGTACAACCTTGGGAATCCATTAAGTTTGGCCTTTAAAAACACTGCTTTAGTTTTCCCCACACAGTAGTGAAAAGCTGTGGCATTTTCCAGCATCCACATCGACTCGCTTTTTATAACAATGCTACTTTCCCTTCCCTTCTTAATTTAAATCAATGCAACACAATATATATTTATTAAGCATCCATTACATGGCAAGTTCTGTGTCAGGTACGGACTTGAATTGGCATACGTGCTTCTCTCAAGCGGTTCAAAGTCAAAGTCTGTTAATTGAGACAGAAAAGTAACAAATGACGATTTTAAAAACCCTTCTTTGCCCCTTCTCACACAAAATCTTGAATTTCAGGGACTTGAAGTTGAATAATTTTGGAAGCTAACCTTTTATTTGGCTTTCATCCAAGGGCAGGTACTTCATTAAGCACTTGAAATGGATTATTTTACTTAATCTGCACAAGGCTGCATGGCAAGTAGTATCATTGTATCATCCCCTTTTTACTGATGTGGAGGTGAGTTACAGAGAGGCCGGGGCACCTTCCCAGGCCATCCTTCCGGTGTACCACCTAGAGGGGATTGGAATGCAGCCACCAGAGTTCAGTGCTGGGGCCCTTCACCGCTCCCTCTCCCAGTTCTACAGGATGAGACACACGTTATTCAGAGTAAGAACTAACCACTCTTTTTGTCGATTTATTGCTCACCTCTGATTACTGAATCGTTTCCCCAGAAATTTACAATGCCCCTCCATCATATAACGAGTTCCCACATACATATGAAATAATTTCTAGGCTCTGTTTTATTCCTAGGTAATCTGTACTATTCTTTTGGTTCGTCTGTTCCTACCCTATTCCTACACTGTTTTAATGGCTATAATTTTATAAAGTTTTTCATGTCTGATTGGGTGAGTCTCTCCTTTTTCTTATTCAAAATGTGTTTTCTCTTCTTAGCTCCTACATCTTTAAAAATATTTTTTATTGTGAAATTTATTATGCACACAAAAGAATACATAAACATTTATGTCCAGTGTAAAGAATAAAAATAAAAAGCTATCATGAACCTATTATTCAGGTCACGAAATAAAATATTGCTTTGTTATAATTCTCATTATGATCCTCCTTGATTTCATTCTCCTCCCAACCTCTTCCTTCTTCCAGAGGTAACAGGGTCAAAGTTTGGGTGTTCATCTTTCCCTTGCTTGTCTTTATAGTTTTTCTATCTACATCAATAACATATTATTGTTTTATCTGTTTATGACACTTATAGAATGAAAACAAATTGTATATAATTGTCTAAGACTTGGTTATTTTTTTCCATGTTGTGTTTTCGAGATTTACCCATGTTGATGTAAGTAGCTGTAGTTAATTTATTTTCACTGTTGTATAAGTTTCCATTATATGAAGACAGACATACCTTATTTTATTGCAATTTGCTTTATTGCCCTTCCCAGACATTGTGTTTTTTTTATAAATGGAAGTTTTGTGACAACGCTGTGTAGAGCAAATCTATTGGTGTCATTTTTCCACACTTCACGTCTCCGTGTCACATTTTGGTGATTCTCGTATTATTTCAAACTTTTTCATTATTATTATATTTGTTATGGTGATCTGTGGTCAGTGATCTCTGATGTTACTACTGCGAAAAGATTAAAACTTGCTGAAGGATCTGATGATGGTTAACATTTTTAACAATAAGATTTTTAAATTACAGTATGTATATTGGTTTTTTAGACATGATGTTATTGCATACTTAATAGACTATGATATAGTGTACACATAACTTTTAAATGCACTGGGAAACCAAAAAATTCATGTGACTCACTTTATTGCAATATTTGCTTTATTGCTGTGTTCTGGAACTGACCCTGCAGGATCTCTGAGGTATGCCTGTATAACAAATTATTTTTCTATTCTACTGTTGATTGATATTACACCCATTTCAGATTTTGCAGTTATGAGCAGTGCTGCTGTGACCATGCTTGTACATACGTTCTGGTATGCATGTGTAACTGTTTCTCTCAAGTATACACTAATTAGTGGTGCTGCTGAATCACAGGGTAGGCACACATTCAAATTTATTAGGTTATGTCAAACTGTTTTCCAGAGTGGTTATATCAGTCTATTTGCCTGTCAGCAGTATGTGGGAGTTTTTGTTACTCTACATTTTGCCAACCCTGTGTTGTCTGACCTTAAATGTTTTTCTATTCATAGGTATAAAACAATATTACATTGTGGCTAAGTTTTGTTTCTCTGATTATTAATATATATATGCATATTTATATATATTCTATTGCTTTTTTCTTCTGTAAAGTTCCTGTCCACATCTTTTCATATTGTGTTGCTTGCCTTTTATACCTTGATTCATAGAAGTCCTTTGTATATTCTCCATATAAGTTCTTTTTCAGTTATGTGTGTATTACAAATATTTTCTCCTTGCTTGGAGCTTATCTTTTTACTCCTTGGTAAATTTTAGTCATCAAACTTATTCAGTTTTAATGTAGCTCAATTTATAAATATTTTTCTTTGTAGACTATACTTTTTGTATCTTGTTTAAGAAACATTTCTTACTGTGGGTCATAAAGATACTTTCTTATATTACCTTTTAAAAGTTTTATGCTTTTGTCTCTCACATTGATTTTCAATCAACCAATAACTAATTTGTGTGTGCATGTGTGTGCATATATGTGTGTGTGTGTGATATGATACAGGAAATCTACTAACAGTTTTTAATAGGAATAACTAAAATGCCAGCACTTTTTTGAATAGCCCATCCTCTTCCCACTCATAAAAAGTTCCAAATCTGTTATAAATCATTATAATCCATTTTGCATGGATTTGATTCTAGATTTTCTATTCTGTTCATGTCTATTTATCTGCTTATACCACAGGGTCTTAATTATATAGCTCAATGATAAGTCTTCAAGTCCACTAGCTTAAGACACCTTAGGGCTTTTGCTCTACCAAATAAATTGTAAAATCAACTTGTAACTTCAACAGTAACAACAACAATAACAAATCCAGTTGGGATCCTTTATAGATTAATTGTGGGAAAATATACATTGTTATGTTACTGACTCTCGAGGAATATGGAATATCTATCTACTTAGGAATCTTAAATGTCTTTCAATAGAACTTTATAATTTTAACCCTAAAGAGCATGCATATATTTTGTTGGATTTATTTCTAAAGTACAATTCATTTTTGTTTCTTGTATAATTTATTTTATTGACATGTTATAAAAATCACAGTTTTTGACTGTTGCTGGTACAAAGATTTGCAATTGAATTTCTGTATTGATATTTTTATCCACCAAAATTATTTAACTTATGTATTTGAAAGCCATATTACACAGGTTTATACTTATTATATCTTCTTGGTGAACTGAACCTCTTACCAATATTTAGCAACTTTTAAAATCTCTGGTATTGTGTTTATAGTCTGTTTTTTGTGGTGTTACTATGATTATGTCAGCCTTCTTTTAACTAGTATTTGCTTGATATAACTTTTTTCCATTACTAGACTTTCTAGTTTTCTGTGTCCTTATGTTTTAGGTATGTCTGTTTTATGCGGCATATAATATTTTGAATTTTAATCTTATTTGGCTGTCTTTGTCTTTGATTCGGAGGGTACAGTCCATTTACATTTATTGTACTATTGATATATTAAATTGGGTTAAGCCATCTTTTCCTTTCTATTTCTATTGTTGTAACTCCACTTCCTTGCCTTCTTTTTGATTAATTTCTTTTGTTTATTTTCATTCAATTATTTTCTCCTCAACCTGTTTGGAAATTACTTATTCTATGTCTATTTTTTTAGTACATTACCTATTTTAACATGCATTCTTAACAAAGCATAAAGGTAGTTAATAATTATTCTTTAATTCTGAATCATGTGAGCATCTTAGAATACATTAATGATCCACCCTTCTAAAGTTACATTCAATTGTTGACAAGTATTTTAGTTCTCGCTAAGTGATTGTTATCTCTTCATTTTGTCAATTTTTAAAAGATTTTTTTCACATATTTTCAAGTATTTTTGCTTATTGGTAATTCTTATAGAGATTTTTTTCCTAGGATTATTTCCCCTCTGTTCATAAATTTATGAAATTTTTCTTTATTGAAAGTCTTCTGGTGATAAACTCTCTACTTTTTTTGATTTTTTTCCCCAGATGTCTCTGAGTTTTATTTATTTATTTATTTTATTGATATATAATTGACACATAACATTATATTAGTTTCAGGTGTACAACATAATGATTTAATATTTGTATACTGATGAGGTCTTTATTTCTCCCTCATTTTTGAAAGATAGCTTGACTGGGTATAGAATTGTATGTTGATAGTAAAAGACAACATGCTCACGATGAATGAAAATGTAGTAAATCTCAAGAAAGAACTATAAACTATAAAAAGAACTAAATGGAACATCTAGAACAGAAAAAATACAATATTTGGATTAAAAATATTCCCTTAAGGGTCTTAACAACATATATATGAATTAAAACATGTCAGCTTACTTGAAAACTGATTAATAGAAATTTTATCGTCTGCAACTCAGAGACGGAAAAGAAGAAAAAAAAAGTGAACAAGACTTTACAAGGCTGTTGTAGCCAACGTGAAGTAATAGATGGACACTCCCCCACCCCCAATGTGGTTCAGATATCAAGACTGATGATACCCCCCCCCCCAACCACACACACAGCAAGAGAATATGAAAAAGTTTATTACTCACGTAATAAGGCTGTTTGGGAGAGCTGAGCAGGCCTCTGGAACTGATCTGAAAAAGACTAAAGAGAGTAAGCAAAGGTTAATGCTCTGAATCAGTTGCTGGTGTCTACAGAGAAGCTTTCTTATCAGCTTCGCCATCTGTAGGGCAGAAGGGGAAGAGGAAAGGACTTGGTTTAAAAGCTGTCAGCAGTTAAATGTTATAAAATGGAACATATTCATATTACAGAAACAATATCAAAATGTCTAAAATATATATAATTGGAGTTCAGGAGGCAGTGGAGAAAGAGGATGTGTCAGAAAAAAATGTTGGAAGATTTTTATGGTTAAAAATGTCCAGTTTAGCTGAAGACTCATATATGCAGATTCAAGAAGCCTGAAAACTATGGACCAGTTCTTTCATGGGACAAATACTTAGGAGTGGGTGAACTAGTCATGCTGTATATCAGGCGGGGCTCAATCAGGAGAAGAAACCATAGTAATTTAAGCTGTGGAAGTATAATACAAAGAATTATTAAGTGTGATAGGAGAGGGACTATATCGATGTAAAGGGAACTCTAAAGGCTACTCTAGGACTGAGGAAGAATACCCACAGGATGATATAGTTGGAAGAGGGGTGCCTTTCCCAAAGTTGGAGCTAGATCTCACTGAAGA
This sequence comes from Kogia breviceps, assembly GCF_026419965.1. Taxonomy (NCBI): domain Eukaryota; kingdom Metazoa; phylum Chordata; class Mammalia; order Artiodactyla; family Physeteridae; genus Kogia; species Kogia breviceps. The sequence goes on along the minus strand of NC_081319.1, from coordinate 101,649,753 downwards.
AGGTATCTTTGCAGCCTACTGATTGGTGGAAAACTTCCCTGGGTTCCTGTGCCCAGAACTCGTCCATAGTTGCCAGGCAAGCAGGAAGCAATGCTCTGGAATACAAGTGAGCTGAAGATGTGGGGCAGGTACACAGAATCAGTAGTGCCGTTGTGAGCACCAGGTCTTCAGAACATGGTGTCCACCTCGGGAGGGCCTTGGCTGTTGCTAAGGGGTTGCATGTTCTGAGCATGCAGCTGGGACATACACCACTGAATACTGTTGACAGGTTGTGTGGCAAGAATAAACAAAACAAAACAAAACAAAACACAGCAGACCAGAACAGTGAAGCCCCTTGTTCCTGCAGTGTTTCTCTAGTGCCCTCTACTGACCGAGCTTAACATTGGCTCACTGTAAAGGAGAAATGCTCAAAGAGTGCAGTCCACTATTGCAGAGCATGTTCTGAAGGATGAATTTGAAATTAAGAAGCAGTAAGTTGATAACTAGCCTGTAAAGTATATGTTTAAATTTATAAAACATTGTTATACTGTTTTCTGAAGTGTTTGTACCAGTTTGCATTTACACAATAGTATGAATACAGTTCCAGGTGCTCAAGGTCCTCAATAATGCTTGGTATTGTCAGACTTTCAATTATCTATGCTAATGTGTGTGTAGTAGTATTGAATTCTGTTTTGGTTTTCATTTCCCTATTAATAGTATTGTTATGTGCTTATTTACCATCCATATATTTGCTTTGGTGAAGTGTCAGTTTGCAAGTATTTTCTCTCAGTATGTGCTTTTCTTTTCATTTGTTGTCTTTGGAAGAGCAGGTGACTTTAATTTTGATAAAGTTTAATATATCAATTTTATAAGTTTATGCTTTCTAAATTCAAAAATATTTTCTCCCATGTGTTCTTCTAGACTTTATATAGTTTTAGCTTTTATATTAGATTATCTGGCACAATTTAAGTTCGCTTCTGAAAGATAATGTTGTGTTTGTTTATTTGTTTATGCAAATAGCTTCAATCATTCCAGCACCTTATATTGAAAAAAATTTTCTCTCTTCATTGAATTGCCTTGGTGCCCTTACTGAAAATCAACTCACCATATATGTTTAAGACTGTTTGCTAACATTTTGTTAAAGATTTTTGCATATATATTCATTAGGAATATTGGTCTGTCCTTTCCTTCTCAGTTGTTACCTGGAGTTGTCAAATTGTGAGGTTTGAAAGCACAATCCTCTATACTTCCAAGTCTTCCCAAGACTTCCAACACCATCTGAAAGTTTGAGGGCATCCTCCAAATCAACTGCAGGTTTTATAATTGCCAGAACTCACATAACTCATTGAAAGCTATTACGCTCACAGTTAAGATTTATTAAAGGGAAAGGATACATTAAATCAGCTGAAAGAAGAGATGTATAAGGCAATGTCTGGGAGGATTCCAAACGTGGAGCTTCCATTGCCCTCAGGATTTGTTACCCTCCTGATGTCAATGTCTGACAATTCACATGGATACTGACAACCAGGGAAGTTAACCCCAACTTTCATTTTTGTATTTTGTATCTGCTTCTTTATATTTAAAGTGGCTTTCTTGTAGACATCATATAAGTAGACCTCATTTTAAAAATGTAATCTGATAATCTCTACCTTTTATGTGGATTATTTAGACCATTTATATTTATTTTGATCATTGTTTCTGTTAGGTTTAAATGTGCCTACTTTCTGTTTGTTTTCTATTTGATAGAGCTATAATTCTGCTCCTTTCCCCCTCTTATTTGCCTTCTTTTGAATTAGTAGATATTTTTATGATTCTGTTCCTCACTAATATTGACTTATTACCTTATTTTGTGTGTGTGTGTGTGTGTGTGTGTATGTGTGGCTGCTTTTGAATTTACAGTATACATTTTTAATGTATCACATTCTACCTTTAAATAAATTACATTACTTTACATATAGTCTAAGAGTCTTACAACACTGTTACTTCCATTTGTACTCTATAGTCCTTTGTACTACTGTTATATATTTTATTTCTACATATTATAAATCTCACAGTTCATTTTTATTTTTTTCATTAAACCATCAATTATCTTTTAAGGAGATTTAAAAAGAAACGAGAGAATGTCTTTTATATGTACCACATATTTATCATTTCCACTGTTCATTCCTTTGTTTAGATCCAAATTTCCATGTGGTTTCATTTTATTTTTGCCTGAAGAAGTTCCTTTAACATTTCTTGTAGTGCAGTACTGCTGGTGATGATTTCACTCAGCTTCTGTTTGTCTGAAAATTATTTCTTTCATCTTTAGTTTTGAAAATTATTTTTAATGTGTATAGAATTCTGGAAAGTTTTTCTCTTAATACTTTAAAGATATCTCTCCATTGTCTTTGCCTTGCATCATTTCTGACAAGAAGTCTATTTTCATTCTTTCAGTAGTTCCTCTGTATATAATGCCTCTTTTTTCTCTAACTTCTTTAAAAAAAAAAATTATCACTGGTTTTCAGAAATTTGATTATGATGTACCCTGGCATACTGTTTTTCACTTTTCTTCTGCTTGTGCTTCATTGAGCCTTGGATATGTTGGTTTTTAATTTTAATAATGTTTGGCAATTTTTTGTTCATTATTTCTCCAAAAATATTACCTGTTTCCCTGTCTCTTCTGGGATTCCATTTTCACAGATATAACACTGCTGAATATTGTTCCACAGATCACTGATGCTCTGTTAATTTTATTTAATTCTTTTTCTCTCTGTGGCTTTGGATAGTTTTTATTGCTAAGTATTCAGGTTCAATAATTTTTTTTTCTCCAATGTATAATCTGCTGTTAATCCCATCTAGTATATTTTCCATTTTAGCTAATCCCACCTAGTATAATCCCATCTAGTATATTTTCCATTTTACTTACTGTATTTCTCATCTCCAGAGGGTCCACTTGGGTCTTTTTTATATCCTTCATTTCTCTTTTTATCATGTTGTGGATCCTCTACCTTCTTGCACATATAGAGCATATTTATGGTATCTGTTTTAAACTCATTTTATGCTATTCTGTCATCTGTGTCATTTCTGTGTTTTGTTGTATTGATTTTATTTTCTTTTGTTTACAGGTCACATTTTCCTACTTCTTTACATGCATTATCACTTTTTAGAAATAAAAACAAATTGATCTGTATAGAATTTAATTTTTAAAACATCATGAAACCCCTAAAAATGAAAGAATATCAGTAGAATGTTCTAACTCTGAAAAGGTAGATATCATTGATCTGGCCAAAATTGATATTAAAACATTAGATTCATATTGGAATGCCTCATTTATATCTATATTTTTCCTCTCATACTTTTTTACTCACAACATTTTAAAGAAGAAAAGGAAAATAAATAATCTTTCTCAAATAATTCCACTCTCCAGGTGGCCTCTACTGATACCATGGGGAAATAGAGACCCATTACTGCTAGCCAGTGATGAAATTTTTGGCTCCCCAGTCAGAAATTCTAACAGCATCCTGGCCTCATTACAGTCAAGTGAAGATGGAAGACTTAACTCGAACTGAGCATTTGCTAAGGGTGAATGTGAAACAGGTTTTTTTTGTTGTTGTTGTAGTTTTTGTTTTTTCTGTCGTGTTTAGCTAGGATAGAGTGGTGGTTGTATAAAGGTATTTTTACTAGGCTGTCACCTTCCCGATCCTTTGGCTAGAGAAAAAGAGCAGGGTTTTCTTGGCACTTTTGTTGTTGTTGTTTGCTTGCACTTGTTGGCATTATTTCTGGTTTGCTGGCTTCTCCCTCACCTGGTCTTGATATATTAAGCAAAAGGAAAACCTATGGGCCTCTCTGGTACATTTCCCCTTAGGTTCCACGCTGGTCTGCCTTCTTCTCTCTACATTTCAGAATCTTCTTATGTTTGCCTTATAAATAATGTTCAGGGTTTTATTTTAAGCTGCACCCAGTTGCAAGAATAGGAAGAAGTGTCTATTATATCTTATCCCAGAACCAGAAAGCATGATGGATATTTTTTATTGGATATTGGACAATATGAATTTTGTGTTTGTTGATGTTTATTTTTTAAATCTTCTACTAAATATTCCTGGGATTTGTTCTGGGATGAGATTAAGTGACTTTGAAAGAGTTTTACTATTTCTAGGCTTACCTTCAAGGTTTTTAGGGTTGGTCCATATAAATCGTTGTTCTGGGGTTAATTTGCCCTCACTCTTAATGCAATACCATCTTTAGGACTTTGTCTAATGCCTTGTGTTTTGGGATGTCTTTCCCATTGGCTACTGAGAAAATGAACTAGTCCAAGACCTCTTTGAGCCTCAGGGGATAGTTCTTCCTATTCCTTACAGGTGAGCCTTTCCCTGGTCTTGCCTAACATTCTCACACTTATCCACAGATCAGTTCTTAGACAAAATCTTTAGGGGATCTTTCGCCGATCTCTAGAGGGAGCTCTTTCTCTGTCTAGTTCCTTCTTTGATATCAGGCCCCAAATCCTAGCCAGCTTATTCTCCCTAATTTCTGCATAGTCTCCTTAACTCAGCAAGGTCATGGGGATCTGTTTAGTTGTCTCCTGCCTGTGCTGCAGCTTGGAAGTTTTCCCAGGCAGTGAGCTGGGAAAATTTTAAGATTCACTTCCTGTGTTTCCCTGTCATACAATGTTTAAAACTGCATATCACACGTTTTGTCTGGTTTTCTAGCTGTTTAAGGTAGAAGGTAAATCCCCCCTTCTTAATCCACCCGGGTGGAAGTAGAAATCCTTGCTTTTTGCACCTTCACTTTTTCCCTTCTGGTTTCAATTTTCTTTAGTTAACTTTTTTTTTTCAGTTACTTTTCAATTACTAGTACTTTTATTTTAATCTCTATTGATCTGTCTATTATCAATCTATCTTTTGTGTGTTTTTTGCTTGTGTTTTTACCCGAGTGATATAGTCTAAGGGTTTGATTATTTGAAAATATCTTTATTAGGCTACAACTCTTGAATGATATTTTAGGTGAATGTAAAGTTTAGAGTTTCAGTGATTTTACCATAACACTGTATGTCATTTCATTCCATGAGATTTTAGCATTAATTGTTACTAATGAGATGTCTGCTGTCATGTGAACTTAGAAAGTTTTACACAGGTCCACCATATTTCAAATGTCAAGGTAATTTATAACTTTGAAGATGTATTCTTGCCAATACAAGAATGAAGGTGATGAAAATTAAGAGATTGCTGGAGTGATCACAGTGTGAGAACACAGTCAGTGTGTCTTAGAGCTATTTAAGATAGTGTAAGGTTGTAAAAAACTGAAAGATAGGATAAGATGTAAAATTTTCTCTTCAAAAGGTAGATATAAACATAAAATATAATATTGTTATGATGAAGATTTGGACTTAAAGCCTGACAGAATATTTATAAAGACTGAGACAAGTGGAGAGGAGATTTTCCAAATAGGAGGCCTCAAACAAGTTTCTTTATATTTGTGTCTCTTGACAGTTAGGTAAACATAAATTAAAATGCTTTGAAAAATCTTAAGAATGACAATTAATCTTTCAAAAGAAATAGCAAACAAAAAAGGACACAAATACTGTCCCTTAGAAAACAAAACACAAATAACTAGCAAAAAAAGCATAAAAACAGGAAAAACAAAACAAGACAAATGACCAAATATAATATTTATAACAACAAAAATGAATGCATTAAAACACAAAGACTCAATTTGAATCAGGCAATGAAAAGAAACAAAACAAAAAGAAATCAGGGCTTCAAACATTAAAGTCAGACAAAGACCAGATAATTACATGGAATAAAGAGAACCCCTTCACACTGCCAAAGCGAATGATTCACGATGATAAATGTAACATTAATCTTTATGTGCTGAATAATCTATTATTGAAATATACAAAGTAAAACTATGAACATACAATGAAGAAATGATAAAAACATATTAGCCAGAGATTAGTCTATGTGGTCAAATAAATATATAAAGGATCAGGAGAATATTATTGATAAGGTAATAGATACATATGGAACCTTGTAACCAACAAAAAGTAGGTGTAGCTGTTTCTATTCATTTGGGCATTCATAAAAATTGATAGTTTGTGAGGCCAGAAAGAAATACCTTAATGAATTCCCCCAAGAATAAATGTTTTGTCATAAGAGTAAAAATGAAAATTAGTAACAAAGATTTAATTCCACTGACAACTACAACTTAATCACTTAGAAATCAGTTTTGACAGTGCTTCTGAAACTTCAGCGTGCCCATAGATCACTAGGGGGATTTTGTTAAAGTGAAGATTACGATGTAGTAGGTCTGGGATAGTCTGCATTTCTGAAAAGATTGCTAATGTTGCTGTCCCATGGACCATATCTGTAGTCTGATAAGGATGCTTAAAGTTGTATTTTTTCCCTGTGCTGCAGATTTGGAACTTTCCATCCTCAATCATCGTGAGAACCAATTCCTTAGAATAAAGCTTTTTCTATGTATGTACACATCCTGTTGATTCTCTTTCTCTGGAGAGTCCTGAATAATAAACTGTGCCACTCTCCATGCTATTTTGTCCTTGCCTGTGCGGCTGGAAGCAAACGTCTCCAAAGATGATGGAGCCACGTGATGCAAGGAGTTTGGATCCCTCAGTCACCAATGAAGTCAAAATGCCCAGCATCAGCCTTTGTACAGGCTAGAAATAATGTTCTTTTGTTAAGTCACTGGGAAAAAAATAAAGTTGTCTTCCTTTAATATAGCACAATTCTAGTTTTAAAAAAAGTCTCAATTCAATTTTTAATATGTTCAGTGTTGAAATCCAGATGTCCTAGCTTATTTGAAGTTAAAGCTCTCCCTCCTGTTTCCTTCTTCACCTGGTGGCAGGGCCCAGAGGGGTGTAAACTGACTGCTTCTTTCTTATGGGGCTTTTTAAAAAAAAAATTTTATTGGAGTATAGTCAATTTACAATGTTGTGTTATGGGGCTTTTGTACAGGAATCCCCCTCTCCTCCATCCTGTGCCTCACTGAAAATCTCTAACCTGCAGTTCTTTACACTGAGCTTTATTTCCCCCACAAAGTCACCCTTCTGCACAGCCACCTTTGTGATCTAGTGGCCACCGAGGTTGGCTACCTTTTGTCTGGGTGTCTTAGGTGAAACTAATAGTCTCCATTTTTTTAGCAGAATTAGCCTCCAGGATCTTTCTACTCTCCCCTCCAGGAGGATTTACTTAGGCAAGACCTAAGACATCGCTAGCCTGGCTCTGTTTCTTCAGCGGGCCTCATCTGGTCCATGGGAAAAACCTCATACGTCCTTTGACCAGACGTATCCTGGGAGGTCAGGCTATTCCCAGTGGAACATTTCTACTGGCCATCCTCAGAGTAGATAACCAGTCACTGATTCTCACTTTTTAGATTTCTCAGGCTTCCATCAGACACGAGCTCATTGTGCGCCTAATCTCCGAATGGCCGCACGATAGGTCTCTTCCCTGGCTCTACAGTACAGAGCAAGCACACTTAATTTCTTCCCTTTGGGCAAGGACACAGCACAGCTTTCTCCAGGAAAACCTCTCTCTCAGTTCAGATTTAACCCAGTTTCTTGAATGTTTTAGACTTTTTCATCGAAGTTTTCAACTGTCACTTTGCAAGTTCTACATAAGGATCTGCTCATGCATTTTCGGACGTGGGCATGGTTGGCACAGGGCTTCCGCATACAGCCAGGCTGTGTACAGTGGACCTGCAGGAGCGCCGTGCACCTCCTCGTCACTGAGGAGTTATGCAGTCGTGGTGATGGTTTCTCATAATGATTTTTCTAAATGCATTTTGTATAATTAAGGAAAAGAAAAGGTTGCCCTTTTCCTAATTGTACAAAATCTTTTTCTTATCTAGTGGTAACTTATTTTGTCATGAACTGTCTTGGGTTTTCAGAAAAAACTGAGAAGTGCCATGTTTTTAGGAGTATTTTGAAAACTTGAGTATTTAAGTTTATAAAATGTAATGAGGGTAACATATATATTGGATTCCATGTTATTATCCCTTGAATACCAGTGCAGTTTCATCTTTGTTGGGTTTTTTTTTTTTTTTTTGCGGTACGTGGGCCTCTCAGTGTTGTGGCCTCTCCCGTTGCAGAGCACAGGCTCCGGACGTGCAGGCTCCGCGGCCATGGCTCACGGGCCCAGCCGCTCTGCAGCATGTGGGATCCTCCCGCACCGGGGGTCGAACCCGTGTCCCCTGCATCGGCAGGCGGACTCGCAACCACTGCGCCACCAGGGAAGCCCTTTGGTGGTTTTTTAATCATTCCTTTTCTCGTTCTTACTTAGAGCTTTTTAATTTTAGAAAAGTAAATATGAAATAGAAGTATTTGAATTTCAGTTATTGTTTGTCTTCATATATCATCAAATCAGGCTGTTCAGTTCCTTTGGTTGCTTTATATTTGTTATCAATATTTCAAAGCATGTGTGTCTACAAATCTTAAAAGATTTATTATTCTAGGCTTTATTCTTTTGAATGAAATATGGAGTCTATAAGATGGCTATTATGCATACAAATTTTATAAGTTAGGCAAAGAACATTTTATAAGGGCCTTTTTTTGAGAGTTTATTTTCTCTTCAAATTTTCAGTAATATAATTTTTTTTTGTCCAAAATATAAAGACCTAAAAGGAGGCTTAAATTATTTAAATTATCCCAATTAAGGAAAATATCGTTCAGTTTGTAAATTTGATGATCTAATCTTGTAGTTCCCTTCATAATACTTGTAAGGCTTAGCAAGATCACGAAGAGAAATTGCATTTCATTCTAGAACCTGTGGTAGAAATCTCTAGAGTTTATCTTTGTAATTTCTCATTCTTCCTTGTAAGGACCAGCAATGCTCATTCCACTTTCTATGAATAATTTTAGTTGACAATCAAAATATATTAACCCCAAGTGACCTCAGAGCAATGAAACCCTTTGTTTCTTATTCAGAAGGCTGTTTGGCAAACACATTTAAATCACTTATACACCACAAAAATTCTTACAGATGAAAAGCTCAATGGCCTCTCCTACAAAATAATTCCTAGGTATTTTAACCTATTATTTCTGAATTATATTGCCTTTTATCATGCTGATAGAAAGTCTAGTAAATTTTCATTGTGTAAGACCCAATCTTAGAGTTGATTGTGAAGACAATTCTATTCAGATTCAATAGTAAAAATCAAATTTCCCTCCACCTTTGGCCAGAAGAGGGAAGCAGCTGACTGCTTCTGAAGTATATTTGTAATAATTCCAATCAACTTTTTTACTTCAAATTAATTACCACTCAACAATTCAACAGTTAAAATGATGCATATCTCTTAAATGCCACTTTGTAAAATTATCAGTAATGTATATTCTCTTCATTCTTTTACTCCTTGAAATTTTTGGTTTGTCTTAGACTGTGTGTTTGTGAAATTTAATGAATGCTTTCCATTTCATGGTCAATGTCTGCTTTAAGTCCAAGTTTTACCAATGGATTTGCAGATCAATAACAAAACAATTGGAAGATCCATCGTACTGTTTAGGGTGTAAACTTTTGCCTTTGATGTAAGAGTATTAATATTTCTTAATTAGTCTACACGATTAAATGCGAGCCCATGGCAACATAGGATGATTTTTTTTACCTCAAATATTATTTCAATTACTGTAAGTTGAGAGAAATATCTTTTAAATTAGGAAGGAATCACTCCCTAAATTGGTCTCTTTTACTGTTCTGTTGTTGCTCTATAGCTGATACATTTGGTAACACTTGAAGTTCATCTAATATGTTTCCCTGAATTAGTTTGTATTCCAAAGGTTAGATGGAGTAGAGAATTGAGGAAAAATTTTCTGGATAATTCAATTAAAAAAAACAAATTAAGCACCTATTATTGAGTAAACATATGAATTTACATATTTCTATGTTGATTATTGCATGCGATTCTTTTTTTTTTTGAGTCGATATTAGCTGTGTTTGTACATCTCACACTTTCACTATGACAACAAAATGCTAAAAATTTGATCCACTTGCCTCATGATACATTGTATTCAGTTAGACCTTACAAAAATAGGTTTACCAGATGATTCATCCTGAATTTGTTGTTCACTCTTTGTTCAGTTACAGACCCAGTTTTAAGAGGGTGATGCTATTATTCAGTTGCTTTACTATTTCTTATTCTTGAGTATGTTTGATTTTTCTATTTTTTCTTTTCACTCTGATTTAACTTCCAAATTAGGAATACTTTTATAAAGAGCCTAAAAGAGAAACATATACCCAAAGAAGCCTCAAAATATCATTAGCTCAAAATCTATACTCATTTTAAGTGAATAAACAATTTGAAGTACATTAACGATGGCCCCAAACTTTGATATTCCTCTCCAACCACAGTCCAGCTGCCCCAGCTCTCATTGGATGTAGCAGAGATAAGCTGTCTCTCCTGAACCTTGCTCAGATCACTAGTTTGTGAGCAAAATGTATGCTTTTTTTTTTTGGCTTTAAGCCAAAAAGTTTCAGGGTGGTTTGCTGTACAGGGTGGTTTGTAACCAGAGTTAGGGAAAAGAAGAAACTACTGCGAAATTTTAAGTTCCATACTCTACAACACCACTTCAGGACTGGAGTGTTGACTGCTTCCCTGCTCCTGGACAGTGTTGGTCAATTTAGAGTTTGTACAACGTACCAAGTTGGTAATTGTGTCAGGACATGGTTTGTGTACTGTTTGTCCACTTAAGTGGGCAATAGTGTTGGAATGGATTTTAGAAACACTAATTAAGGACAAAAAGCTTGTATGGTGATGCTCCGGGTTTGTTCACGGTAACTTTAATTAGGATACTACAACTAAATCAAAGAGCAGTGAAAGTTTAATAATGCCATTTTTTCTTTTCTGTTTGAAAGGAGTCTGCAGACTAAAACTAGAAGACTTAAACTGAACTTTTTGATTCTTTTAGAAGGCACATTCTCATTTTCACACTGATTTATTTTTATAAAACAATTCTCTTTAGGGAGCAAAATATATTTTCTCCTTCAGGTAGTTTTTCTAAAAACTTAGCAGGCATCAGAATCACCTGGAAGCCTTGTGATAAAATGTAGACTGGGGACCCAACCACAGGGTTTCTAAGTCTTTAGGTCTGAGGAAAGGCCCAAGAATTTACATTTCTTTCAAATTCCTAGGCATTGGTGATGTTGTCTACTTTATGTCAAATATCCTCACCGTGTTGTACATTAGATTCTCAGACCTTATTCCTTTTATAAGAGAATATTTGTGCCCTTTTACTAAAACCTTCTTATTCCCCCCCACCTCCTCAGCCCCTGGCAACCACTTTTCCACTCAGTTTTCTGAGTCTTTTTACTGCAACTGATGTTAAACTGAATATTAGCCTAAAACAGAAATGGTGCTTCAAAATATAATTTCAATATCAAGAAATGTAAAATATTAATCAACTTGAGTATAGTAAATATCAATGCATTTTTGTCTGATTCAGAACTACTTGGTGGGATTGAGGAACAGCACATCACAAAGTCATCACGCCCCCAAAACATAATGCTTAGTTCAGACAGACAGCTTCCTAGTCCTTCTGTGATAGAGAAAATGATGGATAAATTAACGGGGACCCAAACCAGAGGCATAACTATTATATAAACAAATATAGTTGGCCCTCTGTATTGATGGGTTCCCTAGCCACAGATTCAACCAATCACTGATGGAAAATATTCGAAAAAAATGTCCAGAAATTTCCAAAAAGCAAAACTTGAATTTTCCGTGCACCGGCAACTATTTACATAGCATTTACATTATATTAGGTATTGTAAGTAATCTGAAGATGATTTAAAACATTGGAGGATGTGCATAGGTTATACTCAAGCACTACACCATTTTGTATAAGGGACTTGAGCGTCTGAGGATTTTGGCATTCGAAAGGGGTCCTGGAACCAGTCCCCCTTGGATACCTAGGGACGACTGTAATATGAAAATGCATGAAACAAACCAAAAAAATGGGCACCTGGAGTTAACATTAATCTCTTTACTATATAGTAAACTGACATATTAGAAAATCAAAAAATCATATAATCATGGATATACATATATATCAAATATGTTGAATAACAAAAGCATCTTAATTTAGAAGTAAGCAATTTTTTAGGTAAATTTGGGAAGCTAGAAAATAGTTGAGAAATGATAAAATAGATCTGTATTTCAAAAAGCACATAAAGCCATATTGAGCAGGAAGAAATTTGAACAGAAAAGGAATTCAGTGTGATGAAAGACAGCCTATTGCTTTAAGAGCCCAACAAAGCCAGAATCGTCATGAAGCACACAATCCTCAGTGTGTTACTGTGACTTCAGTTGGAGCTGCTTAAATTTTTACTAAACATGGACACAATAACAACATCTTTTATAACCTTTTTGGTTCAAGCAATATTCACACATTCCTTGTTACCCTTTTGTGGATGGAATATGCTTAACCCTTGAAAATACAGTAATGCTGTTTAACATTGCAAGAAGGACAGACAGTAATACTTCAAAATCATGACAACTATTTTTAAATGTAATTAATTTGATTAAAGCACCCAAACAAAGAAATCCCAGGAAAGAAGGGCAGAAACATTTTACTGTAACGTCTTTCACAAATTTAGACTCTAATCCAGTGCTTAAATAATGCTTGTGTCAAAATAGTGAACTGACTTTCTGCAAAGGGCGTCTTTGAACTGGTTTTTACTTGTGGAGCTGTTTTGTGTACTAAAGATTATCCGCTTGTCAAGATGCCATACTGAAACCCAGATGAGTAGCTGAGAAGCTCATTCTCCTTGCCCTCGGGACAGCTAAGCTTTACATTTTTGATGATAATGGAATGCAGTAGTTTATGTCAGGTGTGTGCGTGAGTGTGTGTGTGTGTGTGTGTTTTGTTCTAAAGCTTCTGTTTGAGGTTCACCTTACTTAATTATAAAGTAAGCATGAAGCAGGGGCACACCCTTTACAACTACCCTTCTCTTTTCATTGTAAGGTTGTACATCTTGGAAAAAAGCCTGATTTTCTCTCCATTTTTGTTCTAGAAATAGTTTATATAAAAATATTTATAAAAAGTATCAAACCAGAAATATAAAATATTACACTAAGTTGCTTTGCTTGCTTTAAAGATGGAAACACTATTTCTTATTTTCTCTTGCATTTTAGAATTTAGGAAAGCAAAGGGAATTCTAAAGGTCTTCTACAGTTGTGCTATTAAATAACTATAAGTCTTGAGAAACAGACATTCTGTGTCCGTAAGCTCACTCAGAAGTCCACTGACAAAAGCTTTACTTGCATGAAAAAGATGCTCTTGCTGATTAAGTTTGAATTTTTGAGTTTACTATCATCAGAAGCTTAACTGATACTGTTGAATAAAACAAAATTGTTTCTTAAGCAGCCTTGTTAAGTAATATATTTATAATGCTTAAGTAGTTAAGCAAAACATCTGTATCACAAACCTTGAGTATATATAACTCAGGTGGTTTTCCTCTGAGAATACTCCCGTAATAAGGAGAAAACACAGTGGTGTAATAATAAAAAGGGCAGTCTCAAATCTGCCATCAATTGTATGATTTTGGTGAAATTTCTACATATATATAGTAAAGAACTGGACTAGTTCTTTAAAATTCCATTTCTAAAAATTCTGTGAGTAAAAAAAGTAAACAGATCCATAGGAGAGAAAACAATCTAATACAATACAGGAGATCTGACTTTATTTCTCTCTCTCCCTAACTTCTCCACTTGCTTCTTTTTTCTTTCTCCCTTACTCTTCTTCCTTGCCTTCTTTCTTTGCATTCATTGTTTAGCTTTGGTATTCTGCCTTTAATAAAAGTGAATAAATTATATTAACATAGAGCATGAGAAAGTTACACTAGAAGCTTAAAAGAGGAGATGGAGAATGGTAAATATACAGTTCAAAGAAGTGATTAATACCTTGATTAGGACATGACATTCTTGGTAGAGCCATTTACTATATTACCAACAAGACTGAGATAGGGAGCTTTGAGCTGAAGGATGTAGACAAGCAAGTGTCAGGGAGGCCTTGCTGAGCAATGGAGATTGAAAATTAGGTTTAGATATTTAGAAATGCCCAGACTGCAGCCATGGGACTATGAGACATGAAGAGAAGAAGGGCCAATAGGGCATCTATGTGATAACATACTAAGGGGATGATGAGATGGCAGTAGAGCCAGTAGAGCAGTGTTTTTTCTGCAGGGCTGGGCAGGGCACATGGATGTTCACGGGGAGACAAAAGAGTGTGGGGGAGGCTATGGAGAAGAGGAACGGGGTTCCTCCCACAAAGTCATATGCCGGTTTATGTTTTTCAAAGAATGCAGTTCTAGCCAACCTCTGTCACCTAGATCCAGCCCATGGGCCTCCAATTTGCACCTTGTGTTCTGGTCTCCTGAAGTTCATATTGAGCTGCCTGCCTTGAGAACTCACCAGCAGCATAACCACGAAGGGGACAAAAATTCATTACAGCACATGGTAAATGCTGAATTGGAGTGAGTTGGCATTTCTCCACAGGTTCTTCTAACCCAGAGACAGCCTTATAAGAAGATACAATAGGTATCTAGGAGAGCTCCAGTGTGTGTGAGAAGGCTTGGGGAGTCTACGCTTGCCTATTGAATTCTTTACTATTCCTGCATCCAGGCACATATGATTCTTGTGTTGTTACCAGTTGCTCACCCAACTTTACTGCAGCATCCATTGAAGACCTATTTGAAAGATGTAGTTCATATTCTAAACTGAAGTTAGAAAATGGTCAAGTTTGAAAACTCACTGCAGACTGTTTATAATTATCAAAATACATTTCTTCCAGCTTTTATTGCGGTAGCAAAGTTTATATATTGTTTAATAATTAGTTCTCATCTTATAGACTTTGGTTGGTTAAAAATATGCATATATAATTGTATAATTTATTAACATATATCTATGTTAGTAAATTATAAAAGTCCACTCGTATTTTTGCAATACACTCTCTGTAATTATCTATTTCAATTGACATGTATGTTTCATTTTCTTGCCCAGAGATTCTTGCCCAATGACTTAGTGAAGGAAAGAACATTAATTCATTTATATGGATTTATTAGCTTCATTCTGAGTAGAGGCACTGTATCTTAAAATGATACATAACCTCACTAAATGAAAACACTTCTGATATGTATCATTAAATTTTATAGGAAATGTTTATCTTCTTAGAAAAACATTCACAGGCTTCTTAATATGTTATTATTATTGTTATCTTTATGGCAGTTATTCCAGTTGATTTAATCACTAAAAATTTGTGCTTGTCTTAGAAAAATATAGAAATAGAAAATATAACGTTAAAACTTTTCCAGGGTCATAATAGTCTTAAATTTCTATTTTATTTTACTATATGAGATGTTTCATAAAATTGGCTTTAATTAATGACACCATTAACCAAAATCTTCTCTCAGTTATTTGTCTTTAAATTACTTAAATTGTGGTAAAATTAAATTTAAGGCTTTAAACTTTATGTTAGGATTTACCTTCTACCAGCAATTTTTCCTAGATATTACTATAATTATACCTCAGTCTCTATTTTATCACAGTTCTTCTGGAGTTAAATTTCATAACCATGGCAAGTTTCCAGAAGGTGAGACTGAATATCTGAGGAATTTAAGAGGATTTGACTGAATGTTACAGAAAAGTTGCCCACAAAAGAAAGCACTGACAACGAGCCTTGTGCCATTGAATTTAATAAGAAGAGTATAAACCACTGTTCTAATAAAACACTAAATGTTTAAACATAGAGAAAAAGAGGACATCGTCATCAACCACCATGACCACCCAACAACTCCACACTGATTGCCATTTTAAAAAACTCAAAACATGAACTCTCCAATTGAATGATGTCTTAAGGAGGTTTCCCCATTTAAGTTTTCCATTATCTACTAAGACCCAAAAGTACTCCAGCCCTAATTATTATTATTCTTTGCTGTTGACATCTTGATGGCATTTTTTTCCATAAAGAGACTTTCTTCCAAAATACTTTCAGCTTCTAAATCAGCTGTTAGCTGTCAGGATCACAGCTGTTTCCTCCTTTTCCTCTGAGTTAAGAATTATTCCCTAAGTCAAAAATAAAAAAATTCTTAATCACAAAGGACTTGGCATATTTTCAAATGTAACAAAACAGCAGCATATTAATTTTTAAAAGATATAACAAATATTCTGACAAGTCACTTTGAATAAATGAAAGCTTCAAAGATAGTAAAATTTATTGCTTTTGAAACTAATAAGTATAAATTCTCAACATTTTCCATTTGCCATAATTGTTTGTCAAAATTTGATAAAGTGAACTCTGCCCCCAAGAAGTTGGTAGCTAGAGCATAAGCAAAAAGTCTGCTGTCACAGTTGATGGGAATTTTAATTAGGATGGAGAATAGATGTCTAGGGTTGGGAATAGACTTTCCCTTCATATGCAGCATTCTAGAGAAATCATGCTGGATCTTTAAGATACTAATGTTGGGCTTCCCTGGTGCCGCAGTGGTTGAGAGTCCGCCTGCCGATGCAGGGGACCCGGGTTCGTGCCCCAGTCCGGGAAGATCCCACATGCCGTGGAGCGGCTGGGCCCGTGAGCCATGGCCGCTGAGCCTGTGCGTCCCGAGCCTGTGCTCCGCAACGGGAGAGGCCACAACAGTGAGAGGCCCGCGTACCGCAAAAAAAAAAAAAAAAAAAAGATACTAATGTCATTACCATTTTCAAAGGGAAAGAGTGAGAAAACTCAAAAAGCAAGTGTGAAAACATCAGTCCTCTCCACAGCTGGTGAAATCCTACAAGTTCTGGACCAAGTACAAAACAGAATAGTAAGTTACTGTTTCTGAAGTACAAAGAGATTTTAGGTCACAAGTAATAATAGGTAAGTCTATAAAACATGCACCAAAAATAGCAAAAATGTGTTCATACGCATCCTTAATAATTTTTATTAATTTATTATTTGATATTGAACGTTGTTTCTGATACCTTGAAAGAGTCCTCCAGTTTTGGAAGTAATAGTTTCTAGCATTTATTGTTTTGAACTATGATAAGTACTTTATACATATTACCTTGTTTAATTCTTACATACTCTTTTTGGAGATGAAGAAATAACACTTGAGAGATTAAATAACTGTAGTATAAATCATATTCAACTCTATATGTTCTCTTTACATGAGAGAGATATTAAAATCAGAGATTTACTTCAGGCTGAGATGTAGTAACAGAAACTTCTCACCTGAAAAAACTTCCTAACTCACCTGGGGAACAACCTGGACAAAATATGAGTGGACAATCTCAGACATTGGACATAAAGCAGAGCAGAACAGTCATTCCTGAAAGAAGGTAGGACAAAAAGTCTTACAATTACCATGGTTTACTACTTAGAGTTTTCAGGTCACAGCACAGGGAGGGAGAACCCAAGCAGAGCCAATTGAACTTGGAGCTCTCTGAGTTGAAGGGTCACAGTTGGGAGTATGAGGAAGCAATAACAACTAGAGTTAGCAGAGAAGACTCCCAGAGTGGAGAGAGCTGCAGAGAGAAAGATGCAGAGATCTGCACAGGCTTTCCAGTCTGCAACTGCATGCATCCATGTGAAGAAACTATCTTCAGCCAGAGAAAGAACCACTTGAAAGAATTAGAGGCAACAATCTCCAGCATTTACACAGGACCAATAATAGTACCAGTTCCCACCATCCAGAGTGGGGAAAAAAGATCTGTAGTTGATGGAACATTAAATAGAGTGCTCAGAAGTATATTGCCTCTGTAGTAGGAAAAATTAGTCTTAAAATAAATGCTGCTCAAATCTTGTCTTACAAGGCTTAAAAGCATGCCTCAAAAGGATCAAACTGACTCCAGATAGCCTAACAGCACTCCAAAATAAAGCTCAAGATATTTATAGGAATATAAAATATCCAACACCCAACAAAGTAAAATTTATATCTGGCATCCAGTAAAAAAAAAAAAAAAATCAAACATGCAAATAGCAGTAGAATACGGCCCATGAGGAGAAAAATCAATCAATAGAAACAGAACAAGGAATTATACAAATGGTAGAATTAGTAGACATGGACATTGAATGTTATTACAACTATACTTCATATTCAGGGGGCCAAAAAGTGCCTTCGGTTTTTTAAGTAAAAATAAAAGACACATTTTTCATTTTCACCAAGAACTTTATTGAACAGCGTATTCACCCTTTTGTTCCACTACCTTCTGCCATTTTTCAGGCAACTTCATAATTCCATCTTCCCAAAACATTTTATCTTCTTGCGCAAAGAACTGTTCCAGGTGTCTGTTACAGTCTTCCAGGGAATTGAACATTTTTTCCATTAAGGAAATTTTGTAAAGACCGAACTAATTGGAAATCTGAAGGTGCGATGTCTGGTGAATACAGTGGATGAATCAGAACTTCCCAGCCAAGCTGTAACAGTTTTTGTCTGGTCGTCAAAGAAACATGCAGTCTTGATGGAAGACCTGAAGGAAGATTACACGTGGCCACTGAGCTGGCGCATCCGGAGCCTGTGCTCCTCAACGGGAGAGGCCACAACAGTGAGAGGACCGCGTACCACAAAAAAAAAAAAAAAAAAAAAAAAAAAAAAAAAAAAAAAATTGTTAAAGAAAGTCCTTCAGGAGAAGGAAAATGAAATGATCTTGTTGAAAATCTGGATCTACGTAGAGGAATGAAAAACATTCGAAATAGTAAATACGTGTTTCAATACAAAATACATTTTCTTATTTTTGTTCATTTAAAAGACTATTATTTAAAACAAAAATGATAATGTATCATGGGGTTTATAACATGTTGAAGTAAAACATTTGATAAAAATAGTACAAGGACTGGGAGGGGAGAAATGGAAACAAACTGCTGTAAGATTCTTACATTGTACCTGAACTATTATAATATTACTTGAAAGTGGACAGTAATAAGTTAAAGAGGCATACTATAAACTCTAAAGCAACCATTAAAAATTCAAAACAGATTTACAGTTGATAAGCTAACAAAGGGGATAAAATGGAATCATTAAAGAGCCAATTAATCCAAAAACAGGTAGGAATAATAGAACAAAAACATGAATCAAACAAGAAACAAATAGCAAGATGGTAGATTTAAACTCAAGAATATAAACTATCACATTACATATAAGTCAGTAAACACTGTATTAAAAGGTGAGATTGGCAATCTGGATTACAAAAAAGCAAGACCCACTTATAGGTTGCCTACAGTGAACAAATAAATTGAAAATAAAAGGATGGAAAACATAAATCAGGTGGCACTAATCAGAAGAAACCTGGCGTAGCTGTATTAATCTCATACAAAGTAGATTTTTGAGGACATAGCAATTCAAAATGTTTATGCACTGAATAACAGAAGTTTAAAATAAAGGAGCAAAGACTTATAGAACAGCAAGAAGAAATAGAAAAAAACAATAAGATTCAGAAATTCCAACACCCCTTCTCAATAATTATAGAACGATTGATGGAAAATCCACAGGACAAAGGATATTTGAACAACACCATCAACCAATTTGATCTTACATTTACAGAACACTATACCCAACAAAAGCAAAATACATATTCTTTTCAAGTGCGTGCAGTCTGTTGATCAAAACAGACTGCCTTTTGGACCACAAAACAACTTTCATTAAATTTAAAAGAATTCAACTCTTACAAAGTATGTTCTCTGAAAATAGAATTAAATTGGAAATCAATAGACAAAAGAATTCTAGAAAATTGCTGAATATTTGGTTACTAAATAATATAATTCTATATATCCCATGAGTTAAAGAAGATATCGAAAGTGAAACTGGGGGACTTCCCTGGTGGTCCAGTGGTTGGGACTCCATGCTTCCATTGCAGGGAGCGTGGGTTCAATCCCTGGTTGGTCAGGCAACTAGGATCCTGCATGCTTTGCGGCACAGCCAAAAAGTAAAAAAAAGAAAGTAGGAGGAAAGTGAAAACGGAATATATCAAAATTTGTGAGATATGGCTAAAGTAGTGCTTAGAGAAAAATTTTTAGCCATAACTTCCTATTAAAAGAGAAGAAAAGTCTAAATCATTGATTTCTGCTTTTATCTTAAGAGACTAGAAAAAGTGCAAACTAAAATCCGAGTAGGCAGATGTAAGGAAATTGTAAGTATGTGGGCAGAAATAAAATAAAATAAAATAAAAGGTAAAGTAAAATAAAAAATAAATCAATAAGACCAAATGCTGGTTCTTTGAGTAGATCAGAAAAGTGGATAACCTCTAGTCAGACTGATCAGAACAAAAAGATCACATAAATTATCAATATCAGAAGTTATACAGCTGACAAATATAGATTCTACCTATGATAATGAAAGAATATTGTAAACAACTTTATGCCTAAACTACCAAAAAAACTTTATGCCTAAACTACCTAAACTACCAAAATTCATGCTAGAATAAAAAGATAACCAGAATAGTCTTCTGTCTGTAAGAGAAACTGAATTTGTAGCTTAAAATATTCCCACGAATAAAGCTCCAGGCTGAGGTAGCTTCACTAGGAAATTTTACAAGAAGAAATACTGCCAAGTCTACACAAATACTTCCAGAAATCAAACGGGGTAGATCAATTATCAGGTCATTCTATGAGAGCAGAATTACCCACATGCCAAAAACCAGAAAAAGAATATTAGAAGAAAAAAGTTATAGACCAGTAATTCCACAAGCATAGATGCAAAAATAATAGAATTTTCCTAATAGAATCCATTAGTATTTTACAACAGGATAAAATAATATGATGAAGTGGGGTTGATCCTAGAAATGCAAGGCTGGTTTAACATTTGGAAATCAATGTAATTCATCATATTAACAGACCAAAACAAAACGAAACATATGATCCTCTTGATCAATACTGCAAAAGCTATTGCCAAAATTAAATATTAACTACTGATGACGATTTTCAGCAAACTATGAATAAGAGGGAAGTTTCTCAGCCTGAGAAAGGAATGTATGAAAAACCTACAGCTAACATCATCCTTGATGATAAAAGTCTGAATGCTTTCTCCTAAGATCAAGGTAAGACTATCCTTTTACTCCATCTATTCAACATAGCACTGGAGGTTTCAGCCAATGCAAAAGGCAAGACAAAATAAATGATATCAAAATTGGAATAGAAGAAGTAAATGCCATCAACATTCACAAATGACAGAATTGTCTGTGTAGAAAATCCTACCAGAATCTACCTACTAGAGAACTTACTAGAAACAAAATGTGTGCTTAGCAGGGTTGTAGGAAGCAGGCCAATAATAAAAATTCAGTTTTATTTTATATACTTGCATTGAGCAATTGGAAATTGAAATTAAAATAATACCCTTTAAAGGAGCATCAAAATGAGATATTTAGAGTTAAGTTTAACAAAAGATATTTAAGTCTTATACACTGAAAACTATCAAACATTTTTCATATAAATTTTAAAATCCTAAATGATTTGAGGAAACTAAGAACCATGTTCTTGTTTGGGAAAACTCAATATTCTTAAGATGCCACTTTCCTTAAATTGATCTATGGATTCAATTAAATCCTAATTAAAATCCCAGCAGGCATTTTGATAGAACTAAACAAGCTGATTTTTACATTTTTATGGAAACACAAATGATCTAGAATAGCGAAAAATAACTATGAAAAGATAGAACAAATTTGGAGGACTTACAATATCTGTCTTCAGATATTGTATTACTGATTGCATTAATCAAACAATGTGGCATTGGCACAAAGAAAAATAGATCAAGGGAACAGAGTAAAAAAGCCAGAAATAAGCTCAAACGTACACGGTCAAATGATTTTCATCAAAGACAATATAATGGAAAGAGAGTAGTAGTTCCAACAAATGATGCTGAATGCAAAAAAATGAAACTTGACCCATATGTTGCAACATATAAAAATTAACTCAAAATGGTCCATGAACCTAAGCGTAAAACCTAAAAAAATATAAAACAACTGGAAGGAAACATAGACAAAAATCTTTGTGATCTTGAGTTAGGGAATGATTTCTTAAGCATATCCAGGGCATAATCCAAAAAAGAAAAAAAATCGGCTCTTATCAAAATTAAGAAATTCATTTATTTGCAAGTTACTATGAAGAGATTGCAGAAACAGGCCATGGACTGGGAAAATATATGTGTAAATCATATATTTGATAAAGTGTTTATATCCAGAATATGAAAAGAACTCTCAAGATGCAATAATAATAAAGCACATGACCCAATATAAAATGGGCAAAATATTGGAACAGATCACCAAAAATATATATTGATGGCAAATAAGCATATGAAACGATGTTCAACATCATTAATCATTAGGGAAATGCAAATTAAAACCACAGTGAGGAACGACTACACACCCACTGGAATGACTATAATAAAAAAGAGACTGACAATAGGGTTGGTGAAGAAGTGGAGAAACTCAACTCTGGTGTAAATACTACTGGTGGGGCTTGAAATGGGAAAGCAGTTTGGCAGTTTCTTAGAAATTTAAACATTTACTTACTGGAAGTTCCAAATATTTCACCAAGAAAAATGAAAGTATATCTCTACACACAGACTTTTACATGAATATTCTTAGCAACTTATTTGTAATAGCTAAGAAGTGGAGACAAACCAAATACTCATAACCAGTGTGTGATATATCCTTATAATGGAACACTACTCAGTGATAAAAAAGAGCAGCTACTGATTCACAAAACAGTGTGGATGGATATCAGATCCATTATCCCAAGTGGAAGAATCTAGACAAAGAAGGTTACATACTGCCTGATTCTAGTTACATAATGTTGTAGAAAATTCCAACTAATCTAGTGACAGAAAGCAGATCGATCCGTGGATGCCTCTAGACAAGATTATGGAGTTGGGAGGCGCGAGTGGGAGGGATTAAAAATGTGCACAAGAAGATCTTTTGGGTGATGGCTATGTTCACTACCTTGATTATGGTTATGGTTTCCTGGGTGTATACAGATATTAAAGTTATCAAAGTGTACACTTTAAATATGTGAAGCTTATTGTGTGTTAATTATACAAAATAAAGCTACAAAGACACATGTAAGAAACAAATATATGTAACTCTGTTTAATGTATTTGAAAAGCTTGAATTATAACCATGGTCTCTGTCACTTGAGTTCTTGTGTCATTAAGCACAACTGCTTGAAACATCATGAAAAATACTAGACGGCACAGTTAGAGCTATCAGTAATCCCCAAGTTGTCAGTAGAAGGATAAGGACATATGAGAACATGTTCAGTTGTTGTGGAAGCTGTCCTTTTTAGTTTATTAAAGTGATTAATGCTCATCCTAAAGCTTTACTATGCTTTAGATCATAGTTACTATTTATTCATAATCATGGATGCTAAGATATCAGTTCAGTAGCACTTCAAGAGGGACCCTACGTTTTACAGTTACAGTCACTCAGTATGGACATTATACGACCTTTGAGCCTTCATCCTATAAAATTTTTGAAGACTCTTTGGAGGGCCAGAATGGTTTCATGGCTTTGTTTTTTTGTCAGAGAAAAGGGAGTCTTGATATCTGGGACACACGGTGGTCCAGCTTCTACCTCTGACTTGCTGAATGACTGTGGGCAAGTTTATTTGATCTCTTCAGGTCACGTTAATTCTTTTTAAAAAAAATTTTTTTTATTGAAGTCTAGTTGATTTACAGTGTTGTGCCCATCTCTGCTGTACAGCAAAGTGACGCAGTTATACACATATAGACATTCTTTTTTCATATTCTTTTCCATTATGGTTTATCACAGCATATTGAATACAGTTCCCTGTGCTACACACTAGGACCTTGTTGTTTATCCATTCTCTGTGTAACAATTTGCATCTACCAACCTCAGACTCGCAGTCCATCCCTCCCCCTCCCCCCCCCCTCCCCGTTGTATTGCCTTCATGCTGAACAGATTAGTCACAGTGAGTGGGAAAAACTCTAGGCTGGGACTAAGAAACACGCCTCTGAATCAAATGTATCCGTTTCTGCAAAGGCCGGTTATACAACGACAAAAATAAAAGGAGACCAGCATTTCCTCATGTTAAACTGAGTATTAACATACTGTGTTCCTAAAATTTTCTGAGACAGAGAAAAAATCATGTACACAGTTGCTTTTTGATGATTTTAAAATTCAAAACATAGACCTGATAGCCGTCTACAAGTGACTATAATACCTGAAACAGCATTTGGACATTTCGGCAGAGACCACACTGTTAGTTGGTCTTAGCAGAAAGATCCTGCAATAAAACGGCTCACACCCGCACGGTGCACGAAAGTGGCTCACACTGACTGGCGTGGCAGGTGTTGGCAGAAGTCTGTGATCTCAGAGCAGCGCTTCTCAAACTTAAATGTGCCTCTTCGTCGCTCAGGAATACTGTTAACGTGCAGATTTGGGGTCAGTAGGGAGAGGCCTGAGAGTTTGGGTTTCTGTGGAACTTCTAATTGCTGCCATCGCTGCTGGCTAGCGAATCACAGTTTGACTAGCAAGGTCTTAAGATTTTGTTGGACCTATTGCTGGGATGTGAGGATTACTTACCCTGTCTCCGAAGAGCTGTTACGATGTTCATGGACCTGAAATTATCTGAACCAATTAGGAATAGGACTGACTGCATGTGACTATTTGTGCTTTAATAAGATAATTTCTTTCTTGCGCCAAAGGTGTCCTGAGGTAGGCGGTCCAAGGCTGGTACAGCGGTTCCATTGTGTCTAAGACCCTTGTTCCTTCCATCTTGTTGCCCAGCTATAGTGAGTACATCACTTCAGGATCCGAGATGACTATACAGTGGCAGTTGTTTAGTTTTAAGTGAGCCAACAGGAAACAGCAAGGTGCCAGAAAAGACTATGCCGTATGCCTCTAATGTTGCTTTTTGGAAGTCGAATACAAAACTTATATTTACATCTCATAGGCCAAGTGGTCTCATGGCCAAATCTAGCTGCAAGGGAGGGTGGGCAGAAGTGTGCCAGTCTACCAGGTGGGATTCAGTTTTAAGGCAGGGGCTGCTGGGCTTTGGGAGATAGCTAGCAGTCCCTGCCATGGTACCTCTGTACTGATTTTAACTGAAGGGGCTACAGTTCTCAATGCATTAAAGCTCAGACCAGCAAATAACCATGTGACCTTGGACTTAACCTATACAGATTTCGTTCTTTTACTCGTAAAACAAGAGGCTTGGACCGGATGTCTGAAATAGCAGGAAGGTCACAGAGGGAGAGGGTCAGTGGAACTGCCACCTGACGGTTCAACGTACCCAATCGACTCACTGGCCTATTTGCGAGGCAACAATAACTTCTACATACACTCAGGCAGAGGCTGCTCTTTTGTAACATTTCCCTCTCTTATTCTCCCATCCAGCCTGTCCTCAGTGTGCGATATAGTTTAGTGTGGAAGTTATGCCCCATTACAGCCCTGTTTTCCTTCCCCCATAGGGAGAGCACTTTCAAAATATTTAATAAGTAGCCATCAAAGAATAGCATCAAGGAAAAATTTTTAAATGCTATTTTTTTTAGAAGTTACCGCTGATGTTTATAGTTTTGACTTTTAATTGTTCCTCAAAAAGAATGAAGGTCATATGTGCACCGCTTCTGAGAAGTATGATGCTGTGCATATCATTTTTGTCAGATGACATCACCTTTTTCAGCTAAGTGAAGGTCAATGTTGACAAGTGTCGAGGATCACATTTAGCTTTTGAAAGTCAAGGGAGGGGATTCATAAGGATATATGTTGTACAATTTAAATAATTCTTTTGATTGGAGGGAAAAATCATAATTCTGTGAAGATTTATTGCATGTTTTACCTTAAGCCATATAATATTCCATAAGATTCATGTGGTCTGTGAAATACTATATTCTAACTAGAAAGCACCCATGCCTAATCTTGCTTAAGCTACTGTCATTGTATATATATATATGGCTCTGATGATTTATACATATGTGCAACCTGAGTAAGGAGTATGTAATAATCTACATGAAGGCATTTTACGAATCAATTTATATCCTCTGTTATAAAGTGAATTGGACTCTAGAGACCTGTATTTATTAAATTCAGTTTCTCTACTTGCTCATAAAATAAATCTATCCTACTCTTTTAAACAATCCCCTACTAGAAACTAAGGAAGCATACTTTTAGTCTTTAGACTTTTCTGGGATTTTTTTGGCATTTTAAGGAAGAAAAAAGTTTCAAGATTGTTAAGAACTTCCAAAACTTTACAAAATTCAAAGATAAATGTTGGCATGATTTGAGGTAGTAGCATGTAGTTTAATTTTTATTAAATAAATCCTTTAAAAAAAATCACTGTGTCACTCAGGGTCCAGCTTGGAAACAAAAACAACCCAGAGGGCTTCCCTGGTGGCGCAGTAGTTGAGAATCCGTCTGCCGATGCAGGGGACACGGGTTCGTGCCCTGGTCGGGGAAGATCCCACATGCCGCGGAGCGGCTGGGCCCGTGAGCCATGGCCGCTGAGCCTGCGCGCCCGGAGCCTGTGCTCCGTCCGCAACGGGAGGGGCCACAACAGTGAGAGGCCAGCGTACCACAAAAACAAAACAAAACAAAAAACAAACAAAAAATGACCCAGAAATCTAAACAAATAAAGTTTATTACAACTAGGGATTAATTACTAGGGGTGAAGAGGACGGTAAGGAACATGGGAATAGCCGACAGAGGGGGCAGCAGCTGTTGCTATGGCTAAAGCAGAGTCCCCAGGGCAGGAATATATTTGGAGAAGGTGTGCTGTAGCCCACTGGATGGTTGAGAAGCTTGCTGCTGTGGTGCTGCACGCTGGCAAAAAGGCAACCTCTTGCTAGGATACTAGTGAAACTCACTGGGAAATCAGCTGGAGCACATGCAGAACCCTCTGGAAGCTGCCCCCTGGGGCCTGCCAGACTCTCAGGGATACCGACTGGGACACCAGCTGAACTTATTAAGAAGCTACTTTCAGGGGTGCTGCTAAAACTTGCTACGTATAGTTGAGCACCACCAAGTGTCCCAGAAGCTGGCTGACACTGCAGAGGCAAGAGGGGAGGAAAGCACGCTGAATAGCGAGGGAGACACTCCCTTTTCTTTGGCAGTGGCCCTCTATCGCCCTCTACTGACAAAGCTTAGCGTTGTGTCCGTAGACAAATATTTAGAAGGCCCAGCTTCAGCACCACAAGGCAGGGCAATGAAGGATGGATTTGGACCAGAAAAGCAATAAATTGATAACTGGCACAATCACTCCATTTTCTTTTTAAATTTAAGTAACTAAATACAAATTTGAATTTTTAAAATGGAAAAATGTGAAATGTGTCGCCACTCTAGTCTGAAAAGTAACTATAACCAGTGATGTAGGGAAATTAATATTTGTCTAAATGAATTCATGGACACATACTATAATTTAGAAAGGATACTCTACAGGGTTAAACTGAAGCATTTTAATAAAATTAAGGCATTTGAATCTGAAAGATCTGAGAGATTACTTAGTCCAATGCCCTGATTCTAGAAATTAGGGAGAGCCTGAAACTCAGAAGAATCCAAAGATTTGTTCAAGGCCAAAGAGTTAGTCAGTGGAAAAGATTATTCATTTGTTTCATGAATATTACTGGTAATTCAATAAATGCTACCAGATGCCAGGTGTGCTTCCAGGTGAACTGATACGGCAGTGAACAAATTATATCATGCACTCACATAATTTACATTTAAGTTGAAAGAGTCAGAAAAACAGATAAAGAAATAAATATGTAATAATTCAGGTATTAGAAGTGCTATGACAAAAAATAAATCAGGGTAAGAAGATATTACAGAAAATAATGTAGGTAAGAAGGAAGGGGAGAGGCTGTGCTATTTATATTGATGCCATTTGAGCAGAGACCTGAAGGGGAGTTTTCCCAACTCTCAACCCAAAATGTTCACATAGACAAGAGCTTTTTGCAAACTTCATATATTTTCTAATGATAATCATACCTTTTGTGCTTGTATTCCTGTTTCTATGGATTTGTATCCCTTTAGCAATCAGCGTGGAATAGTAGCGCCGCCCCCTCTCTCCCATCTTATTTTTTAATGGGATCTATTTCTATAAAGGTTATCTCTTTGTATCATGTTCCAGTCGATCCCACCTCAGGAAACTAGGCAGATGCAGCTTGCAGGAAACCTGGTTACAGTGGACACCAAATACACTCTTACAACTCAGACTAACCACATATTTTGACAAGTTTCAACCAGTTACTAGCTTTCTGGCTGTTTCGATATTATGCATCTCCCAAGGGCAATGTTGAACATGCTGAAAATCATTCAACAGTTAGTGCTCCACGTAAGATAATATTTCAGCACTGAGATATTTCTTAATTATATGTGTTTTCACTGTATGTGTAAATAGGGGATAAAAGTTGCTGAAATGCCATTAACAATGGCTGTTGAAATTTTGCACTTTAGAAACTGCCTGCACAGAAAGGGAGTTGAAAATCTGATGGTTAATATGCAGTTGGGATATTTCCGGAAAAATATAACTGATTTTAAGTTTAGTATAACTGATATCACTGTCAAACTTTAAAAACTTTGTCTTAAGTAGGCAGTGTAGCCACAGACATACGATTGAGTTCTGGAAGCTGAAAGAAAAAACTTTGTCATGATTATTTTGAAAACGTCATTACATTTTAATTTGATTTCAACTGGACCCTTTTGCAAAAGAATGTGAAAATTTAACACTAATCTTTATTTCCTCATAACTGTTGGTTCATCCTATCCTAGCTTTTTTGGTTTGTAAGACTGGTAATCAATGTAAACTAACTTACATTAACATTTTGATTTGTCAAAAATTTTCTTCTTTCAAAGGAGATTTAATTTTTATTAAAATTCTGTATTAGTTGAAACAAAATTCTTTTCTTTTAGAATAACTCATTGGTTATTAAAATCACTTCGTTGAACTGCTAGTTAACAGCATGTAGATAAATGAATATATCAGTTGAATTTAGTTGAAATTACAATACAAATGAAGACATTTAAATGCGTTTATTACCTTGTTTATCTCTATTTTAGAGAGACATTTTGTCATTAATTCAGCACACTATGTGTAAGAGGGATAAACTCAAAGCAAATCACTATAAAATTCAAAGCATTTTATGATGGGAATAACCCCTTTAAAATTTCTAAAGTTGTCTTATATCTTTTAACTCACGTGAGCATAAAAGTTGAGCTAATGCATCTCAGCGTTTACCTTACAATAATCAAAAATCCAAAAGCTCAGGTAAGAAAAATATTTCCTTCCCTGATTTAAAAAAGAAATGCATGAATAGTATAATAAAAAGAGTAAAGAGACTGCCAGAAAAACACCAATTATAATTTTCTCTTATATTTCATTCCAATAAGTTTTTAGTTAGTTTTCCAAGCAAATCAGGTGATAATCAAATGTGCCTGCAGGCCTCCTGGAAACGTCCAATTACTGTCCTTACAGAAATCTTTTCCCTCAGTTACTTGATGAGAGAACTGCTGGGGCATGGAGTTATGTTGGCCACATTAAAGGAAAAAAAAAAATTTCATAAAGAGCCATGAATGAAAAGGGACAAAAGTTTTAAACAAGTTCCTTCCCTCTTTTTAGTCCTCAGATACCTTATGTTGAATAGCCAGATCATTTTATTATTGCAGATGCCACAGTTGTAATCTTTTATTGCTTGCAGTATAGGCCTAAAGCATTAAGTTAGTATAAAATTACATATAGTTTAATATATCTGTACAACACCTTTAAACAAGCTTCTCTAGGCAAGAAGGTTATCTGTCTTATAAATCTATTATTCCATTGTACATCTTGATAGCCTAGCATTGCTCCTAGCCATGTTTAAGCATTAAATAGTGCATTATTATTTCACATAAATCAACCAGAGATGTGTGAATTCATAAATTTTGCATTTTCACAGACAGTATTTTAAACGTTTCACTGCTTCCTGGGAACTCAGAGCACAAGCTGGTACACAAATCAGAACCTGAGAAATTTCAATAAAATTTAATATCACAATTACATTTTCTCAAAGTCGATGCATGCATATTTTAGAAGTATTTTAACTGAGTCCAAAAATAAAAGTAGATTTGAAGAGGT
Organism: Kogia breviceps; assembly: GCF_026419965.1. Taxonomy (NCBI): domain Eukaryota; kingdom Metazoa; phylum Chordata; class Mammalia; order Artiodactyla; family Physeteridae; genus Kogia; species Kogia breviceps. Next base: position 101,619,767 of record NC_081319.1, on the reverse strand, counting down.
GGAGTATAATCAGCTTTTGTTTTTTAAGCTAATAAGCACTTTGGCTCATTCCTCATGACAAAATGGTATAAAAAGAATAAGACCTTATAAAAATTTGAAATGAAGGAAAAATATATCAAAATCAGAAATCCTGGTGGTTATTTCTATCACAGAAAGTAGTACAGGATTGATAAGCTTATATTACAGTTAAAATATAGCTTTATGTATAGTTTGAACCTGAATTAAATTTTAAAAAGTCATAATTTAGGCTATAAGTTACATGAGGGTAAGAACTAGGACTTTTCTAGGGATTTCTAGGTGCTTCTCTCTGATTTGAAATAGAGATTCCTGTTTCAAATCAAATTCTGTTTCTAGGCATTTGGGGGTGGGGGAGTGATGATATTTACTATTTCATCAAAGTTTTCATTATTCTTCCCAGAAAATGTTCCTTTTAAGATTTTCACTCTGTGGGAAAATGTTTATAAAATTTAATGTACGGAGTTAAGGGTTCCAGGAAGATTTCTGCTTTAATGCATGTATGGTGAAAATTATATTCCTGTTGAAATAATTCCTAATGCATATAATTAACTGAACAAATGCCACACTAATTTGAAAATGGCATACTTATCACCTAGAAACTGGTGATGTAGAAAGATAAATTGCTGTGAACATAGAACTTGCTTCCAATCATCGTCAAATTCTGGGCAGAAAGCTGAAAGAAAAGAAGAGAAAGGAAATAAAACATTCTCCCGAAATTTTTTGGACAGTTCTTAACTGAGACGTAATTTTAGAGTTACCACTAGGTTATTCCTGGGGGAATAAGTGAAAAAGGATAGCTAAAAATAATATCCTACCATGGGCCTATTTTTTTTTGTAGTGAGGGGTTTTTATGTTTGTTTGTTTTGGTTTTTTATAATGAAGATTTATTACTTTAGGGGAATGGTTTCTGTTGTCCTTTATAAACTTTAGGTATTTTCTCTGCCATTCTGAATCCTGCCCTTTCTTTCTTGATGGACTAAAAAGTTCAAACTTAGGATTAACAGTACCAGGGATCGTTGCTTAGAGATTAACCTTTTTTGAGTGATAAGCAAAAGACAGACACAGTGAGTTTTTAGGACCCTACAGCTACTCGAAGTAATGACAAGCATTACCACACCCAGGCAGGCTTTGGAATGTTAAAAGAAGCAGATCTAGTTACCATCCATAAAAAACTAATGGAAGCTTCTCTCTTATTCTGATGAATGTTGAAAATGGAGTGACAAATAAAAAAAATCACTACCCTTATTATGAGGTTTGACTATTTAGCATTCATTGGTTTGGGGTCCATTTAGTTTTCAACGTTATTGCTACTCCTAGTTTCCTTTTTGTGTGAAAGTTTCATCTTATTATCTAGGTCTAGACTATCAAGGATATAAGGGAAAACATGATTCATTATAGAAATTACATTTTCTGAGCTAAGCCAGAAGGCACTCTCTTTACTCTAGCTCTTGTATAAGCAAGACTTAGTGTTATGTATATATTTTATGTGTATATAATGTTTACTAAGCAATATATATATTTATACCACACAAGTGGCCCACACTACCATTAAGTAAATCCCTCTATTTTTCAAAACCTATATGGAAAGAAGCATGACTTCCATGCTTCTTTCCTGAGGAAGAAGCATGAATAAATACACATGTTTAAAAAATTTTCAGTGTGTGTCAGCACCATTTAAATGAATATGTCTTTTTTTTCATAGCACTAACTTACTGGTTAGAGGGGAAATTAGAAGAAAGAGATGGACAATGAATACCTCGAATTCTGAAGCAGAATGAATTTGCTTTATCTATTTTTTAAACCTGGTTGCAAATAAGCACATTTCTATTTGAAATTAAAATAGATTCTTTGTTTTTATAACTCATAGATTCACTTTCCATTGGATAAACCACAATTAAATTTTTAAAAATAAACTTTAGCACATCATAGAAAGCACTGTTTTTGTGTTTTTTGTTCTGTCTTCTATTTGCTTGTTTATTAAATCACCTCAAATTAAGTGTTCAGGTTTAAGGAGAGATCAAGATGGTGGGGCAAAACCAAATCAAGAATTGATTAGTCTTAATTTTCATAAGTTTTGCTTCTATCTGTTTTGTGAGACGTGTTCATTAAAGATGTAAGCTGTTATAATGAAAAGTGCCATGTCTTTTGTACTGTTCATCTCCTCAAATGAGCTATTTATTTAACATATCTCAGGTTTTTATTAGAATCTGTGCAGCTAGGTAATAGTAATGTGATATTATTGCCTTTTGTTGAAAACAAAGAACCATATTTTATTCTTTTCACCCACTAGGATGGGTATAATTTTTTTACTGAAGTATAGTTGATTTACAATATTGTATTAGTTTCAGGTATATGGCAAATTGACTCAGTTTTATATATATATATATATTTTTTCAGATTATTTTTAATTATAGGTTATTACAAGATACTGAATATTATTCCCTGTGTTATACAGTAAATCTTTGTTGCTTATATGTTTTATATATAGTACTGTGTATCTGTTAATCACAAACTCCTAATTTATCCCTCCTCCCCTCATCTCTCCCCTTTGGTAACCATAAGTTTGTTTTCTATGTCTGTGAGTCTGTTTCTGTTTTGTAAATAAGTTCATTTGTATTATTTTTTAGATTCCACATATAAATGATACCATATAATATTTGTCTTTCTCTGACTTACTTCACTTAGTATGATATTCTCTAGGTCCATCCATGTTGCTGCAATTGACAATATTTCATTCTTCTTTATGGCTGAGTAATATTCTGTTTTCTATATATACCACATCTTCTTTATCCATTCATCTGTCAGTGGGCATTTAGGTTGCTTCCATGTCTTGGCTATTATAAATAGTGCTGCTATGAACATTGGGGTGCATGGATCTTTTTGAATTAGAGTTTTCACCTTTTTTGGATATATGCCCAGAAATGGGATTGCAGAACCATATGGTAGCTCTATTTTTAGTTTTTTAAGGAGCCTCCATACTGTTTTCCATAGTGGAAAACAGTGTTTTCCACAGTGTTATTGCATTCCCACCAATAGTGTAGGGGAGGGTTCCCTTTTCCCCACACCCTTTCCAGAATTTATTATTTGTAGACTTTTTTTATGATTGCCATTCTGACCAGTGTGATGTGATGCATCATTGTGGTTTTGATTTGCATTTCTCTAATAATTAGTGATGTTGAACATCTTTTCATGTGCCTGTTAACCATCTGTATGTCTTCTTTGAGAAATGTCTATTTAGGTCTTCTGCCCATTTTTTGATTGGGTTTTTTGTTTCTTTTTTTCTTTTTTTTTTTGATATTGAGTTGTATGATCTGTTTGTATATTTTGGAAATTAAGCCCTTGTCAGTTGCATCATTTTCAAATATTTTCTCCCACTCAGTAGGCTGTCTTTTTGTTCTGTTTATGATTTCCTTTGCTGTGCAAAAACTTTTAAGTTTGATTAGGTCCCATTTGTTTATTTTTGCTTTTATTTCTTTTGCCTTGGGAGGCTGATCTAAGAAAATATTGCTATGATTTATATCAGAGAATGTTTTGCCTATGTTGTCTTCTAGGAATGTTATGGTGTCATGTCTTATATTTAGGTTTTTAAATCATTTTGGGTTTATATTTGTATGTGGTGTGAGCGAGTGTTCTAATTTCATTGATTTACATAAGGCTGTCCAGCTTTTCCAACACCACTTGCTGAAGAGACTGTCTTTTGTCCATTGTGTATTCTGCCTCCTTTGTTGAAGATTGACTAAAGGTGTACAGATTTATTTCTGGGTTCTCTGTTCTCTTCCATTGATTGATATGTCTGTTTTTGTGCCAATACCATGCTGTTTTGGTTACTGTAGCTTTGTAGTATTGTCTCAAGTCTGGAAGGGTTATACCTCCAGCTTTATTCTTTTTCTTCAAGATTGCTTTGGCAATTCTGGGTCTTTTGTGGTTCCATATAAATTTTAGAATTATTTGTTCTAGTACTGTAAAAAATGTCATAGGTAATTTGATAGAGATTGCATTAAATATGTAGATTGCTTTGGGTAGTATGTCCATTTTAACAATATTCTTTCAATCCAAGTGCACAAAGAACCATATTTTATAAATAAAGCTGACCATATAGGAAAGTATGCAATAAGATTTTTTTGTTTTCTGCTTGTGATGAGATATTTATAGCTGCTGAGAGGCAATACGGTACAGGAGAAAGATACTTTAGTGTCATAATACCTTGGTTAGATAACAGACTTTATCATTTTACACTTCCAGGCAGACATGGCTAACTGTCCACCAAGTTTCCATACCATAGAGTGATGGCTGGTAAACATGTACTCTGCCAGAGTACAAGTCCCAGTGTCACTCTATCCCTTGCATATATAGAAGATTATGGAATTTGAGAACTGATGTATGTCACTTCTGGTCCAAACCTTGAGAAATGGGTACACTGTTGCCCATTTCTTCCACCTCTTCCTGAAGGCAAAGGACTCTGAGGCCTTAGAAGAGGGCAGAACCACAAGATAGAAGAATTCATTAATGGCTGTGTCAACTGACTCAAATACTGACAAAGTCTGAAATATTAGAGCTTGTTATAGCAGCTAGCATTACTGTGCAAACTAATACATACAATGTAAAATTTGGGGAAATTCACTTAATTTCAGACAGCTTTATTTTTTCCATATCGTAAATGCGATAGTTTGTAATATAAATTGATACATTATGAGGAGGCCTACCTGAAAGAGTTGCTGGGAACATTAAATGAGATAACATATGACAGAGTGTTTTTTTTTTTTTAAAACATCTTTATTAGAATATAACTGCTTTACAGTGGTGTGTTAGTTTCTGCTTTATAACAAAGTGAATCAGTTATACATATACATATGTCCCCATATCTCTTCCCTCTTGCATCTCCCTACCTCCCTCCCTCCCACCCTCCCTATCCCACCCCTCTAGGTGGTCACAAAACACCGAGCTGATCTCCCTGTAGTATGCAGCTGCTTCCCACTAGCTATCTATTTTACGTTTGGTAATGTATATATGTACATGCCACTCTCCCACTTTGTCCCAGCTTACCCTTCCCCCTCCCCATATCCTCAAGTCCATTCTCTAGTAGGTCTGCATCTTTATTCCCATCTTGCCCCTAGGTTCTTCTGACCATTTTTTCTTTTCTTTTCTTTTTTTTTAGATTCCACATATATGTATTAGCATAAGGTATTTGTTTTTCTTTTTCTGACTTACTTCACTCTGTATGACAGTCTCTAGGTCCATCCACCTCACTACAAATAACTCAGTTTCATTCCTTTTTATGGCTGAGTAATATTCCATTGTGTATTTGTGCCACATCTTCTTTATCCATTCATCTGCTGATGGACACTTAGGTTGCTTCCATGTCCTGGCTATTGTAAATAGAGCTGCAATGAACATTTTGGTACATGACTCTTTTTGAATTATGGTTTTCTCAGGGTATATGCCCAGTAGTGGGATTGCTGGGTCTTATGGTAGTTCTATTTTTAGTTTTTTAGGGAACCTCCATACTGTTCTCCATAGTGGCTGTATTAATTTACATTCGCACCAACAGTGCAAGAAGGTTCCCTTTTCGGACAGAGTGTTTTATAGGCGCTAAGCACTTACACAAAATTAGCCATTCTTTTTTATTCTTTCACTTGCCTTCATTGTTACAAATCACTCACACTTGGGAACTGGTATGGAAGTGTTTTAGTACTATATTCTGGAACATTATAGAAATTACTTACAGCTCTTCTTTGCTCAAAGCTAAATTCACTAGTATAAAAGAAATCTCATTAATGCCATACTTTGAATCTCTCTTTCCTAAACAATTGACCACAGTATCTTATTCTGTTGTGAAGAGTAATAAATGCACTATAGCTTTTTCTATTTCACTACTTTTATGGGCAACTGTTATGTGTCAGGCATTGTACTATGTTATGTCATTTTATTGTCGCCACAACATTAGGAGGTAGGTGCATTTTTTCCTTTTGTTCATAGTCATGTAGCCAGTAAATGTGACAATTGGAATTCAAACTTGGTTCAGCTTAACTCCAATGATATGGATTATACCATTGTATCCTCATCTGTGAAGTGATTCATGTAGTTTGCTCCTTGAATCCATAGAACACAGAGCTAGGGTTTGGTAGTTTACTGCACCGGGTACAGCAAAGGGCCTTGAATGTGTGAGTGGGACCAGAAATAGCATCCTTGAGGAAGCATTGCTTCTAGGGGAAATCGGATATATATATATAAGAAATGGTACCTTTGGATATGTTATAATGAAGGCAAAGAAGTAAATAAGAGGGGATAAATTAAGGATTCCACAGAAAAGAAAGTGAAAAAATGGTAATATCTTCACCTACTCCTTATCATTATCTATTAAAGGATCCATATTTTATTAAACTCACAGAAGAGGGCACTTTTGAACTAGTAACCCCATCCATGAATTAAGTAGGAATAAAAAAAAAAAAAACAGATCACACTCATACAAAGCAACTGTAAGAAGAAAACAGCAAATCTGAGTCAAATAATTTGAGATGTTGAATATTTTCCCACCCCCTGCAAAAAACAACCACAAAACAGAAAAGTGTAACACAATATCTCAAACTGGAATGAATATTCTCTAAGCATTTAGAAATACTTTAAAAAATACACCTTTAGTCAGAAGCTGAAAATCTAATAACATAAATGTATATAAAAAAGATGAAACTAAATAAGAGTTGATTGATTTCAGGAATTAGAAGAAAAAAATCAGTAACAAAGATTACAATACAAGTTATATAATTTAAAATAAAAGTATTGCTACCATTCTAACAGTGTCAGAAAACCAGATAGTCTATAAAACATCCCAGATCTAGGGACTATTCTATGAAGGTAGCTATGACTGGAAAGTTGTGACAAGAAGAGAACAAATACATAGATAGTAGCTGAGCTGACTGAAAGGTAAAGGTAAAACATACTGTACTCCATAGGTGGCATGAGTGGGAGATAGGAAACTCTTCTTTGTCCAGGATCTTATACTCTGTATATACCTATAAGGATACCATTAGAGGCTTGCTACTTCTAAAGGAGGGAAAATTCCTGCCTAAGACTAACCACAGACTCAAGTCAGGGTTTTGCTGCCACAGAGAACAAATGGAAACCCCACCTTTGGGGTGGCATCCCCACCCCAGAGAACTCTTTCCACTTTTCTACAAGAGCATGGAGTAACAAAAACAGCAATCTACCACTGGGAGAAGTGCAAAAGGGTGAAGAAAGAGCAACTCTATGATGGAGGACGTGAAGGAATGAGTGAAGACTGTGATGGCACGGAAATTCTAAGGAAAGCCTCTGATACTCTAAGCCCACCCTAAGCATGAAGCAATGGTAGTCCACCACTAGAAGAAGTGGAACATATGGTGCAAGAAAGGTAACCATAGTGACATCAAAACCCAAATCCTGCTCACTTCTTGACTGTTTTGACTCAAATGCTGACACTAATGACCTAATAGTTATTAATGACAAATAATTTATGACAAAAGAATAAATATCATAAGTGATATTTACCTTATTCTGCATTGTTCTATACACTATATCTTTACTGTTCTACACATAATGTTAAATAAAAAATTATACTGTACACAGAAAGCAAGGAAAAACAGCCCTTGTCAGAAGACAAAGCAATCAACAGAACCAGACTCAGAGATGATCAAGATGTCAGGACTATTAGAGATTTAAAAAGAGCAATGATTAATATGTTAAGGAATTTAATGGAAAAGGTGGATGACATGTATGCACAGATGGGAATTTTAAGGAGAAATTCAGAAATTATAATAATGTAATAAAAAGGAAATGCTAGAATTAGACACACACATGTGTTCACACAACATCAAACATGAAAAATGCCTTTGAATAGTTTGGCAAATAAATTGATACAGCTGAGGGAAATATCAGTGAGGAAAATATCAGGAAACTATTTTTCCTTTAAATAATCTAAACTGACACATAGATGGACAAAAAGTATGAGAGCAGGAGCAAAGCATCCAGGAAATGTATGAGAATATCAAATGTTCTACGATATCTTTGACTGGATTCTAGATAGAATGGAGTGAGAGAAAGATTAAAACTTAAAAAAATATATAATGGATTAGAATTTTCCAAAAAGAATGAAAGATATCGAATCACAGATCCGAGAAGCTTTAAGAAATCAAAATAGAACACATACACACACACACACACCCGTGCATGTCAGATCTTAATGAACTGCTTATAACACACACACACACACACACACACACACACACACACACACGTGCATGTCATATCTTAATGAACTGCTTATAACCAAAGATAAAAAGAAAATCTTGAAGGAAGCCAGAGGAAAAAATGATAAATTACATAGAAAGGAACAAACTGCTTTTTAGACAGCTTGTCAGAAATTATGCAGTAATATAGAGCCTGACAAATTGATTGTAAAGTATCTATAAAAATGCAAAGGATATGGAATATTCAAAACTTTTTTTTTTAAAGGAGCAGTGTTGGAGGACTCTCACTACCTGATTTTAAGACTAACTATAAAGTTATAATAATCAAAACAATGTGGTGTTGACAAATAGAAATATAGCTTAATGGAATGCAGCAGAAAGAAATAGATGCACACCTGTGTGGCCAATTGATTTTTAATTAGGTAATTTAATGATAAAGGAATATTATCTTTAAAATATGGTACTGGAACAATTGGACATCCATATAAAAAAAAGACAGCTAAACAAAACAGAAACCCTCAACCTACGCTGCATACCATATACAAAAATGAACTTGAAATAGAAAGTATACTTTATGTAAAACTCAGAACTGCAGAACTATATAAGACATTAAGTAGAAAACATAGGGGAAATCTTTGTGACCTTGAGTTAGGGAAAGATTTCTTAGGCAGAACACAGAAAACCCAAACCATAAAAGGGAAAAAACTTAGAAAACACATAACTGAAAAATACTCTCCTTCAGAATATATAAAAACTTTCATAACTCAATAATTAGAAAATAAAGAACCTAATTAAAAAATAGACATTAGTATTTGAACAGATAGTTCACCGCTATGGAGATGTGGATTACAATTAAGTTTGTGAAAATATGCTCAACACCATTTGTCATTAGAAAAATGCAGATTACAACCACAATAAGATAGCAAAAGAGAGAAGAAAACACATACGCACCTAGCTTTATTTATAATTGCCCCAAACTGGAAACAACACAAATATCCATTATCTGATGAAGGTATAAACAGTCTTCTGTTCTCCTTCTACTCCTATTCATCAGTGCATCAACTAAATAGCAAAAGCAATAGCAGGAACTTTTTTTTTTTTTTTTTAACATATTCTCTGCTTTACCATTTTATCAACAGAATAGAAAAAAAAAAAGAAAGAAATTTTGCAACTAAATATGGTTCTTAATTTTCCATTTTACTGTGTAGATGTAGCCATATGTATATTGTAGAATTAGTTAGGAACCTGGAATTCTCTCATAATAAAATACACGAAGTTAAATTGCATTAATTACAACATGATCACTCTTGAAATTTTGCTATCAGTTAAAAAATAGATTACAGAAATTTAAGGATTTTATGGTTTTTCCTGAGTGTTAGGTTCTTGTGTATTTTTTAAATTATTGAATTCATGTTATAAATCATGTCGAAAATACCAATGCTGCAGCCCCTTAGATGATAAATGACATAATACAGAAGAGACTTGCTCCCATGACTCTTCCTTCAACTACTGTCACATCTTGACCCTTAATTGTTGTGGACAGTGAGGTAGGTTTAAATGCCCAGGCAGCGAAAAGGCTGTCAAATTCTGGTGTAGCTCAGGGAAACTGACCTCTAGGGTAGATTTCTTGGAAGGACCTTTGTGGTAGATTCTTTATGTCAAATATCTTTCCCCTACCCCTGTTTTTGAACATTTTCTTTAAAATTTGCACAAATTAGAAATTTCAACAAATTAGAAAGACCATCATGCTTTCAAGCAATCTCTATTTAAAAATTAGCACACTCTTCAGTATTTTAAACTTCGTTTAAACTACGTTCATCTGTTAGTATGACTTCATTTCAGATACCTAGCTGGGATCAGTAGTGCTGGGGTTGATTGAGGGGAGAGGTTGGAAAATTGGAGATTAAGGCAGGCCTGGATTGGTTGCTGCTGTGAGATTTGACCAGCAGGAGAGAGAATAATGTGTCTATAGAGGGAGCATTGAGATATTGAGGAATTCGCTCAATGTTTTCCTCCTTTCTCCTTGGTTAATATCCCTCACGTCCTACCTATGCTACCAGGACACTGAATGCAAATCAGCTATTAAATAACAAGGAATAAGGAAATAAAACAAACATCTGTTGAGCCCCTAGATTCCATAGAAAGGAATGACAATTATACCATACTCAAAACCTTACTCTGTGCTTTCTATTAACTTACACAATCTTAATGAAAACTCCAACACACAAGAAATGTGAGATTTATCTGTATTGTGAGCTAAATAAACCTAACATGGTAACCTAACAGTGGCAAATACAGTACTGTTTCTTTTCTGGAAATATGCTTTTTGGATTCTAAAAACAAACCTTTGGAAGAATAACTATTTAAGGCTGCCTGCAGTTGCATTTTATCAGTTATACGTAAAATTTTAAAAGGCACTTCGTGTAATAGTTTCCTTGGAGGGACCTCTATATTCCAGGGGACAATAGAGAATACTGCTTATGGGACCACCCAGTAGACACTGGATTTTCTTTGCTTCCTCTACCTGTGAAAATCCTCAAATTAACAACAAACAAATAAACAAAAACATCCTCTCCTCTTCATAATTCCCAAATATCATCCATGGGTCGTTTATAACTATTTGAAATGCTAATCAGCAACTGTACTTATGCATAGCATCTGCTGGGAACTCACACCTACTGAATTCAACTACCAGTTAATAAAACATCCTGGATGTGATTTCCCTTAGAACTATGATATGTGGCTCCTTATTGAAGCTGACTTATAAAAAGTATACTACTTGATTTCTTGACAGACTTTTCAAAGAATCTCAGAAAGCTGAAAACTGAAAAATTCTATAAAGAATAGCCTCTGTTTCAAGATTAAAGTCTTTTATTGGGATGAATGTAGTAATGATGAGCTTCCTATAATTGCAAAAAATACAATATCCTTATTTGTTAAAAACCTGAGAGCTAAATAGATAATTAATTGTCTAATACCTTTTCACAGAATAAAAAGCTGATATTCTAGGTTAGAAACTGGGGTATAATTTCCCAGACATTTTTAATTGAAAATGATAAAGCTTGCCTAAATCTTGAAAACTGAAGTGGTTTAGGAAACATATCCCTATCTGTATTTTGTAAGAGAGGGAAACAAATTATTGAGTTCTTTAGAAGGTAGTGAGATCCTATCATTTTGTTGACCAAAACAACCTTCATTCTCTTTCTAATCTTAATAACATCCAGGAATTTGAGGACATTTCCATAAGTAGTTTTGAAATGGAGCTGATTTGGTATTTAGTTAATTGAATATCTTGAAGTAGTTGAGTTCAAAGACAGAATGAAAGCTCATCGGTTTTCAGTATGTGAGGATTGGAAATAGAGATGCATTTTCCACCGTCCCAAGTACGTTCACATGGACAGAACTAGGTGGGGTATATCCCTGTAGGCTTGGTTGGTTAACCTCCAACAGTAGGCAGGAAGCATGAAAAGAATGATGAGACCTGGGAAGATAGAAATTCAGACTACAGAGGCTGAGAAACCAGATACCCACTACAGAGGCCAGAATCTTGGAAGCCTCACGGAAAACATTGTTTTTCTAAAGAGCTGTAAGCAGCTCATTCGCCTTCCTGCCACTCTCACCCTTGAACCCTCCAATCTTAATTGTATCGGCAGAACTATGGACCCATTAAATTGGCCTTTTGCCCAGGTATAATTCATTTCAAGTAATCTGTTCTTTAAAACTGGTCCTTCATGATCAGGGTCCTGCCTTCCCCAGCAGCCTTTTTGGAGCAAAGTGACCTAGCTCTCTCTTCTTCAGCCAGTTTTCCTGCAAAGGATCCAGCAACTACATTGAACGCCCTTCCCCTTTTTCTTCTGACAAGTTCCTATCAGCCTTAGGATCCATATCAAATGTAACTTCTCTGAGAAGACTTCCCCTACCTCCTGGTCTAGGTCTGAGCTCACAGTTATGCCCTCACCTATGCCCTATTCCAACCAACCTGCACCACCTTGTAGCACCTATCGTAATTGTAATGTGCAACTATCTCCAGTCTGCCTCCCTACAGAGAACGTAAGCTCTCCACGAGCATCAACTGTGTGTCTCTCTCCTCATTTCTATTCCTAGTGGCTGCCATGGTGACTTGCCACTATGCGTGCTCAATGCATACTCATTGAACGAATGAATAAAAGGATAGTTCTCCTTGGAAAGGAGAGCATCTTCATTTATATCAATGGCAGGGCTATTTCTAGTCTAAATGGGAAAATTTTCTTGGGTTTGCACTGTGCATACTTATTCTTTTTTCTTAGAACCCCCATCTTTGAGATTTTGAAATACAAATCTGAACAAACACCAAGGCCCTAACATGAACTTACCATCCTGCTTCTAAGGTGTAATTTATGTTAACTACATCAATCTGAGATCATTCTGAGTCAGGTAGAATTATTCAAACTGTTTTTGCTATGATACAAGGCATATACTCTATATTAGACAACTAGTAGGCATTTAAAGATATTTTAAAACAGTTCTACAGTGTTTAATAAGATACACTATTGAGAATTCGCTCATAAATTCAGATTTACATATGTAGTATTACATTTATAATTAAGATATTCATTCCTGTAATATTTTAAATATGAAATATGTTCAAAAAACCTTTTAAAAAGATGTTTGTTGTCCACTGCTGTAGCTCAAAAGTCTTTACAGTCCTTAGCTTTCAGTTGGTATTGGTTATGTTTTGGTATTAAATAGGTTACAGTTGACAATTTATATCTAACAATATTAGAAGAAGCAACTGCATCTATTTTTGGTAAAATTGTACATGTTTTCTAGTGAGGAAAAAGACCTCTTGACTGGGAGTCAGGAGCCCTGGGGTTTCAGTGGGAGTCTTCCTAATAAATGGCTGGGTGGCCAGGGTGAGGCAGTTAAGACCTCTTGTGTCTCAGTTTCCTTGTCTGTAAAATGTGACATTTTATAGGTTTCCTAAATTGCATAGTCCTGAATACTCATTCTGTACAATGTTAGCCAGTATGTTATGATAAAAATGATTCTGTGGTTAAAAAAAAAAAAAAAAAAAAAAAAGCTTGGGAAAAATGGAGATAATTGAAGTTAGTAGTTTTTTTTTTTTTTTCCTGAGGGATTTCTTAGTACCTCTTGTATGCAAAAAATGTGCTCTGCCTCTCCAGGATTAGATAGTTTATGTGTTACTTTCAACGTGATTTGATCATACTGCTGTTTTTAAAGAATTATCTATCAACTTAGTCATTGCTATTCCATATACTACCTAAAATCTTTAAAAATTCTAGTAGCAATTTTAATTTATGGCTATGGAAGTCTTCCTTCAGTGAAAGCAATAAAAGGAAAGACAAACAGTTATGAGGAAAAGGTGAGATTCACATATTAAGGGAAATTTGATTGCATATGGTAGTTTCTATTTTTTATTTTTAGATTGTGAGAGGGGTTTATATTTTTTGTAGATTGAATCCATCAACACGTTACTTTTATATCTTATTTTTTCTCTTGATGAATTTTAGAAGTACAGAAAACAATAAGGAAAATATGAAGACAGAAAAATGATAAGGAAAATAAAACCCACGCGGCAGGAAAAGTTCTTTGTAAAAAAAATATACTTTATTTATTTATTTTGGCTGCGCCAGGTCTTAGTTGCAGCACACAGGATCTTTTAATTGCAGCATGTGGGCTCTTAGTTGTGGCAGGTATGCGGGATCTAGTTCCCCGACCAGGGATCAAACCCCGGCTCCCTGCATTGGGAGCATGGAGTCTTACCCACTGGACCCAGTGGGAAGTCCCAGAAGTTCTTGAGAATGGGAATTTCTGGTCCTCCTGTCCCTTCTTGACAATGGAAGGTAAACAAAACCAAATGCTGGCAAATGTATCTTGTCTGGATGCACAAATGTCTTTTTTGTCTGCCTACATACCCTTAGTCTGGACCTGACCTCTTTCATTCTAAGACCCCCCCAATGCTTAGTGTGAACTGATGAAAGACATACAGTCCAACATTAAGTAGATGGTGATAATAGCCACAAATCCCATGTAGGAAATGCATGAAAAATTACCAAAGGAAACCTTACCCACTGGCAGCATGAAATGATGGTATAGGAATGGAAGTTGCTCAAAGAGGTATGTCCTTATTCTCCATGGTAAACTGGAATGGAGAGGGTAGGTGCTCTCAGTGGAGGTACATTTCAGGACTGCTGACTCCGGCACTTCAATCCACTGGAGCCGGCTTTGTGAGCCATAAGTGTCCCACCTCTTATTTGGGTGTCCTCTCTTGGCCGCCATGTGTCACTGTGATGCTTGCAAGGGTCAAAGTACAAGTTTAGGGTAGAGGTTGACATGGCTGGGCCACTAGGCATGTCTACTGGGGAAAGTGAAAGGCAGGCATGAGATAGGTCTTTTAAAAAAAAAACACACACACATTATAACTGCACTTTGTTGTGAAATTTTTGTCTATACTTTCATTTCCCTCCAGGTATATCTTGGCTTACCCGTGTACTCCTAAATTAGGTAATTAATCCACATGAACTTACATTGAAATGTGGCATTCAGGATAATATCCAACTTGGCTCTTAAATGACCTGTGACAATAAATTTGACACTTATATCCTATGAAAATATTGTAATACTTTGTTGAAAATTGCCTATTTTTTTCTTCTTTGGATATAGAAGGTGCAGAGTAAGTTCATAGCTATCACTAAAATTTAGTACTATTTTTCATGTAGTAGATGAATGATTTTGGTATCAGCATTTAATCTCAGCATGCAGCATTTAATTTCTAGGTGATTCCATTATAATGAAGAATTTCATCCTGGATAATTAGTCAATTATTTTTGATAAAAGTTATTAATTCATTAATCTGTACTAGAAGAAGTCATTTGATCCAATGGGTTGTTTTTTAAAATATGGTGAGTGGTTATGGCAGAAATGAAAGTCATCCAAAACTATTTCTCAATAGAAGAATAAAGGAGAAGTAAAAAAAAAAATTTAAAGGCTAAGTCCCAAATATTCTCTTTATCTAAAGTATGTCAGTAACAATAATATGTTTTCAGTATTTCCATTTAGGAACAACACTACTTGAAATCCAACTAAAAGTGATGAGAATCATTCCATAAATCACATATCAAAATCAAAGTAATCCTCTTGGACAGTGACAGACAATGTATGCCATGTTCATTTGAATCTTTTCACGTTATTTTTCTAGGACAACCCACATGAAAAATTAATGACATTGCCTTTATGAGAACACTGTTTGACGAACACACCGTGCCCTAAATGCATCTAACTTCCTTTTCCTTCAGTGATGGGAACATTCCTTATTTAGTTCATTTAATCTGTAGTTCAAGTCCAAAATCCTAAATGAAATTCAAGTCTCATAAAATTTTTAAACAAAAAATCTTGTGGGGCAATTTTTGCAAAGAACCCACCACACCAGCTTAATTTGCTTTTGGTAATACTTGGCTAGGCAGTTATTAAACTTTTCATTTCACTATTTATTACCTTTATAAACTCACCAGCCAGATTATCCTGTAGTGGGATGAGAAAGTTGATTCTACCTATTTCAGGTTATATTTTCTTTGGAATACATTATTCAGCTGATCACTCTGATTCCTTAAACTTGACCAAAAAGTTACTTTCTTAAATGAAAATACAAGCACTACAAGAAAGTAAAGTAAATTGCACATAGAAAGTTCCATTATGCTTATTTCTGCTGAAAAATAACCTCGATGGCTTCTGTACTTGAGATTCAGTCTAACCTTCAAATAAAACTTACTTTTGTATCAGAAAAACATTTCCCTATAGGCTAATTGCCTATATTGTAAGGGGACTTGATCTTTTTTCATTCTTTAAATTACAACTCATTTATTTAAAGGAATACTTGTCAAAAGAAAGCTTTAAGTAGTGAGTTAAAAAAGCAGTGTTAAATAATTGAATTGACTGAGATAAAATTGCCTTAGTTTAAATAGACTAGTCTGTTTAATGAATTGTGCTTTTATAGTGTGAGATAAATCTAATGTGAACTCAAGTGGTTCCACCAGAAAAACTGAATTTGGGTAGATTAAAAGAGAGTCAAGATGAGGCACTTATAATAATTCAGTCATAATTTGATTTTATTAAAATCGTACTCGATTATGAAACAGTGTTTTCTGCCAGCTTAATAATAATAAACTTAAAATACTGTCAAGAATCTTTCACACATTTTGAACAATTCAGATCACTTGAAGAGGAAGTACTGCATTTGTTCTTTTTTTCTCATGTAGAAATACTAGAGGCTTAATTAGGAACATAGCATTTAACTTCCAATTTGGGGGAAGAGATTCAACTTACAAACCTTCAACGTTGAATGAAATTATTTTGGCAACAAGACTGTGGCAGGAAATTAATTTCATATTTTAAAGTAAATTTGGCAGGTTTACTTTCCTGTTTAATGTTGAAAAGGGTTTTTATAATATACCATTAGGCTACCATGCAATCAGCCCTGTGTAACAATGCTGGGTTATCACTTCAAAAGAGAAACTTAGCTGGAACATTTTGTAGCCCTTGATTATACTTCTTGTGTTGTTAAGTGTTCAAATACATTTTATGTGCTTGAAAACAGAGAAGCAACTCAAGGGAAAAAAAACTCTAAACTAAAACAAGTACGAACATAAGGATCTGTTCT
This sequence comes from Kogia breviceps, assembly GCF_026419965.1. Classification (NCBI taxonomy): domain Eukaryota; kingdom Metazoa; phylum Chordata; class Mammalia; order Artiodactyla; family Physeteridae; genus Kogia; species Kogia breviceps. Next base: position 101,602,871 of record NC_081319.1, on the reverse strand, counting down.
CATTAAAAAAGAATCATGAGCTAAGACTGGATCATGTACCAGATTGGCAACTCATTTTCAAGTTGGCTGAATTGTGGAAACCAAATTCTTTGTTACATAGGTCAAGGCTGAAAGAAAGGAGGATGGAAAGATATTATCAGTTCACACATACCATTGAACCATTCCACAATTTAAGAGGTATCTCTTCTTTTTTATCTGACCCACAAAATTCCTAGTTTAGTACTTATTATCCGAGAAGTAGCTTCTTAACTTAAGGCAAAATTCCTTTCACCATCTACAGAGAGACTTCCTACTTGGTATTTATATTCTTACTTTGAGGAGTTTCTAATGATGACAGTGAAAAAATGAAGTCAATTTCAAGTTTAAAATATGTAACAGAGATATTAAATCATGATTTTGAAGTCATGATCTGGTTTATACTAGCAAGTGAAATGGAGTGTTACTATAACCTGAAGAATTCCACTACATTCCCAACCCTGATGATACTTAAATAGACTTTTTTATAACTAAACTTTTTGCTTTCTATCACAGAAGTCATACATGCGTGCTGTAGACACTTAAGATGATAGAGAAGAAAGTAAATAATGACCATAGTCCCATCCATTTATCATCCATTTAGTAACAATTTATTGGCGCCTGACATGCACAATACATATCTTGTGCCTTTATGGAGTTTGTGGTCTATTAGGGATAACAGATACTACGCCGATAGTTACAAAAATAACTCTGCAATGACAATGGACATAGATTCTATGAAAACAGAGTCCAGGATCCTCTGAGGATGCATAAAAGGGTGACCTATTCCAGACTAGGGGGAGGGGTGGAGTGCTGGGGGAATGTGTTTTAACCTGAGGTCTGAAGGAGACCCAAGGTAAGGGAGTGGGAATGGTGAATGGGAAGGTGGGGGGCAGTGGTTTTAGATGGAAGGAACTGCAGATACCCTGGTCCTGAGTCTGGAAGGCCATCAACATGTTCCCAGAACAGGCCCAATGAGTGGAGGGTGGTGAATGAAAAGGGAAGTGGCAGAGAGGAAGTTGGAAGCACCCGTGGGAAACAGATCACATAGGACCTTTTATGTCATATTAAGGAACTCGGACTATATTCTGAGAACAACCAGAGACAAAGAATATTAATATTTTTGAATCAACTGAGTCTCTCTTGCTCTTTCTCTTTCAATATTTTTTAGAGGATCAGACATTACAACTGCTTTTCTCACTTTATAATCTATCGTTCTATATTAAATGTTCTTCCACAATGTATTTTTAAATTGCTAATTAATTTAATTATATGGATTTTTCATAGTTTACTTAGCTACACTGCTATTTTGTACTTCTGCATTTTAAAAATTGTTTTCAGCTATTATTAACACGGATGTGATAAGCGTTGTTGTAGATAAATATCTGCACACATTCATGACTGTTTCCTTAGGAAAAATTCACAAACAGCACAGCAGGACTGCTCTGTCAAAGGGAAAGTGCATTTGCAAGGTTTTAATATGAATTGCCAAATTGCCTTCCAGAAAGGTTGGAACAGTTATTTTCAAGGTAGTGTAAAAGACCATCTGTGGGAAATACACTTTTTTTTTTTTTATGGTATGCGGGCCTCACTGTTGTGGCCTCCCCCGTTGTGGAGCACAGGCTCCGGACGCTCAGGCTCAGCGGCCATGGCTCACGGGCCCAGCGGCTCCGCGGCATGTGGGATCTTCCCGGACCAGGGCACGAACCCGTGTCCCCTGCATCAGCAGGCGGATTCTCAACCACTGCGCCACCAGGGAAGCCCGGAAATACACTTTTTGAACCTAAGTTATACAGATAACTGGGGGAAATTTTCAGTTTCTATGATATAGATTTGAATAGTTATTTGCAAGACTAAAATCTTCTTGAAAGTTCTTATTGGATAATTAAGTTTGAGCTATATGCCTGGAAATCTGTAAAATTCCTGTCTTCTTATCTAATTGTTTTTAGTTAAGAATGACATGTTTCCCCTGTGATATTATTGTATGATGATCACTAAAATATGTTGTCAGCTTCAAAATTTGTAGGTGATATGTAATTTTTAACATTTGTACAGGTAGTGAAAAATTTAACTTATACGCTGAAGACATGTATTTATAGAAACTCCATTAATTTGAATTTGGGGCAAATTATTGAAATTAACAGTTAACCCTCTTTGAGGCTGTGTCTAAAATTACAAAGCATGAGAGAAATAAATGCAAAAGGAGATTAAAAAGTGTCAAGAAAAATTAGAAAAATATCTTTTTACTCAGCATGATTAAGTCTAACCTCAGATGCTCCAAGCTATTTTTAAGAATTGCTTGAAATTTGCAACACTAGGACTGATAGACTCTCACTGGGTTTGTCTCTAATTCCAGCTCTGGCTCTTGGCAAGGTACCCCAGCCTTGATCTGCCTCTAGCTCTTTGGCGCCCACATTCAAATTTTGTTCTCTCTAGCTTTTACTCATTGCTTTTCTTAATGATTTTGGCTTCTCTTGATGTTCTGGGTTTTCTTATCCTGTGCAGCCTTAGATGGGCAGGCCTTTGTCACCCTTCACACCCCATCTCACCTCACTATGGCTGTTTGGAAGGCATGCCCCTGGAAGCCATTGCTGGGACAGCCCTGGTCATATCATCTTTGCATTGGGGCAAATATTTGAACAAAGTATATATTTTATTAAACTGTTCAAGTACTTGTTTAAATTTGCCAGTAAATCATCAGATATTTATGGTAATTTCCTTTTGCACAATTTTGGCCCCCCCCAAAAAAATTAATGAAAGACACCCTCTTATGTTCATGACGCTTACAATTGTTAGTTATAATGAGGTATAACTTTGAAGTAATGAATTAATATTTTACTTTAATTAATCAATGGGATACAGTATTTTACAATGTAATCACCCTGAGAGTGGGTATACTCATTGCAACGATGTAGCTATTTTTCTAAATGCGTTTAGAATTTCTCTTTTTGGATAACTGCAATTTAGATATGGTAAATGTGAAATGTGAGTGGATGTATCTCACATTGTCCCTTTTACTTATAAGCACATGGACTTGTGTGCTGCTGAGATACGTAAGTATGTGCTAAATTAAGTGGCTAATTCATCAAGGGCTCTAGGAGTTTAAGGAGGGAGAAGGGTGCTCTGTGTGTGTTTGAATAGTTAGGGAATATTTCTTGGAGAAAATAAACCTTGAAGAGTAAATATTTTTAGGTAAGTGGAAAGGAGCAAACAGAGCTCAGATGAAGGGAACCGTTTTGGCAAAATGAAGGACATATCCGACCCTGAGAAACATTTCAATGAAGCTTTCAAAGTTTGCCCAACCTTTGTGCTATGATAATTGAGAAAGTGTGTTTTTCTTCAGACATAAAATTAATGCACTCAATGGACCCACCTTTTCTGGGATGTGTGCTTTTTAACTGTAGTTTCTAATAATGCTCATGGCTTCTTGCTGCCTCAACCTGTTTTATTCTTACTCAGGAACATGTGAGGCTCAGAGATGAGACCTTGGAGAGTTATTTCTATACTAAGCAAATTGAGCAAATAGTTATCTAATCCTCCCATTTCTTCAGCCTTTTGGTTATTATTATTATTATTTTACTCTTTCTTGCCTACTACAATAAAATATTTATCAACTTTTGTTGGATTTTTCTTCACAATTATTCTTCTGTTTTCCTTTTGCCTCCTCTTATTCAGGTCCCTGTGATTCAAACATGGAATATGATGGTACTCTCTCAACTGATCTCTTGGATACCATCTCTCTCTACTCCAGTTCATAGACATCACAGCAACTGAAATATTTTTAAAATACTGCTTTTATTTCACTGCCTTGAGCAAAATTCCTGCATTGGTTTTTCTATCACCTGAAAGGTGTTCTCCACAGTCCCACCCAATTGCATCTCGCGCTGAACGCCCTCCAACGGCCCTCTCACCTAAACATTGTTCATCAAAAGCTCATGGGTAGAGTTACATTTTCCTTTGTTCCATCCTCCAACATGGAATGCTTCTTCTGCTCCCTTCTGAATTCGTCTTGGTCAGCTTCAATATTTACTTCCTTCTTCACTAACCAAAGAGTCTCAATGTAGGTCTTACTACCTGGTTGATCACAGAGCTTTTTGTTTCTGTTTTGTTCACAGAGCTTTCTTCCATTACATTCAAAATGGAATTAAAACTCATGTGGCACTTACAGTCTATCTTGTATTATTATACAAGCATATACAGGCATACCTCAGAGATATTGTGGGTTCCCTTCCAGACTATTGCAATAAACCAAATATTGCAATAAAGTAACACGAATTTTTTAGTCTTCAGTACATATAAAATAATGTCTATACTGTCATCTATTAAGTGTACAGTGACATTATGTCTTAAAAATGTACTTACCTTAATTAAAAAATACTTTATTGCTAAAAAATGCTAACCATCATGTAAACCTTCAGTGGATCATAATCTTTTTGCAATAGTAACATCAAAGATCACTGATCACAGATCATCATAATAAATATAATGATGATGAAAAAGTTTGAAATATTGTGAGAAGTACCAAAATGTGACATGAAGTGAGCAAACACCGTTGGAAAAATGGCACCGATGGACTTGCTGGACTCAGGGTTGCCACAAACCTTCAATTTATGAAAATGTGAAGCCCAGTAAAGCAAAGTGCAATAAAACAAGGTATGCCTGTATCTGGTTGTTCCAGTTAAAGGATAACCTCTTTGAAGACAAAAGCTTTGTATTCCCCTGCCCCCAGGAGTCAAGGACAGTGTTTTCCCACATAGTAGGACTTGTTTATAGCATTTATGATGGTGATGATAAACATTCCCAGATGACTACACTCTTTAGAAAAATTAAGCTATCAAGGTAAAGAAAGTCCAGGACTACAGTCTGTTTGTTTCTTAGGTATCTTTTTAAAGGTCTTGTGCCTCAGGGGTATGGTAATAGGAAAAGTGAAAAAGGAGAAGTTGAGGAGGGATATCTGCCTTTCTTACTCTGGACGCTCAATTGTCAACATTTCTTTGGGATCGTCATGCTGTTCAAGAGCAGCCAATCATCTTGGTGTCTTCAGTAGCATTTCGGAGGTTAATAACGAAAACTACCACTTATCCAGTGGTTCCTATGTGCCAGGCATTAAGCTAAGTGTTTCGCATGACATCTCATTTAACTTCATGCTCTTCCTATGAGTTGGGCATTATTCTATCCATTTTGCCGAGGAGGGACTGGAAGCTTTCAGACCAATATCATAGAATGAGTAGACGTTAGGGCCAAGATTATAATCCAGTTTGGGGCTGGATTAAACACTTTTCTCAACCTTCCCCAAATTTCTGTTAAAAAGAAGATTCCTTAATGGTCCAAAGTAGCATTCAAGAACTTCAGAAAAGCTTAGGGAGAAGTATGATGTGTAGGATTTGGAGGAACATCTTCCTTTTGAGGGGAAGTATGAGTCCTTGATTACACCGGTGACAAGAGGTAGATGAAAGAGGTTGTCCTTAAAGCAAGGTAAACATTTGTTGTGACCACGTGAAATATTGAAAGGTGATAGGGGATTTGTAGGTAGATATGACATTTGCTGGTACATTGGCCTGTTACTTCTAACAATAAATAGTTCTTATTTTTCTGCTCCTAATCACAAGATTATTGATTTCCATGGAAAATATGGGAAAGCACTGGGAGTAGAATGTAGATTAGAAACTGCACCATCCGAAAGGATGAAACATTTTAGGAAATGGATGAAACAAAAAGAGTTTTATTTTCCTGCTCCTTCTTATTCTGTCACTGTGAACGTTTTCCCCCTGTAAAGGAATCTATCTTCCTAAGTAGGAAAAAATGATTTTTAAAAAGATAAGCCTGAAAAAATTAATTTAAACTTAGCCATATTAGGATAGCATTAAGGCCCTCCCGGGTACATTTTATTGGTCCATTAATATAGGCCCCGAGTGCTTGAATACACCTAAGGCATGTACTGTATTAATGAACCAATAAAACGTGCCCTGGAGTGCCTTAATGATATATTACAACCATTTCTATTACATACATAAATGCACTATTTGCTGGCTGTCTTGCATAGTTTTAAAGAAAATCTTCAATTAACCAAAGATATTGCATCAAGAAGTCTTACCCACAATAAAAAAAAAGAGCAACAAAGAATCCTGTAATTAACTTACTGGGCTATTTACCCATGAGGTGATTCTGGATTGATTTAATCTTTGGAGCTCTTTTTTCACTCTACTACTTTAGAAGAACTAGTTCTTTGGATTTAAAATTGGATACTTTCAGGAAAGGAAACAGATGAAAGCTGACAGAATTCATCCTGATCTCCTCTCTTATTTAAAATATGCAACACTGGCTGTGGTTATGGAATCAAATAGGTGTTAATAGCTGGATCCAAGTCGTAGCCTCACCCGTCCACTTTAAAAGGAGATCTTCTAGGCACCTGGGGACATTTTTTGCAGCTCAGTAAGGAATGCTACACACTCATAGGCAAAAAAAAAAAAATGAGAACAACAGGTGAGCTCTTATATAAATGTCTTCTGCTGACTAGCTTGGTGTTCCATTCTTATTTAGCTCAATGTTAGCCCTGCTATCTTTTGCCTGCAGGCACACCTATCGACACATGCATTTCTATGAGCAGAGGTTGGAGGAGGGAATGGAGAGGAGGAGGTATAATAATGACTATAATGGGTGTCATTTGTTTAGAGATTATCATGCATCAGAGTGTTCTGATTGTTTTTACATATAGTCTCCTTTAATCTTTGCCAAAACCCTATGAGGAAGACTGTTCAATTGTTTGTATGGATGAGGTATCCAAGGTAAAAAGAAAAACTTCTTCGAGTGGTGGAGCTTGGGTTTGACCCAGACCATTTGAATCCAAAGCCCATACTCAAACGGGTAAAGCAAAACATAGAGAAATATTACATTATTGCTGTCTTGGGATTGCGAGAATCTTTAGGGTAGACATTCTTGCTAGACTCTATATACCAACATATTACATTCTATATAATATTCTTCTCCTCTACTCCCTCTTAAGAGGGGCACATAGGTGCCAGCTGGTGGACCTGAAGAAGCCTCTTAGCAGAGACATTGAGGATACAAAGTGACTTAGTTTTCTAAGACCCAGTGGGAACGGGTATATTGCAATGTGATTAGATACCCCTGGCCAGAAACAACGGGGAGTGTCAATGTCTTCTCATCTAATCATGGCAGGAGAAAATGATGGTTGAGAGCCAGACATCCTCCCATCTCTGCTGCTGCTGTGGCACTACGTAGCCCTCCTGAAACTATGATGCCAGCTCTGGGATAATGAGTCAATAGAGAAAACCTTCAGGCTGGTCATAGACTGAAAAACAATGCAGTGACCTGGTAACCCTGAATTTGACCACCGAACTGGATGGGAGCTCAAGATAGAAATTAATTGTTAAAGAAAAGATAAAGTAACACTTTCTGGTATGTACATGTTTGAGGCCTGATATTTATATCCTCAGTTGTTTTATTCCTAGACATTTTAATAGCTACAGCTTTGCATCGTAAGAGAACCTGATCCTGAAATGTTTAAAAAGGTCACTGAAATGACTTCAGTGATTGTTTGTTTTAGAGTCATAGGTTAGGTGACAAACCACCATAAAACTGGCCTTTTTGAGCAATTGCTTTTGAGCTTAATTTCTCCTTTAAAAAGATCCATAAAGTACCAGGAATTTTACGATTTTGTAAGTTTTTTCTGAGCCAATTTCCCCAGCTGGATTTTATAATCCTGGAGAACAATTGTTTAAGGGTCTTCCCTGTCTCCATTTGATTTTTACTAACAGTTTATATTTGCTTTGCACGTTTTGTACTCCAATGATATAATTCTATTGGCTTCACTTTCTGAAGGACTTGACCCGCATGTTGAAAGATGTGCTGTGCTACTATTCACTCGACCATCAGAATGCAGGACAGTTGGTAAAAAGAAGCCCTACTGCCTTAAAAACAATTCTGAAAAATCTACCACACCCATTAGACAACAATATTTTAAAAATACCATATATACTGTTTATGAACAATCGACCCTTCTTTATTTCAAGTGGTTACTAAAGGTTATTTTTTTAAAGACCATTAGGTTGGTATTATTTATAATGAAGTGGTAATTTAATACCAGACAGTAAATTTATCCTCCAGTTTTAGTAGATAGATAACTGCAGCATGCAGAGCCACTGAGTTTATTGAGTGACTCATCTCTTGGCTTGTGTTCAGTGGAGGAACCAGGACATCAGCTCTTTTGCAAAGCTGACCAGATGAGTCATCTCAATGTGGTCACCATCATGTAATAAAGCAGCGCCAAACATGTGGGAGATAATGGTAACAGCTGGACGTTTGCATTGAGTAATTTTGTGAACGTATAATCTCAATGTTCTTACTTCGAAAAACGTTAAGGCTGGTTTTGCTGATGGAGGTGTCTTTGCTGACTCTAATCACAGTACCTTAAATGTTCGTGATGCTTTACAAATTTCTGAAACACCTTTTCAGGCAGGATTATTTTGTTGGGTGCTTTCTGTAACCCTACAACATATATGTGGACCATACCACCCTCATTTTCAGATGAGGAAATTGTTACTCAGAGAGTACAAGTGATTTGCTTAAGGTAGTTTATGTGCTAAGTGGCAAAATGGATTAGAACCAGATCTTCTTATGAGTAGTCAGGAGTTCTCGTCATTCTCTTCCCTACACCAAGACTTGGGTATCAACAGGTCAGAGCAGTGGGTCCAGAGTCCGAGGTAGTGGACTGGCCATGGATGCTGAGATGAAAACAGAGGAAAGGAAAAGATGTTGAAATAATGAATCTCATCTATGTTTTGGACATAGATATTTGCTTTTAATTTTGTAATTCACTATGGGATAAACTGGAAATTCTTCTGAGTGAATGAATTTTATAGAACAGAGATTCAACTGAATCTAAAAACATAATGGAAAAATTTAGGAATCCTGAGACTCTTATAGAAAAAATTTACTGTACCTCAATTACTTAAGATATTTTATAGTGGAATATAGGTGATGATTCACAGTAACAAAAGTAGAAAGCAGTCATGGGACGGAGGCAAAAGCATTGGGCATAGTGTCAAAAGGCCTGAATTTAACACCAAAATCTGCTGCCTGACTTGGTTGAACGACTTTGTGGCTTAATTTCCTCAATTGAAAAAATAGGAGTAACAATTCCTATCTCATATAGGTGTTAAGAGAATGAAACTATTATTATAGGAGTTACTCGCCCTTGGATAGATTTTAGGATATCAGTGAACTCTCTGAAATTGAATGCAGTAGTATATGTATAGACCCATGTACTTATGCTACATGTATAAACTCCAGGAAGAGTGTTTATATTATTGTCGTCAGATTCTCAAAGGACTGTTAAATGGTTGAGAACTACGACTCTATGTGAAAAGGATTTTAAATTATGCACACTGTATAAATATTAGGATTCAAGGATGAGAAAGCAATGCCCAGGAGGGAAAAACAAAACAATAATTTCCAGAGGGAGGAAAAGTGTATTTGTCTGTAACAAACTTGGACTGGCATTCTGTAAGATGATCTGCTAAGTCAAATTTATATAAAACATAAATTACCTATAATGGCAAAATTACTTTCATTTATAATCATTTTAAATATAAGCTTGTTACATAGTGCTTTTGAACATATTCCATAGATGATAATCTGGAATTTATTCTAGTTTCTGCCCCTTCTTGAAATTTTAATGTATATATTTGAGATCCTTTCATAATTTTCCTTCAGTGATGTTATTGAACACTTAGTGCGGGATTAAACAAATTTTCCCTGGTTCGAAGTAGGTGAGTAATCTGTTTATCTCTTACCTTAACCGAATGCATTTATTAACATACTAGGAGCAGTCAGTCCTCATCTCTTACCAAGACCCAGTATTTGGGATTACTAATCATTTCTCACTAAATATTCTTTTTATGGAGACGTTCTTTCAACACATTAAACTAAAATAAACTTAACCTTAGGTAGAGTTGAGGGAGGTAATATGAAGAAGAAGGAATAATATAACAGATCTTGCTTCGGGAAACTTCCCTAAGGCACTAAAGAATCAGAATTGCATTTAAACTAGGCTGGGCTTGGCGGTGGAGCAGCAGATCTGTCATTTGGATGGACTATTGCTTCTCAGACATAAAGGCACTATTGTCTGGGGAAAGAGTTTTATTGTGTAAATAATGTTGAGATGATAGTGGAATTTCGATCTCCCAGCCTCTTCCTTGATGTTGGCAAGGCTAAATGTGGTGGAAACCGCAGCGGTTCAGGAAGAATGCTACGTTAACAATGCGACGTTTTATCGGTAGAAAAACGAAACCAGACGGTATAGGCGAAAATAATGTGTCAGTCAAGTGTCCCAGCAGGAAACGGATGGCTTATTCCAACAGAATATCGCAAGGGGTACTGACAAAAGGGACTCATTACAAAGATGTGGGTGGGATATAGGGGAATGAATCATCAAGGAGAGTTATCGCGAGACTGGCCACACAGGGCCCATTTCACCCCTATGCCTGAAGGGGTGAAATACCTGGAAGGAGAAAGAGTCTTGTGGAGGGGCCCCCTTGAGAAGAGCCTTCATCTGCATGGGGGAAACTGGCAGTCTAAAGTAACCCCAGAGAGAGCAAGTGAGGGGATAATAAATACTCTCTTCCCACTCTCGTTTCTCCCCCTCATCTCCTGCCAGGTCTCTCTAATGGTTAAAGCAGAAGCCAGATGGCAAGAGAGCTAATTGATGTACTCTACAAGCAGGCTTCCTGCAGCAGAGGAGGGAGGAGGGTGTATCTGGGGCAGGGGGAGAATAAAATACCTGTTAACCTTATGCTGCAGGGACCATCAACTCCTCAAATTTGGTGGCTTAAAATCCCACAGTCTTCTCACTTAGGCTAAATGTTCAACATTTGCTTGACTCACTGTGGAATTTGTTAGGGGAAGAACACATAGAAGCAGCTAAGCTTAACATATCTGAGATTACTTTTCCATCAGCATTGCTGGTGTTATTTGGGAAATATTATTGGTTAATTTACGTAGGATTTATTCCCAGCCATCTTTGCCGTTAAGGATTCAGATGAAAGAAAGAGTTGTTTCTCACTGTCAAAATATTAGCAAACAAGTGTCATGCTTTACATCCAGAGTAGACTCAGTATCCAGCTTCCAAAACAACTCAGAACAAAACAACCTTTTCCTTAGTATAGATGAGGTTACCATCACCTTGGTCCTCACCAGTTCTGTATAGTCCAGTTTGACTACCAACTGCTGGGAACTCGTTCCCTTTGCCTGACGGCTTTCTCTGGCCAGTGGAGTCTGCTCTGCCTGGAACATGCAGCAGCCTGAGAGATGGCGAAATACCGCCTGCAAGGAGCAGTCCTCAGTCCTAGTCCCAGAGGAGTTCCCTCATCCGTGGAGGGAGAGCACTGAGGTACACATTTCTGGAGGATGTCTTACAGTTCCTAGGGCCCTGGAATGGCAAGTGGCGACTGGCTTGAAACAGCACCTTTTATTGACTCCCTTCCCTACCTCACTTCCCAATTCTCTTGCTGGAATCACCTTCCAAATAAATTATGAAGACTCAAATATCTGTCTCAGGGTCTGCTGCTGGGGGAAGCCAAACTAAGACGGCGGGCTATTTCCTTAGCTACAGGCCTCCTTTTTCTTATACTATAACATGGAGCCTGGAAATAAAGATAAGTCAGTAGTGGTAGCAGCAGGAAGTCCTTGGTAAGTATTGCTGGTATGTAGAGAAGATACAGGCAGAGACAAGAAAGGCAGCCTAAAGTAGTATAATGAAGGCTTTGATTATAAAACCTTACACTAAGGATGATGTAAAAATATTGTAGAATTTTAAGAGTTAGAAATTCCTAACATTAGGCATCATTTAGACAAAGCATTAAAAAGTGGAATTGTTGAATGTTTGTTGGAGAATAAGCTAAATACAAAATATATTTTAGAGTAATCCATAATATATATATGTTTGGAAAAGAATTCATGCTTTAATTTTTTCATATGCAAAGATTGCCAATTATTTATTTGAGGGCTGAATTAGTTGTAAGTTTTCTGTCTCCCCCGCCTGTAGCCAACCTGCATGGTGGAAGGGGACAGGATAGCGCTAATAAATACCCTCTTCAGAAAACAGAAGAGGGCTTCCCTGGTGGCGCAGTGGTTGGGAGTCTGCGTGCCGATGCAGGGGACGCGGGTTCGTGCCCCGGTCCGGGAAGATCCCACATGCCGCGGAGCGGCTGGGCCCGTGGGCCATGGCCGCTGAGCCTGTGCGTCCGGAGCCTGTGCTCCGCAACGGGAGAGGCCACAGCAGTGAGAGGCCCGCGTACCACAAAAAAAAAAAAAAAAAAAAAAAAAAAAAGCAGTAGAAAACAGAAGATTGCAGTATTCACAGCAGTCACTGGTCTGTGGTCGTGATGAAATCCTGTTGAACATTCGTTAGGAAGTCCTGGCAGTGAGGGAAATTCCTTGATTAGAACTTGGTTTTGCTCCTGGGGAGGAACTTCCTCATCCGCTGGTCAACACAGCCTCTGATTCTGCCTCTGCGGAGTTCTTGCTTGTTCGTGATCTGACTTGGCCACGTTTGTAGTGGGAGTTGGGTGCTGTAGAGTTGTCGCTGCTTACTTCCTGCCTGTATGAGTTGGGTGGCGGAAGGGTTGTTTTAATGCTCAGGCAAAATCTGTAGCATTAGCTCATAGTTGTTTTGGTATATAATTTCCTTGAAAATGAATAAGACTTTGACCTCTTTGCTTGCAGTCAGTTCAATATGCCAGTAGCCACACCTAAAAGTCTTTCTTAGATATAATTCTTAAATCTGGTGTATTTATTTTCCTTCTCATCATCATTTCTTTTTTCTCAGCTCAATGATATTTATCTTAAAGCAATCATCCATGGGTTGAACCTTGTCACATATGTAAACTTTGTCACATATTTGTATCTTAAGACCCTTTAATTATTCAAGTAAAAAACATATTCTCTAATGTTTGACGTAAGCATTCTCAACTTTTTGAAGATTAAAATTGCTGGATGCTTCTTTATCCCCTTTCATTTTTATGTGTACAGAGGATAATTCTTTTCTGTGGTCATTTCTTCTGATAGGTTGCCAAATAAAGCTACTGACATCTATTGCATGTTAATATAATTCTGTCTTCCAATCTCTTTGCTAGAGCCAACTTCTAGGAAGGTGAGTGGCTTGCCTTCCAAGGTATCATCGGTATCACTATTACTGAAAAATTCGCCCCTGCCTAACTTGAGAATTCATATTTCCAGCCTCCGATACTAGTCTCTTAGTTTTCTTCTGCAGTGCCAATTATTATATATTTTTTGTTACTACCACCTCTGATAGAAATTTCCATTTACGATATTGCTAATTACCGTTATCAGAAAAACTTTGAAATCTAAATGGCTTAACCCAACAAGATGTTTGTTTCTTGCTCATGTAAAATCCAATAGTCAGAAGGAGCTGAGGGCTCTGTTTTATCAATTCTTCTAGCCCCCCAAACTAACAAAGCTCTGCTGCTTTCAATATATAATTTTCAAAGCACTGACATCTAGCCAGCAGATGGGGAAAAGAGAGTGGAGACTTGTTTATAGGTTTGTTGTTTCTTGTTTTTTTCATTTTTTTTCTCTTTCATTATCTGTAGTCATACTAAAATTCAAAAGCAAACAAAGTTTTGTCTTATGTGCTTTAAGAGTATTTTCTTTCTTCTTAGAGCATACTTTATGAGAGGTTTTTATAGCCCAACTTAGAAGGAGTGCAGATCATTTCTACTACATTGCATTGGCTTGGAATCAGTCACTCGACCACATCCAACTATAAGGCAGCTGTGAGCCCAGGAACACAACAGGTAGATTTTTCTGAACTCATAGCATTATAATATTCTTTGCTACGATGGCTGACTTATTATTATTTTTTAAGTTGTATTTTACATTAGCGTGCTGTATTATTTATACATGAGGGCTGCGAAGATTATATCTTTTAAAGAAATAAGATTTTCTAATTTCCCACACTATGATATTTAGTCTTAAATCGAATGAATGACTTTAATTTTATGTATGCTGCAGTAGAACAAAACATGGACCTGAAAATCAGAAGACTAAGCTAGTATTTGAAGCCTTGTACAGTCTAGTTGTGTTATATTGGGCAAATTATTTATCTTCTTTAAATCTCATTTTCTTGTTTATACATTGAAAGCATTGCACAAAGTGGGTTGTTCTCAACATTTTCTATGCCGAAACTTCATTATCTTTTCCTCTTCTCCTATCATTACTTACAATATAATGTTTTTTTTCTTACAATGTGAGTAATGATTTATTTGACTGCAATTTTAATTAATCAAAGATATAGGTAACTGCCAATACAGATCTTCAAAACAGCATGATTTGCCATTATTATCACAATGACAGACATAGTGACTATTTTGTCAGGATAGATGATGAGGAGGGAATTACTTATTCAAAAGGTATTAACTTTTATGGCTCTTGTTTCATATAGACAAATTATTTTCTAGAAATTGTAATAAATTTCAAGTTAGTGTACATCGTATCATATATGGTTATCATAATTAAATCTTTTCTAATTTGATAGGAAATTCCAGTATCTAATTTTGTATTAAAGTATGACTATTCAATTTCTAGGTACATGTGGTACCATTTCAATAAGTAGATTCAAGTTTCTTATTATAAGAAAGTTTTCTTGGATTATAGTTTTTAGTATTCATGCATTCCATTATTTCGATTTTCTTTATCAGAGATTCCAATTATACTTCTGTTACATCTTATTTGTCTTCTATGTTTATCTCTCTCAAATTATTTTTAATATTTTTATTTCTTTTTATCTTAAGTTCTTTTTTCTGTTTTTTGTTTTCTTAATATTGCTTCTGGTACTGTCTATTTACTCTTGTGTTACTGTCTATTGAGTCTTCATTTCTGAACTTATTTCTCTATTTCTAATTCTTTTATATGCTCTTTCTGCTCACATTCTCATCTTCCTGTTATTTGGCTATCACATTTCTGAGTTTTCCTGATTGTAATTTATTTTGTTCTTTCATAGCTTTTGCCATTTAATTAATTCCCTTTTATTTGCTTTGCAAAATTTGCTACACTGATATAAGGATATGTAACCTACTGTATAAAATAAGAAGACTCTGCTTTATGGACATATTTATCTGCTGAGTCCTTTTATATATACACATATGTATGTGTGTGTGTGTATGTATATATATTTCTTTTAAGCTTTTATGTATTTATTTATTTGATTATTTATTTATTTAAATGGGAGTGGTCCCAATTATTTTCTTTTATAATTTAATTTTTTTTTCAGTTTTTATTCATTCATTTATTTATTTATTGGCTGTGTTGGGTCTTCATTGCTGCACACGGGCTTTCTCTAGTTGCAGTGAGTGGGGGGCTACTCTTTGTTGCAGTGTGCAGGCTTCTCATTGAGGTGGCTTCTCTTGTTGCAGAGCATGGGCTCCAGGTGCATGGGCTTCAACAGTTGTGGAATGCGGGCTCAGTAGTTGTGACTCGCTGCCTCTAGAGCGTGGCCTCAGTAGTTGTGGTACACAGGCTTAGTTGCTCTGCTGCATGTGGGATCTTCCCAGACCAGGGCTCAAACCCGTGTCCCCTGCATTGGCAGGCAGATTCTTAATCATTGTGCCACCAGGGAAGCCCCCCAGTTCTTTCCTGTTGTTTACATTGAAGCAAGTTGGGGTTTTCTGTGCTTTAAAGAAGAGATTCTTGTGCAGGGGGTAGAAGTGGGTCAAGCTAGGTTTTCTAGTATTTGAGCTCTCAGGCTCCGTCTCTTTTCTTTTGTATCCTGTTGTTGGTGCAGAGTAGTAACAAGTATGGCTTCTCCTTATAGCCACTTTTCCAGTATTTTCTGATATCTCTCTGGTTCCTCCACCAGTAGTATCTGAATCTTCATTTCTTTTTTACTCCCTTAGTTTCTGGCCTAATAAATTTATTTTTATTCCAAGAAGTTTTATCTCAGTCCAGGGTTTTGTTCTTTGCTGGGTATTTCTGATAGCCCTGAGAACCTAGAATTTTTCTGTATCCTCAGGCCTTCCTCTGGTCATTTTGCACTCACATGCAAATTGGAGCCTGCACAGCACACTAACATCTACTAGCTGAGTCCTTCACTCCATGTCAGGTCCTTTCCTTTTAGTAGTAAATATTTAGCAAATTTTGGGTTCTTTAGCTCTTACAAGTATTTTTTTTCTCTCTGTTTTCTCCCTCACATCTGCTGATCACACTTGGCTCTTCTGTTGTCTCTGGTTTGGCCTCGCATACATATATTCTGAAGTTTGTGGGGGATTCTTGATCACCTAGTTTTGTCATGATGCTGTCTGCAGCCCTTTTCTTGCTGTAGTGAAGCTGCCACCTAACAAGTCTCTGTTTTCACCCTTGCCCTCCTGCAATGCATTTACTGTGCATCATTCAGAGTAATATTTTAAAAAATAGATTATACCATTACTTTGTCTAAAACCCTGCATGGTTTCCCATCACAATTAGAATAAAAACCAAAGTCCTTGCCAGGGCCTTCAAAGCCCACATAACCTGGCCACTGGTTGCCTCCTAGAACTTATTCTTTTTCATGCTCACTCAGTTTTAGCCACATTGATTTTCTTGCTGTTCCTCAAACTCACCAAACCTCCCTCCCTACTCAGGGCCTTTGTACTTCCTTCTTCCTGGAGCAAAATCTTAGATTTTAAATAGCTTCTTCACTCATTTCATTAAGGTCACTGTTGAAACTGATGCCTCAGAGAGCTCTTCCCTGATCACTTATCCAAAGTACTTCATAGCACTTATTATTATCTGACATTTTGAAAATTACATATATTTTTATTTATTTAATTGTCTGTCTTGCCAACTAGAAATAAATCTCTCTGACAGAGGTTCACTTTATTTGCTATATCTCTTATATCCAGAATGGCGCTTGGCATGTGAAAGATACTCAGCAAGTACTTTTGAATGAATGGATAAATAAATGAATGAAGGAGGTATCTTTTTTTATCTTTTATCTTTTTTTTTTTTTTTTTTGCTGTTTTAGTTATTTTTAAAAGATCTAATTGTTTGACGTTTATATATTAATTGAATTTCTTCTACACTGTATTTTCCATTATTCTTTACCTTAGAAACTCCTTCTCTATCAGGAGCTTGGATAAATTTTCACATATATTCACCTAATGTCTTCTAATTCTCAATCTGATTTTAGATGCTCTTAATGCTCGACCTACATTGAGATCTATTCTAGGACTCACAGTAAATTCCCTAGACCAGACACCAGTACTGACATACTGAAATACCACTTGCATAAAGGTTCCCCAAAAGACTTGGACTTGAAAAACTTTTTCCTGCAAAGTGGACAGACCAGGATACCTTTCTCCCAAGGATCTCTCAAGAGGTACCAGGAATGCTTCCTATTGGCCTAATTCCCTCCTCCTTTGCCTTACTTCCTGAAGGGAAGGAGACTCTTCCCAGAACTGACAGTACACTTTTCTTTCATTCAGCAACTGCCAGACATAAGGGAACACATACAATGTGTCCGGGGTGGTATAGAATAAGTGGAATGTTATAATTTTAGAGAAGGCGTCTTTTCTTTTCAAAAAGAGTGTGAACGTCCACTCTAACACCTCCCGAAATATCTACAACACGAAACCATTGATGTAGACAGATGTGGGTGTTCCAGAGCCATCGGTGCTCTTGACGTCAGAGAGAGCAGTCCAATAAAGGAGGCTCTATTCCCATAGTGCTCTCCAAAGTCAAGTCTCAGAGAGCACAAGTTACAGTTAGCCCTATCCTGGGTTTTATGTTTTCAAGAATATGATAATAAAAAAGAAAAACAAGCTCACTGGTAAACCATATTTATAGCCTCGTGGACTGTAAAGTTTTCAAAGTCCATAGCAAGTGTCTTTCTCTTTCGAGGTTAGCATATTGCTCGAGAACCAAAAGTGTGCAAGACACAGGCCTGTGGAAGATAGGAAGTTGAGTACGGTGGCGAGTGAGGTGTTCTGAGCCTGGGGCTCATGGTTCTCTAGGGTAATGGATCCCCATGCCTACAGGCAGGCCACAGGAGGCCTTCCAACTCTGAAATTGTGGGGTTGACTCTGGTGTATACATGCATTTTTCTGGGGACGTTGCTCATAGCTTTCGTCAGATTCTACAGCCTTAAAGAGCAGACAACCTTTGACAGTATGACTGGACACATACAAACAATGACTTTCAGTATAGATCGGTGTATGATAAGAGCAAAACTGGTGATTCAAATAATAAGTTCTTGCTACTTGAGAAGATATAATTAGTCTCAGTCGACTTGGTAGTAATCTATTTAGTTATGTGTATTTATAAAGTTTGTTTAAATAGTTACTCAACTTTGGGCATGTTCAACCTCTCCAAGCCTCAGTTTTTTTCTATTACCTCCTAGGTTTGTTGTGAGGTAATTTATGTAGAACAGCTTGCACAATCCTTGGAAAATGTTTTAATCATATATTTATGACAAAAACAGAAACAACATTTGTTATGCATGTTTATGCATAGTTGGTATTATAAATATAAAGCTTGAGCTTAGTAACAGTTAAGGATTCATATTTCATGTATGATCATCTCTTCTTGGAAACTGAAGGAAGAAGCTTAAGTAAAAAGAATGTTTATATTCTGCAAGTACCATTTTTCAGAAGGCAAATGTTAGGTTCTGGTTTAACCACATCCTGCCATATCATGAATGAAGAAGAATCCGAGTGAATGACACATAATCCCCAGATGCAGCAACCTTTGGAGGGAATGAACCAAGGTGACACGATAAATTAACTGACCTTTGGGAGGATGGACATCCAGTAAGGATCAGGCCCCGTTGCTGACGACAAGAGTGGTAAGAACATTCTGTATGAAGACTAAACCCTGGTCAAAGGCCGGGGCTGCCACTGTTTACATTCTGTTTGTTGGTGATCCTGTGAGATCTTCAACTTCTCCCAGCACAAGTCATTGAAATGTGGGGCAGGGCGGGGCCCAGCATCAGCAAGTCATAATCTGAGAGGGCTTGGTCTCTACGATGGCCTCTGCCAACACCACACCAATCTGAGGAAGGATGCCAGGCTGCAAAACGGCCTTGACTTCGGACGTGTGCAGGGCATTCTGGAAGACAGCAACTTCTTTGTCCATTGACCTCCGATGATTAGGCCTCTGGCTCAACAGCTTGAGTTTTCAGGACTTAATTCAATTAGAGGGCTGGATAGTTTGTCCTACCTTTCTCCAGTCCGTATTATCCCTCCACTCTTCCCTGGCTAGCTTCGAGGGTACCTAGAACACTTAACGGCCCTTTTATCTGATCCTTTTGTACAGTCCTCCCTCCGTATCTGCGGGGGATTGCTTCCAGGACCCTCCAGGGGATACAAGCCCCTTACGTAAAATAGCATAGTACGGTCAGGCCTCTGTATCCGCAGATGCGGAACCCTCGGATACGGAAGTTCGACTGTATGACTATCCTGTCAGACAGGCTTTCCTTCCAACAGAAGAACTTTGAAAAATATTTTGGTAAAACATAATAGAACAATCTACCCACGGGACAAACTGCTTTGGAGATCTGGTAGGAAGCTGTTAGCCAGCCCTGAAGCAGAAGCACGTTTTTCTCCATGCTTTTCCATAATAGTAAGTCATATGTGAGTTGGATGGTTTGTGGTTAGAGCAGTGATTTAGGAGGGAAAGTGCACTGGAATGAAAAGAGCAGCACAAGCTTTGCTGCCAGGCCCACAGTGTTTGAGGCTGGGGCTCAGAATTACTAGCTGTTTCCTCGCGGTATACTCCTCCATTTTCCCACGAATAACTTAGAATTTGTCACATTGGAATTTCTCTGATGTTAGTCTGGCTCGAATTTTAGATCTGGGACCTTCCTCTTCGCTCCTTTCTTTTCAAAATACCTGATGGCTGAGCCAATCAAGTTCCCAAAGTAGATTTATAAGTTTTTAAACAGATAGAATGAAGTTTTGCTTCGCATTTCTGTTTTGTCTCTTTTCCCGATGTCCAAGAAACTTTTTAACACCTACTTTATGAAATTAGCAAGCAATCATCTATTTGGGGGTTGAAAATAGAGGAGGTGAGAAATGAGATGGCTGGCCTAAACTCATGTTATTCAGGCATGGAAATTATTTGTTAAGTGATTTTTGCCACAGTCATAAAACGACTTTTGCATTGCCTTGGTTTTTCCATACGTTTTGAAAGAGAACAGCACACTCAAAATCTTGTTTTAATTTGAAGTAATTATGTGTATATTTGGGGTGAGCAGGGACGAGGCATTACTGCAAGAAAAATGTTTTTAATACAACTTAGAAGACGTAAGTTAACACACTGAGAAGAAAATGAATCAATCATCGTATTTTGGGATTGAAAGAGATTTTAGAGATGATTTTGTTTAACTTCCATGTTTACAGATGAACTGGGTTGAAGTGTCTTTCCCCTAGTAGGTCCCACAAACTAAATCTTCCAGATAGGGCTTTGTTCCCCTCTAAGTATTAATAAGTGATTACGTTACAGGATGGTCTAATAGGTATTGTCATGTTGCTGTTACTGCTTGGGAAGACTGGACATAAGAACAAACAAAGTTTACATAATACCTGCCACAGAAATCCGAGTGCCCTAAAGAAATTGTTTAATGATGATACTTTGCTCTCTTCAGTGAAATGAACACACATTTCTGGCTTCATTTAATAAATTGCCTTCTTGAAGGCACTAAATCTTGCTCTTCTAAAAAAAACTCTTCCACCTCACATGGGTAAACAATTGGCTTCTTCATGAATTCTGCTGTTTATTCACAATTCATAAACTGAGTAAACCCTGTTTTGTGTTATGACTATTATCACAAATTCAGGCAGACTTCATTGCAGGATTGGAATGAACTGGTGGTAGACTGTTGTGCAAGTGGGTTTTGGTTCAGCATAGCTTAATACAAAGGAAGAAGATATTGACCAAACATGTCAGATTTACAGTTAAATAAGTGTAATTATTTAATTGTGGTAACTCTGAATACTTCCCAAGTAACAGAAAGCTAGTAGTCACTGTGGATGGTTCAAAAATAAAGTGGCCCACTTCCTAGTTTATAGGTAAATGTTTCTGAGTTTTAAAAACACAGAAAGTTTTATCAGCCAGAAAAGGTTGCATTCGTATCACCTATATTCACCAAAAGTATATTCTTTTTACCTTTACGTCATTACCTTCCTCAACACATGCACCTTTAATTCCTCCAGAGGTCAAATATCAAGGTAAATTATATGAAAGTAAATTTTAAAAGAAACCAGTCAAGACCTAGATTTATGAAAAATAAGAATGGAGTTTAGGCAGTTAGAATTCTGTTGGTGTTCTTATTTAGATTAATGAGCCTGTTTTAAAAATACAGCTATAATTCAAGTTGCTTGGAATTTTTCTTTTCTTTTGGTTCTCTCCTCCCTCTATTCCTCCCTCCCTCCCTCCCTCCCTTCCTTCCTTCCTTCCTTCTTTCCTCCCTTTTTGGTCAGACACAATATACATGAAGAAGTATTCAATAGTAAGAGGACCATTTATACCTCAGTTGCTTCACTCTGGAGAATTCTCAGTCCTCTCCATTCATACCCTAATCAAAAGCTACAGTGGAAAGAAAATTTCCAACCCCATATAAAATTTTGGGATTATTGCAACATATTGGCGTATCCTATATAATTGTTGGATTTCAATATATAATTTTTGGTGGATCCTATATAGTGCTGAAGCATCAGCTCTTTATTAAGAACAATTCATTAAAATTTTCCTACTGAGTCATAAGAGCAGATCTGCTTCCATAGATGAATCACATGGGAAAGACTTTTGTTGTTTGAGATTTAAATCTAAAAATGTTGATGATGTGCATCTACAAAACTTTAGGTTAACTTAGTAAAAAATTATGGATGGAGCTGCCATTTACTATGTTAAACACTTACACACGTCATCCATTGTGTATTATTTATTTCATGAAAATTTTTTAATCCTTAAAGAATGTAACAGGATTGGAATATCCTTCTAAAACTTCATGATTTAAAAACTTTGACGATGACCAGCCTTGTTCTTGTCTTTCAGATTAAAGAGTCTTATTTTCAAAAACGTGCTCATCCTGTTGCAAAGATGCTGTTACGTTAGTACATTTTGTGGTTTTTCCACGGTGCTTGTCCAGCCCCAGCATGGTCTATTTTACAGATACGTAATGAAAGTGTCAGGTTGTATTCCAGGTCTGGAGAAACCATGATTCTCTATGTTTTGAATTTTATCCCAGTAACATTTCTGATGTGTCCTCTTTATCCTTTTTTTTTGGGGGGGTGGCTGTTGTCATATATTGGGATGGTAGAGAATTTAAAAGCATCACAAAGAAACACATACCTGAACTAAAGTGACAGGAACTAAAATACAAATTCAATCACTGTACGTATCTATTGTTTTAAAACCGATAAACCTTTTAGCTTCAGAAATGTCAAAAAAAAAAAAAAGAGTGAGAACACAAAGTATATTTTGTGCACAAAATAGAAAACTACATTATTTGCATTACATTGCTTTTGAAATAATTTCTGAACTTCTTTTTACCTCTTCTTAAGATATTCATCCTTATTTCTGAACAGCTCTCTTAGAGTTTCCCTGACACCACACCCTCCTTGCCAACTACCCCTGAGAATGATGGACCCCTGATTTTATATGTCCATGTCAAGTACAGAGAGTTCTCAGCCTCTGCTTTTCTTCTTTATCAGTGAAAATTCGAATCAGACATTGTCATAGCTGTTTGGATGCTTCTATATCTAAGCCCCTTTAAAATCCATTTGTTTCTTTCTGTCTACTCTCTTCTTTGTATTTCTAATCCTAGCAAAGTGCCTGGCATGCAGCAGGAACTCAAGGCTGAAATAGGCTATACTTCCGTAAAGAAACACTGTGTGCCACAAATACCAACTGTCAATGACTTCTTCATTTTCAGGATTGCTGGGTGGTTCATGTGTCAAGGCTAAGTTCCTAAAGAGCCTGTGCAGGAAATAACCTTAGGAATCATGCCACCTACTTATATCACTTTACAGATGAGGTAACCGAGGCCTGGAGCAGACGGAAATGACTTGTTTCATTTGTGGTTCTCATTTATACATTCTAAGATAGTATAAATAGTGATCTCAATGTATAACAGATTATATTCACAACAGAGCCAGATGATATAGCTTCTCAGATTTTACCCAGCTTTATTGAGGTATAATTGACAAATAAAAATGGTACATATTTAAGGTGTAAAATGTGATGATTTGCTGTACTTGTGCATTGTGAAACGATGACCATAATCAAGCTACACACATCCACTTGTCTCATACCTTTGAGCAGTCACCACATGGCTACTTACAAATCAGAAAATTTTACCTTTTTAATAGCTTTTTGTGCCACCTATTGGGCTCTCTCTGAGTGCCAAGTGTTTGATCCGCTCACGGGTGGGAGTTGTGACACAGCAGCCAGGCCGTGTGGGGGCAGGATAAAGTGGCTGAACCAAGAGCCTTGGGCAACGTGGCGAGTGAGAGCAGAGAGGTCTCAGCTCCAGGATCAGCAAGAATGGGGGAGATCTGAGGCGAGCTCTAGCTTGGGGAAACTGAAGAGGTGGGTCCTTGCAGGCTTGAGGCTTGGGAAGGGCTCTCGTTTTCCCTTCTGAAGTGATGTCTGAGAATAATATGGAAAAGAGAGAGTACCAGAATATCCAAGGAACCCAGCCCCAAACAGGCCTGGTAGGTTGCTTGCTCTCCCCAGGAGAGTCTTGGGGGTGCCCTTTCAAACCGACAGACTTGTGCTTGACGCATCAGCCTGTGGGTCTAGAGTAGGAAGAAAGATCACCAAATTTTGCTAGTTTGAGGAGTAGGACTTCCATTGAGAGACCAATGAAGGAAGTGCAGCTACCTCAGTACCCACGGGAAAAATCTAAGATGATACACACACACACACACACACACACACACACACACACGTATATAATATGTGTAAAAATATACACATGTTCTTGTCTGTTAACATTCTTTCTATTCTAACTTGAGATTAGAGATACAAATAATAAAATGAAAATCAATGGAATTAAAATTTCCAAATCCTCTGAGAAAGGTTAATTTGTTAGATGTTAAAAACAGATATTCAAATAAGATTCTAGAATATCTTCTCTAAACTAAAAAAATATATACCCCCCAATCTTATTCTTAACAAAATCCTTTGAAGCAGATATTCTTGTCAAATGGTAACTCTATAATATAACCTAGTATTTCAACGTATGAAGATTCAGAAAAAGTACCTATATTCTAAAATTTTTGCAATTCGATTTGTTTCTCTCAAAGCTCAGTTTTTGTTATGGTTTTTTGGTTACCATTTTATTCAGTAAATATATCCCAGAGTAACATAAAATATGTCTAGTTAGTTCATGAGTTTCTTGAAACAGTTGGTGTCTAAATATCTTTATTCTTGGCAGCAGTAACTTCCTGTTTAAAAAAATCGCTTAAAGGGTCTTAAAAGGGAGGCTCATAAGACTTCTTGGAAATCAAGCAGTCTTACAAAACATTTTGATGTGTTTAGTACAGAGGAATTAGGAACATATGGGTTACATTTTCCCTAAAATGCACATGGTTTTTAAAAATTAAAGGGTAATGTTCTTGGCAAAATAGGTTTTGCCAAACCCAAACTGTTCAAAAACTTGTTCAAGATGTTCAACGAGGCCAAAAGGCCTCAGGCGGCCACCGTCCTAATAATAGAATCCGTCGGGAAAACCAGGACGCGGTCACTAAACTCATTTTAACAGCCTCTTGAAATAACCAACGAAAATAAATCTCAGTGTAGTAACAATCACAAGCAATTAGAATATAACAACTTTTATGCTCATACTGAATAAAACCCCAAGCTTGCAGTTAAAACTGTGCTAGGAGTTTTGGAAAGTTGGCAGGGCGCTCTTCTTGACTGAGATAATTGATTACATCTATAAAAATGGGGAAGAAACTAGAAGGGATTGCACAGAGAAAGGATTTACCAGAAATAATTTAAGAATTTTACCACGGTTGTTTAAGGAACAGAGGTTTTACGTGATTGTCTAAAACCCACACATTCTTCAGGAAAAAGATGCATGCGGTGGCGATGACCGCAGACATTTCATTAGCCTGGCATTGAGCGCGGCTTGTCTTACCTGGAGAAGAGTCGCTTAAATCACTAGCGGTGTTCTTAGGGATGATGAGATGAAACAGTCAGGACTTCGGACCCGAGGCTGTATAGAAATATGGCAAGAATCAGTCTGGGGTAACGTCATATGTCAGAAAACAAATCCAAAAGGAACCCAGTCTCTGCGTGTCAGTATTTGCTTCTCAAAACGACTTACTTTGAAATGGTATCTTGGTCTCACACATAGTAGGGATTTGATAGAAATGTGTTGACTGGATATGATTTCTTATGAAAATATCTGTATATTCTCTTTTACGAACTTCATTTCCTAGGCATGATCTGCCTCTGGGCGTTATGAGTAAACCACTAGGATTCCCTCTGTTGGCTGATTTGTGTGTGTGTGTGTGTGTGTGTGTGTGTGTGTGTGTGTGTGTGTGTGTGTTTTAAGAAGAAATACTGCAAGGAACAAAAATAGTAATAAAATAATATTTTTTTCCTGACTTAGACTTTATATAATCATCTCCAGATAAAGACAGAAACATTATGTCTACCAGTTAAGCCCGTTGAGCCAATAGCAAAAAGATTCTGGGTGCCTTCCAATTTCATCCTCTCCACTCCAGATTCATGGTGTCCCGTCCTGCTGAGAAGATTCTAATTACGAGATCACTTGGGAACAGGACAGGCTGAATCAGCAGAGTTTTGCCTGGGCTATAGACTTTGTGAGGAAGCAAAATGCTCATATCATCACTGTCGCTTCTTCCGGTCCTACCAGCTCTCTAAGAAACGATATGTTTTAAAAGGGATGGGAGTGATACATTTTAAGGCACAGAGTAGGATTTGGGAGCGTTCTAGGTTGTGCTTTAGAGGTTGTGGTGGTGAGAATTATTGATGTATCTGGGGCGGAGGGTGTTGCATTGACTTTCATCTCATTCTAAGCTCATAAGGAATTGTGTGTGTGTGTGTGTGTGTGTGTGTGTGTGTGTGTGTGTGTGTGTGTATGAATTCAGCTTTATCAAAATTACTGGGTGATGGTAGTGAAGAAATTGATTATCTTAAAGGGTGCTAATATATATATATATATATATATATATATATAATGATTCATTACTAAAAAGTGATTTAACAGGAGTGATATAGTCCAGTTTATTAAAGATTTCTAAGGGGAATTTGCCATCAGATGTCCAAGAAAAAATATTTTGATTAGAATTGTGATACTGACACAATCCTTCCATTTGCTGTCGCATCCTTCCGGCCTTACTCCATCCTTGCCAGTTTACATCTTGGTCATAGCGCCCTAAAATGATTTCATTCTTACCAATGTGTCTTCATCCACTATTTGGAAAACATTTCTATGTGAAGCTTTCCTTGATAATTCCACCACACTTATCCATCAATTGTTTAATCTCATAAAACTTTTATCATTTCTATGATTATTTGGTACATGCCGATACACTACATAATAGTTTAATTTGTCTCCCTGTCTCCAATTAGATTATCATCACTTGAGGAAAGAAACTGTGTGTTGTCTATTTCTCTGTATTTCTCAGAGTGTGTAGTATAGCACCTTAAATGTCAGAAATACTCAAGGAATATTTGTTGAGTGAATTAAGTTCGTGCATACAAATGTGCGCATATAACCCTTACGTGGAGGGACAAAAAGTAACAGAGGTATTTAAAAATTATGAAAAAGGAGTTTTCTGTTGCCTTAGCAATATCTTATTGAAACTTTTCATCTTAAGTTTAGTCATGTTGTTCCTTGATTTTCTCCAGAAGCAATGTTTTCCTAGAGAGTATGAATCTTGATTAACAACTCAGGTGTGTGAGGTACATAATATTCTTTTTATTCTGCAAGTCAATTTGTTTCATTTAGAGGACTAATTTCAACAGGGCAGCAGACTTAACTGCATTTAATTTGGAGTTTCTGGACACTTAGTTTACTCTGGAGTTGTATCTGAGCATGACGATCTTAAATATTATTAGGATTGTGAGTGGAATTGGTCGCTGGTCATTAATTTAAGGAGGTCACTGCTGAGACAATCTTTTTCCTGTCCACCCTACCTCATTGGGTCTGGGGCTCTTTCTCCTAAATCTATGCCATCTTTGCCATCTTCAGGGACAGGGACTTGTTCTGCTGTTTCCTGTCATGCTGGGTCACAGAAATCCTCCAAGAGACTGACCAGACATCATCAGTTTTATTAGGTTATCCCCTCACTGGGGTTTTGGCACCTCTTCAGGCTCCTTCCAAGGGAAAAGGTTCTGGGATTCTCTTTGGGACCCACCAAGAGATCTTCTCTCACAATTCCCCTTTGAAATGTTTCCCTCTCTCTCTTGTCTCTAGAGAAATATAACCCAACTTCATTATGTTTGAATATGGGATCTTATTCTCCTCATATACCCTGCTGTAATTTATAATGTTTCTTCCTGGATTCCTTATTATTTGTCTGAGGACTTTTTCATTTGTTCGTTTGCTTGTTTTAAAGTAGATCAGAGGTAGGAAATCAAGTGAGGACCACACACTTAATGGCCTAAATCCTTGAGTAGGAGTAGGCTAGTAAACTATTAGGAAAAAAAAAATACTTCAAAAGTGTTTTTCCTATTACATTTAGGGAAGGGAAATAAGAGGTTTACTTAAGCTGTTTGTACCCATGCAAAATTATAGAGGCAGAATAAATGGGCTCTTCTAGGGTACTTAATGAATATGAAGGAATTGTTGACTTAAAATAGAAGTTCGCATTGGAAGGATCACCACTGCCCAGGTAGCAGAGAAGAGTAGAGTGATTTGATGACTGCAGTCAGGTTAAGTGTGGTAAATGAGGCAGAGACTCTCAGGTAAACCAAGGTTAAGATGTAACCTTGAGTTCACTGACCTCTTAGAGAGAGGCAAGGATGCTTCTACAGCCAGTATATTTATGAAGTTTTTGTTAAATAAAAAAGAAGAAATCCATTTAGGGGCAAGAAGTTAGATATATAAGAATATTGAGACTGTAACTGAGATCTTGTCTCTAGCAACTCAAGACCAGATTTCACCTGGTCCTGGTGAAAAAGTTTGGTTATTAAGAATTATTTCTGTGTTATACATAGCTTAATCGGTTCATAATAATACATGGATAAGATATAGATCCATACATTGCTAAGTTTTACTGGTTAGTTAAGTTGGATGGATTTGTTTATCAACTGAAAAAACACTTTATGAGTGATGTCTATATGCAAGATAGAGTTTTGGTGTTTGGGAGGAAACCAGGACAGGAAGCATCTTTGGAGCCTTCATAGAGCTGGCATTTTAGAACTAGTCTCTATGGCATTCTTTTGGCTTTTCTATATTAATTTGTTCATTTTCAAACCTCATGGCAAGATTCTAGTAGAGATATCTGGGCCTTGGTTTGGCCACTTAGTCATGATATTGGTGAGTAAGCAGGGGATACCCTGGGCTGATGCCTGAATAGGAAATACTTCTGATTAGGTGCTTTCCGGTAGCCAATCCAAAGGTCTGAACCAATTCAAAACACCCAAGTCTGACACTTACCAGCTGCCTGAATTAAGCCTCTTTTTTCTTATCCTTTAGAGAAGGGGTAATATCATTTTGTCCTATTTTGTAGAATTTTGGGAGATTGAGATCACTTCTAAACTATAAAGAGCTATAGAAATATGGAACTGTTACATTTTAATGTAATTAAATAGTATCTTCAATAAACAGTAATTGGTGGCTAAAATTATGTAAAGCAAGATGACAGCTTTTTTTTTAAGGTCACTTTTGTATTGAGTGGCTTCTTAGAACATTAACCTTAGGATTATCTTAACTTTAGTTTCTCAGAAACATTAAAAATATTAAAACATATGGCAGAATATATGAGTCCTATCTGTCACGTTTACTCTCTGGCGCACCAACTTCTCTACTTAGTCTTCTACACATAATAATAGTAAATCGCATTATGATATGAGGTCTCAGGACAGTGACTCTGTTTAATGTATCTCTGCAAATAGAGATGAGGAGGGCAAAAAACAATGATGTTCTGGCCACTGAACAATGTCCCGTTACCAGTCATTTAAGAAAATGTGGAGGAAACTTAGCACAACGCATGACTAGAATTCAAATAACTGACTTTTTTACGTTAGATATATTAAAACTTTACGATAACCTTGTCAAGATCGTGAATGTAGAGATACATGACCTTTCCCCAGACACAATTTTATAAAAAACCTAAAATCTTATGGCCAGAAATATTCATGTTCCTGACATGAGCACTCTAGTGAAACCGCAAAACCCTCCTAGTTGAGTAAAGCGCTTAAGTGTTGTAGACTTTTGTCACCAGCTTCACAGACTCCACTTGAACAAGCCTGGGTTCTCACGTCTCTGTTGGGACTAAACAATCTGCCAACGGGAAGAAGAGAAATAAAAAAATGTTGCTCCATTTGTGTTGTCTGGATAGATCTTAAGGATTTGGGGGGATTCTCAAGAGCCAGAATGCCATCCCAGAAAGGGGATCCTCGGAAGGTTGTGAGAAAAGGCGGGATTTAAATTAAGAAAACTTGAGGAAAGAGTTCAGAATGTGAATCCCCAAATGTATGAGACATCAATGTTTGCTGCCTCTATTTAAATGGGTAAAATTAGCTCAAGAGACAAAGTCTAAGATTCCCGCCACTTTCTCGTTTAAGCCTCTTCTGTTTGATATTAGTTAAAATATCCTTTTAGCTCTGAGGGAATAAAACCCCAAGTCACATTGATTTCAGTAAAAATAAGTGAAAGAGGGGTTGGGGGCACATGTCGCTGAAATGCCCGGGGTAATCTGTATGGAGAAGTGACTGGATCCAAAGATGAGGGGAACAGGAAAAGGAGAAAAGCATCAGGAGCTCTCTCTCCGCCCCTCTTCCCTGTGTGGTTTGTTTTTCCAGGCAGGCTTTCCTTATAAACTGGCAAATGGCTTCTCTCATCCCACATCCTCTAAGCTTAGTAACCCCTGGCAGAAAAGGAAAACTTCTTTCATGATAGTCCCAGTGAAAGTTCTAGGGCTGTCCTACTGCATGACTTCAGTCTGTGCCTATCTCCAAACCAGTCACTGTTGACGAGGGGATGGAATCTCTTGGTTAGGTCTGGGTCGTGATTCCACGTGGCTGGCGGGTCATAACTTTGACTATAGTGGTGGAGGTAGGGCGGAGGAGATTTAGATGCCTGGAGCCACATGAACGGAGATAGGAGAATCCAGGTACAATTATCAGAAGGAAGCCAAAATCAAGACATGCCCACTGTGAGTGTTTGTAAATACATGAAATAAAAACCAATTTTCCCATAAATTGATCATCTTAACATTTCTATTATTAAAATTAAGAAAAGATACCACCAAGAAACAAAACTTCAGAATCCCAGGGTCAATGCTATTACTTGGAAGCTCAGTTGCTACAAAACTGAAAATGCTTTGAAAACCATAAAGGGCTATACCCATTAAAGCTACATGTATAAAAGTGGTTTTTAGTTGCTTCTCTTTTATTAATTTTTGTGTGTCACTGTAATAAATTCAAGTAAACCTAAGATAATGCCTGTTTCATGATTATCTGAAACTTTACAGAAAACACACACACATTCCCCTATTTGAAATGGAAGGATGGTTATTCTGTGTGTTACAATAGTGTTAAAACATAATTTTCAAGGAGGCATAATGAACCCCAGAGCAGAGAACTACTTGATAACTTGCCATTTACTGTTTTAAAAGTATGTGAAGGGCTTTCCTGGTGGCGCAGTGGTTGAGAGTCTGCCTGCTAGTGCAGGCGACATGGGTTCGACGCCTGGTCTGGGAGGATCCCACATGCCACGGAGCGGCTGGGCCCGTGAGCCACAACTGCTGAGCCTGTGCGTCCGGAGCCTGTGCTCCACAACAAGAGAGGCCGCGATGGTGAGAGGCCCGCGCACCGCGATGAAGAGTGGCCCCCGCTCGCCACAACTGGAGAAAGCCCTCGCACAGAGACGAAGACCCAACACAGCAAAAATAAATAGATAAATTAATAAACTCCTACACCCAACATCTTCAAAAAAAAAAAAAAGTATGTGAAGTTCATGTATAAATGTAGAAAATGAGTATAGAAAATAAATTGTTGAATTTCACCTGTTTAGAGCATGTTGTATTTGGAAAATAGAGTCAGTTGTGGAAGGAAATACATTTTGCTTGATTTTCTGTGACCTGTGTTTTATAAATAAAAATTGATTGTGTCCCAATTGCCACTGTGTCACTAGTTAGCTGTCACCTTAGACTAAGTCACTGAATCTCCTTGGGCCTAGTTTCCTAACCTGGAAATGGAAGAAATTTAATTAGATGCTATGTAAGGCTGCCTCCAGCCCTGACATTTTATAATTTGTGCAAGCTCCGAAAATGACACATTATAAAATATCACGTATTTTGGAAGTGAGCTAGTTAAACTGCCAAGGGCAGTGGCACTTTTCTTTTTCCAAATGAGTCCCTGCATCTAACATGGCTACCACTTGATTCTGTTCAAACCACTGTGAAGAAAACCGGGGTAATTGTATGGATATTTCTGTTGAAAAGTTTAAATTCTCAGATTTCCAAGATCACCCGTGTGATGTTAGACAGGAAGGTTGATTCAACTTTTCTTTCCAGTAGGAATACAATTTAAGAGCAGGACAGGATTACAACGAGTAATGCATCTTGGCCAATTTGAGATGCTTCAAAAGCACGTGGTTGGTTATTTGGGATTTCATGTTATTGAACTGGCCCCTCTGTCGTCAGCTACTTCACGGTACCACGGATGCCGAATGCTTTGACCCCCTTTCTGCTGCCACCGTCCTCTCTCTCCAAAGATAGGGTGCAAATCTGCCCAACTTCATTACTTTTTGCACAATCTTCTTGAGTCTTCATGATGCTTTCCAGGCACAGACCTTTGAGAACATTTCCCAACCAGGAAAAAACAATAGGAATGGCTACAAAATATAATTAATTTTTCTGACTATTAATGCAGGAGGAAGATGTCTAATGGGTTGCAGATTTCTTCCTATTTGAATAGCATGACCGTGACCAAATGAAAAGGAAACCCTCTGTTGCAGTTGCATTTCCTTAGTTCTCCTCCATCAGGACAGGGCCTGGGCATGGGTGATGGTTGCCTGGTGTTCTACGTATGGAAAGAGAAATGCTGTGCATACAGGGAGGGGTTTCAGTGATTGAAAAGAGAGCAGAGTTCTTAAGCCATTATTAAGAATAAGGCAGCAAGACTCCACTCGTCTTGCTAACCGTTAAATGTTTCTGGCTGTCTGCCAGCATCCTTCGATATTTCTTTGAAGCTTTCTTTTACTTACTACAGGAGAGTAATTAGAATGTACCTTTTCATCTTTACTGAAACACACACACACACACACACACACACACACACACGCACGACACACTAGTACATTGTGCTCTGATGTATGCTTGCTCCAGCCCTCCTTCTGAGACCATTCATGGATGACATCTAGGAAGGGTCTTAGGGTTGGTGTGGCAGGACTGATTCCTTTGAGTGCCTCAGTTTCTGAATCTGTCTTTAAATGTTTCCTTAATATATTTAAGGAAGTTTATATATTGGGAGCTGATGAGATTTTACAAAGTAATTTCTCCCTGGGAGTAACTAAAAAATGAAATAAAACTCAACTTATCTGGTCAGATAGGCAGACAAAACTTTTGCTTTCCAATTTGGCATTTTAACATTGTGTCTGATTATACGACATTTCTTTTGGAAAGGTAAAAATTAAACATTTTTTAAAAAGTTAAGTACAAAGTAGTTAATGCCTCCGGACAAAAATATATTCACATACTATAAAAATTACTGAGAAATCTCCCTCTGAAAATATGATCATTACCATAATTATGTTGATAGTATCAATTTTATTTAAAAAACCCCAACCGTGTTGCTTCTTTTATCTCTCCCTTCTTTCCAGGCTACTAAAAACGTTTAAACCATTATCACCTCTACCACCACAATAAGAAAGTCCTAGGAAACAAAAACTTCCTTTCATAGACTATTACAGCTTCTAATGTTTGGATTTAATTCAATTGAGAGTACTTGTGGGGAAAATAAATAAATAGATAGGTAGGTAGATAGATAAATAAATAATACTGAAGATTAAGCAAAAAATGTATAGAGGAGAATATGATTATTTTGGATTATACTTGACTTTGTACTTATGATCTATAATAGAACCATGTTAATCCCTAAACACATTGTGACAATGATGACAAGTCTGACTTTTGTCATTAGACAAGGCAGTCAGGCCCACATTATTAATTACTATGCCTGTTCCAAGAAGAAATGTGAGCTCAGCACATCTCAGGGCTTGAAAGAGAATGACTCTAGAGATGCTATTGCTCTGAAGGAGAAACTCCTGCTCTCCCTCCACCCCCATGTGTATTCAGGTGTCTGAGAAATGGTCCTCTTACACAAATAAATAAGTGAAGTGCAAGGTCATCTTTGGTGGAAGGAAAATACACTGAAGGAGCAGATGAGGGGGAATTCCAGGCTGTAACTCTGAGATTACTGAGAAAACTACAGCCAACTTTCTCCAGAGTCTCAAGGCCCTCTAAGAGGGCAACGTTTTAACAGAGTAAATTATACCTATAAAAAGGTGCTTAGAAAGGCAAGCTGCAGAACATCGGTTTTGGTAATTGCAAGCAGTGGATTTTCCACCAGTAGGTCGAGGGACACTGCTGCAGGCATAGGGTCAACATGGCTACTTTGGGCAGCTGACTGGAAATCAACCTGTTTTTATTGACATGTTTGTTAATATCAATTTTCTCTGGCACTCCAGTCACTAAATTTGTGGCTTTCAAATTCCCAAGATGGATTCTGATGATGAGATTCGGGAGGTGGGTAGCTTTACCCCACTTGCCTACAGGAGGCACATGTCAGGATTGCTGTGGAAATTCAGGCATGCGGGAGCAGATGCTGGCCATCCCTGAAGCATGTATGGTTCTGATAGATGCGTTTGGTAGAGCTTGTGGGTTTGTACACTGTGCTCGGATCTGACCTGCCACCAGGAAGACCGTGAGAGTTCACGATGAGAAATGTCAAGAAATGAAAATTATTTTCATGTTTAACTTACACGGAGAAAACCGCCAAGAAAACATTGTTTTTAGCTGTAAAGACAAAACAAAAAGCAGCATTCAGTTGCCAAGCTTGGGATGTGTTTATACTTTAAAAACGGTTTTGATTAATATTTACTTTTAGTCAACAAAAATATTAGAGTGTTAGCATTTTGAAGGGCAAATAAACAGCTTCAAGGATGAAGATTTGCAATTAAAATGTTTCTGTGAAATTTTCAATTTTGAGTAAATTAAGAACCATCTGGGTTGTAGCGATGTCAGTGCTTTCTACTGAAATCACATTAACAAAATAAACCCTAAATACCAGGGGACTCACCTTATAAGTAGTCCAGGACCCAGATTCAACCCTCTCTGACTTTAAAACCAATTTTCTCCCCCACCATCCTCTATGTGTGTTTGTGGAGATGTGTGCAGCATATATTGTATGTGCTGAAGTTGATAGGCTAACATTTTATTTTGAATTTTTACATTTCCATTTATGTGTGAGATTGATCTATAACTTTCTTCTCATGCTATCCTTGTCTAATTTGATATCAAGTTCATATTAGGTTTTGTGGATGACTTCTTGTTTACTGGTTTTCTGTTAATTCATGTTGACTCACAAAGTATTTATTATTTTGTTCCTAGATTTTTCAGTTTTATGTTATTATTCGTTTTCTAGCTTTTGAATTGAAAATTTTATTACTCTTTTCCTTCAGTCGTCATTCTTATTTCTTTTTCTTTTTTAAATAAACGCTTTTTTTGGAAGTTATTACTTTAGCTGCATTTCACAGTTGTTTTAAAGAAGTACTTTCATCATTTGTTTTTATTTATTTCAAGTTTAAAATATTTTATAATTTCCCTTGTTATTTTCTTTTTAAGCTAATGAGTTATTTAAGTGTCTGTTTAAATTTCCAAATATATGGGGAGCTTTGTTTTTTCATTACTGAATTCTATTTTATGTTTCTTTGTCAGAGAATATGATCTTTGTTACACTGTTTTCTAAATTTATGTGCTTTTTTTTAAGTTTTTATTTGAAAAAAAATTTTTAACATCTTTATTGGCGTATAATTACTTCACAGTGGTGTGCTAGTTTCTGCTCTATAACAAAGTGAATCAGCTGTACATACACATATATCCCCATAACTCCTCCCTCTTGCATCTCCCTCCCACCTTCCCTATCCCACCCCTCTAGGTGGTCACAAAGCACCGAGCTGATCTCCCTGTGCTATGCGGCTGCCTCCCACTAGCTATCTATTTTACATTTGGTAGTGTATATATGTCCATGCCACTCTCTCACTTTATGACCTATTGTATGGGTCATGTGTTCTGTAAGTGTACCACATGGGCTTGATAATAATGCATATTTTTTATGGTTAGTTCAGAATTTATTTAAATGTAAATTATATATATATATATACATGTTTATCACAGATAAATTATGTTATCAATATTAATAATTTTATTCTGCAAATCCTCTATAGCTTTAATATTTTTTCTCTGCTTTTGAAAGAAATGTATTAAAATATCCCACTGTGATTTTGTCATTGTGATATTTTTCCCCTTGTAATTCTGTTAGCTTTTTGCTTTATGTTTTTCAAAGTCATGTTGTTAAATGCATAACATTTATAGTATTACTTACTTTGCATTAATGTTTTCTTAACGTAAAGCTATACTTCAATGATTTTATAATATAGTGACAAAATATATCAGAATCAGTAAATATAGTTCAGTAGAATTAATTAGGATTTGCCTGATAAATCTTTTTCCATTCCTTATATTTTCAGTCTTTCTTTTTGATTTTAAGTAGTTTTAAATATTTAATCCAGTCTGATAATCTGATAAGTAGATTGTCTTTGTTTCCCTTAATCCTGATTACTGATGTATTTGGATTTCTACCATTTTATATTCTTTGCCTCCTTTCCTCTCCTCTTTCTAATTTGTGTTGGTTTGTTAAAGTTTTCTATGTTCTCTTGTTCCCCATCTTGTAATAGTTTAAACCTATTAGTTGCATCTGTATTGTTTTTACTTTTTAAAATTGTTTATGTCTGTTGTTTATCCTTAATTTTTAACACATGCACTTAACTATAAAGTCTTCAACAAATTCCAAAATTAGTCAATAGTTCTAATTACCTCTCAAACACAAAAAAGGGCCTTAGCATTTTTTGGCTATCCATTAAGCAGCTGCTCCCATTTTCTACTGCCATATAGAGTCTTCTTTTTAAATTAAAAGGTATAAGCAAATATCATGATTATTTATTAAAGTATATTATTAATCAAACTTACCAGCGTACTGTATCAATATCTATCCTCATCTTTGTTTCTTATATCCATTTTTTCTTCTGTATTAGCTTTGCTCTGGGGCATCCACTACTAATGAGGGTCCATAGGTAATAGTTATCATTTTATATGTCTAAAATGACTTATTTGGGGCTCATGTATGAATAAGGCTTATACATAAAACCTATCATTACAATTATTTTCTATCAGCATTTGAAGATACTATTCTACTGTCTTCTGTCATCTGTTGTTGCTGATAAGAAGTCAAATTGCCATTTCTTTGTAGTTTATTTTTTCTCTCACAACCTTTAAAATTTTCCATTTTCTCTTATTTTCCAGTTTCACGACACTACAATATATCTAGGAATACATTCACATTTATTTATCTTCCTGACACCGTAAATGCATTTCTCATCTCAGGACTAATGCCTTTCTTTTATTCCAGAAAATTATCATCTAATATCCCTTTAAAATTCTTTAAAATGTGCTGTTTCTCTCTGTGCCATTCCCTAGTCAAGTCCTTTAGTACTGTTGTTCAACTCATAGCTGCTTCATCCGTGTTCAGTGTAGAATTTAGCTTGCCATTTGAATTCTTTAATTTTGAAATTCTTATTGCCTAAAGTATCTTTATTTTTTATTTTCAAAACATCTATTTTCTCATAGTCACCTGTTTCTCCCTACATTTAAAAAATTCCATCATTTCTTTTTCTTTTAAATGAATGTTAGTCCTTTATTCATCTCTTTAAGTCTCCTAAATACATTAAAGTCTTTGTTAGACTGTGAATATTAATTTTGTCATGTGAATTCATGTTTTGATTTTTTTGATTAATTTGGTTGACTTTCCTGGCATTAGAATTCTTGATTATGTGTTTTGATATTTTGGTTTGCAGACTTATTTTGAAAGAAAGGTTATTTGAATCATTTACTGTCTTTCTCTCTTGCTCTCTCTCCTTATGCTTCCCTGATGGATGGGATGCTTCTTTCCAACCTTCCAGCCCTCAAGTCCAGAACTTGGCCTTACAATGTCTCCTTGGAGCTCTTCCCAGTGGTGTGTTGAGATATCACTGATCCAGTCACCAAAGCAGCATTGGTTCAGTAGCTGGGCCTGAGGAGGTAGCTCTGTCCTCCGCAATCAGCAGGCTCATAGCACCACCAAAGACACA
Organism: Kogia breviceps; assembly: GCF_026419965.1. NCBI lineage: Eukaryota > Metazoa > Chordata > Mammalia > Artiodactyla > Physeteridae > Kogia > Kogia breviceps. The sequence continues at coordinate 101,565,232 of NC_081319.1, read as the reverse complement.
GTCCGAACCAGCAGTCAGCAGCTGTTTTTGCTTCAGCTTCCTCTCATGGGTGGGCTGTTGTATCCCAGCTTTTTGTATCAAGCCATGAGGTGAGCTCTGTTCCTCAGTCCCCCGTGAAGTCATTTTGTTCTCTGATTCTCTGCAAGCACCCAAGTCCTGGCCCCACTGCCTTTCTCTGTTATGGAATGGAGTGGCCTGTGGCTTCCGGTCTGCTCTCCACTGGGCCTCTTTTTAGTTTGACCCTACCGAGATGCTTTTGAGCCAACATGTGTCTTTCTGGTTTTTCATTTTTGCATTTTATCTATGATTGATGTGTTTGGAAGAGACGAGGTTTGTCAAGGTCCATCAGAATGTTTTGACTAGAAGTCTGTAATTTTCTTGAATATCTATTTAGTGACCCCTTTTATTATTTTGCACGTACTTGATCTTAGATCTCATAATCTGTCTCAAAAATCTTCAAAATTTGGAAAATGAATTTTCAAGGAGAGTTCCTATTATAGCCCACTTATGAAAGTATCAGTTCTTCCAAATTTCAATGTTTAGAGATTGGTGCAGGGTAGCATAAGCAAATTTTTAACTTAAATTCCCTCTTTCCTGATAGACTTCCAGACCTGGTAGGCTTTACCCCATCTGTACAAATGATCATATATATGATAATTAATTCTCAAAAGTATCATTACTATGGTCTGTATTGGAGGGGGAGAACTCTTGCGGTTTCACTGTGATTGTAGGACATTAATGAATCATGATGGTAAAGTGAATGTACTTATTAAAATTATGGGGAAATAAGTGAGGTAATTTAAATAGTAGAGAGAAAATATATTTTTATTAAGCAGTTGGGCATGAGGCTTAACTTATTTATGGATTTTGCCCAGTTTCAGAATACTTCAACCTGATAAGGCAAATAGAGAGAACCTGGGAATAGCGGTACCAGAATTATAATAGTCTTTATTCTGAAGATAATATACAATCTTAAACGTTAAAATATTTAATATTATTTTTTCAATATTTAACGTACATATTTATGCCCACATAATGTAAATTATATAGCCCTCCCTCTGTTTATAAGTAAACATAGATTTCATGATAGATATAGAAAAATGTCATGTGAGAGATGTACATTTGTATGGTGGATCAGGATTTACTCAAGGAATAAATCCTTAGGCCTTGCCCATATTCCTTCTATGTGGAGGTGGATGAGGAGTCTTCAGCTGGTGAGGAAAATAGCATCCAGCCCACGGAATATGAGCATTTTAATCTTATTCTGGTTCTTCTGCACCAATAATAGCCCCTCAAGCTAGTAAGTCCTGATGTTTTGGACATAAATTCTAAAAACAAACTTGCCCAATTTTAAATCAGGTTATTAATTTTTTTTGCTACTGAGTTGTAGGAGTTCCTTATATATTTTGGAAATTAACACATATCAGTAATATGGTTTGCAAATATTTTCATTCCATTGGTTATTTTTTCACTCTGTTGATGGGCTAAAGACTTGAATAGGTATTCCTCCAAAGAAGACACACAAATGTCAAAAGATGCTCAATGTCACTAATCATCAGGCAAATACAAATAAAAATGCAATAAATGTCACCTCCTACCTGGCAGGATGGCTATTTTTAAAAAATGGTAACAAGTTTTGGCAAGGATGTGGAGAAACTGGAACTCTTGCACACTCTTGGTGTGCAAAATAGTGCGGCCACTGTGGAAAACAGTATGTAGATGCCTCAAAAAATTAAAAATAGAACTATCATAGGATCCAGCAATTCCACTTCTGGGTGTTTATCCAAAGAATTGAAATCAGGATCTTGAAGTGTTATCTGCACTCCCATGTTCATTGTACTGCACTATCCACAGTAGCCAAGATGTGAGAACAACCTAAATGTTCATCCATGGATGATGGTTGAAGAAAATAAGATATAAACATACAATGGAATATTATTCTGCCTTAAAAAGGATGAAACCCTACAATATGTGACAACATGGGTAAACGTTGAGGATATTATGCTAAAAATAAGACAGTCACAGAAAGACAAATATTGCATAATCCCACTTATATGAAGTATTGAAAGAGTCAAATATATAGAATCAAAGAGTAGAAAGGTGGTTTCCAGGGTCTGGGGCAGAGGGAAAATGGAGAGTTGCTATTCAACCAGAATAAAGTTTCAGTTAAGCAAGATAAAAATTGAGATCTGTTGTACATTATACCTCTAGTTAACAATACTGTATTTTATACTTAAAAATTTAAGAGGGTATGTTTCATGCTAATTGTTCTTAGCACAATAAAATAAAATAAAAAATATCAGTCTTGTAAAATAGTCCTATCAAATGAGATTCATAGTACATTTTCTGGTCCATGGTATGACTGAATACATGTTTATTTCATTTTGTAAAAATCAGAAAGTCAAAGCAAACTTGCCCCACCTCCCACCTCAAACAGTGTCATCCTGTTGGCTTTACTCTTGCTTGTTTTCCAAATCTGACAGGCACAGGCACTGGGAGCTATTTGTTTTCTTCTCTTTAGATCTTCATTTGTTGACAATGTGTTTTGACCATAGATCTCTCCAAAAGGCCAAACAGCAAAGTATAGTACCAATTCTATTCGGAAGTTGTTACCAATATTTATACTCATATTTCTATTTCCAGTTTCCACAGAATTGCCAGTATTTCTAATTTATTTTTCTCTATAGGTCTGTTTTAAATTTCAGACATGACGTCACCATTGTGATGCTACCCAGGGTCAGAGCTGAGCTGCACTTATTTCCGTCCCAGCATGTTAGCGGTCCCTTCCCACCAGTGGGCTGGCTGCTCTAGGCCTGACGTGTATGAGCTCCAATTCTGCTTTGAGAGACACAATCCCTGTCTGCCTTTTGGGCTCTCAGTTACTGCTCTTTTTAGTTTAGTTTTATTTATCTACCTTCTGTGAGCTTAAAAGATTGAGAGGATTGGTTGAATTCTCTCTGCTAGCTAGACAGTCAATTTTTGTAATTCTTCCTTAAGTGTATGTGACCCAGTCAAATTTTGACGATGAGGATCTTATCTCCATCAGACTTGCACATAAACCCAATACTCTTTGATGTCCTATTCTGTCCCCTTTCTTTATCTTTTGTCTTCATGGCCATCCAAAAATGTGTCCACTTTTACTAAACACCAGTTCTCCGCAAATTGCTGCATACAGTGTACTCAGATGGCCGAGATGGCAACCACTTTCGGACTCAATGTTTTTCATATTAATTACATTTAACCCTACTTAGTTTTATGAAACTGAAATGCACAAAAGAGGAGGGAGGAACCCTGGGGTGAGGGGTGGGGGTGTAATACATTTTATTTTTAGAGAAATGGCATAAGTAGTTTTGTTTTATTTAGAAAGATTTTAAAAATTAGTTTGTCAGTCACATGTTCTTAGAAGTTCTCTTGTGATATCTGTTTGATATAACAATGGCAAGTTGTAGGCTCAGACAACCAGAAATCTTCACTGTTGATCTGGTATTTTGAGCTCCACTATTTATTGGTCTATAAATAAACCAAAGGGATGGTCTATGTGAAAGTAGCCAAAATGGTTACATTTGTGGTCAGTTCTAAAAGATGCTGTGGTGAGGGCTGAACACTGAGAGAGAAACTTTAGTAGATGATTGTGTCATTGAGAATAAATTATAAATAGTCTCAAGGATGTGTTTCACCTTTTAGTTCTGTGTTTGTCTTAGTCCATTTGGGCTGCTATAACAAAAATACCCTGAATGAAGTGGCTTATAAACAACAGAAATTTATTTTTCACAGTTCTGAAGCTGGAAGTCCAAGGTCAAGGTGCCAGCATGGTCATGATCTGGTGAGAACCCTCTTCTGGGTTGCAGATGGCACACTTCTCATTGTATCCTCGTGTGGTGGAGAGCAGAGAGAGAGAGCAAGCTCCCTTGTGATTCCTATAAGGGCACTAATCTTATTCATGGAAGCTCCACCCTCATGACCTTATTTAAGCCACATTGCCTCCCAAGGCCCTACTTTCTAATACTATCACATTGGATAGCAGGGTTTCAACATGTGACATTTAGAGGGACACATACAGTCTGTAACAGTATTGTAGAAGTCTTTAAGAAAGATGCCATACGATACAATGAGCTGTGAGAACGTGTGCAAACTACATATTCTCTGAGGCTCATTCATGTCAGTGTTCATTCCTGCAGTTCAGAAAATAATCTCCAGGCTACAGTTATAGTTTGTAATGACTGAGAAGTAGGTTACCAGGACTAGAACAGAACGGACCTGGATTTTTGACATTGCAGTTGCCCCTCTGAATTTCTAATAACAGAGAAAAATTATCCTTGGCCATATACTGGCATTTCTTTGACAATATCATATTCTTTGTTAAACTTAACAAGTTAAAAGCATATTCTTGCACATTTGATATTATAATCTTTGGAAATTTTATTTCTTCTATTAGAATATTAAATGATACAACATTTTATTTGATCTGCACTGAATATGGCAAAAGATTTTCATAAACGTGTATAAGAAATAAAACTTTTTTATGAACATTATACTTCAGTCATTCTACTGACTTAAAAAGCTACTCATTGAGGTGAAGATAATAATGAACTCTTTTCTGGAGAAATGTTATAAGTGCAAACGCCATTAAAATGATTAAAATTTTCTCTTGCCTTCTGTTATTTCTGCAGCTATTTTGAATCCTGAGAACAACAATACTATTGAATCTAGCTACTAAAAAGTATAAAATGCATCAGTCACCTGTCCAGAAGAAGAAAGTTCTGAAATAATTCTTGCACTTTCTATGTATTGCTACTCCTCTTTTCTGGTATCTTTTCTTCCTTTTAAGAAAAAAAGAAAGTGTTTTGGAACAAATTGATTTTGTTACCGCATTGATCATACTCCTAGCCTGGGGCTAGAGCATAACTTCAAAAACAATAATAACTAAGACAATCATCTAATTTTACTGAAATAAAACTGAAAATGTACATCCAACAAAACCACCCTGAAACCATGTTAGGTGCTTTTGTGTTTGTACTTTATTCTCAATGACACTGTAATCTACTAAAGATCCTCTCTTGCTTTTTCTCTTTGCAATCTGGAAGAACAGATTCACCAGTGATTGTGCTCATTTATAAAAGCATCCAAAACGAAATTGAACCCCAAGGCTGATAAGCTATAAAGATGCTGATCAGATCTGAGCAGAATGGACCATGCTTTGGGGCTTGCTCAGCTAAAGATGGTTCTAGAAGACTGATGGCTTTATAGACACAATTACAAACACCACAGCTCTGTCAGATGAGTGGAAATGCATGAAATATGGGGCTGGCCCTTTATTAAGTAAAGAATGACATTTTGTAAGATACTTCCTAAGATTTGGTCATTTTTTTGGAGGTAATTAAATTCACAGCATTCTTTGGTAGTAGGCATAATCAAGCAGTTGCACAAGAACAATCCAATAGTATATATATATATAATAGTTCTACAGAACAAAGACTAATTGATTTTTTAATGGCTCAAACTAAAAGGGATGAACCTTGTCAAACGTATATGTTTGCTATCTACAACCAGTAGAAATCATAACCGATAAGAAATTAGAAATGTTTGTTCTTTCCAGAGTTCCTCTCCAAAGAGAGGTTGGATATAAGAAAAGAACTTGGAATTATTTTCTTTGTTTTCAAAACTACAAATGGCTAAAAATGTAATTACACTGAGGGATATATTAAAAATGATACTGACCTTTAATTTGAGTTTAATGCATTTATCAGGGATGGTGTGAGTCCACGAGACCAGGCTTGTCTAGATTTGCTCTTGGGCATTATGTCCTAGAGAGCCCCTATGATTTCTCAGCTTCATAGTCTATAAATAAAATCTTGAATTTACATTTCTGGAAATATTTTTTGCCAAATTAAAGTTTTATTTATTGGCCAAACGAGTAAGTATGAATGCCAAATTAAAGTTTCCTGGATTCTCCAGATTTTATTTCGTAATTCTACTGGTGAAACAATGACGGAATACATCATCATTACCTGGAGTGACCTCATTCATCTTCCCTGCCTTTAGCTTCTCTATGGAGAACTGTTATGATTAGTTCATCCTGCCTCCCGAGTTCTTGTGGTGTCCCCTGGCCTCCACTAAAATAAACTCACTCTGTTCCCTTATTTACACAGATAAATACATGAATAATAATAGCTTCCTCTTGCAGTAATAAGATTAAGCTAGAATCATCCAGGTCCTTGAAACACTGAAATTAACAAATTTTCATAGTCTCAGAAGAATAATTTGAGTTAAGGTGAGAGACATTTGATACATTCTAGTATATGTCCGAAAACTGGTTTTTTGATATTAACTTGTTTCATTGATGTGCAAATTTAATTTGAATTAAAAATGTCAGAATACCGATATCTAAGACAGACTGGCCCCTAATATTTCCAAGGCCCCAGGCAGGAATATACAAATAGAAGTCCACATACCCTGCGTGTAAACATTTAAAAGTCATAAATCAAGCTAACGAACTCTCAAAGAAATACGTTCTACCCTCTTACTTTGACAAAAACAAGTTATAACACTCTGGCAGGCCACATTTGAATCTGAATTCTGGAGCCCCGAGGAGCTCTGTGCTGCAGCGTGATGGCCGGGAGGGCTGCACATGAGCTTCTGACCTGGAACCGCCGTTTCCTTCCTGTCCGTCCTTGTTTGTGCTACAAAGCCCTGCAGGCCCACGTGTGGAGATGCCAGCCGGTATTCTCCAAACTCCACGTACACCTCAAGCACCTACCAACCTTTTGGAATCTCTTAGGTCCAGGGGTGTGTATGTTAATGATGAGGTGACCTTGGCTGGGAATAGGTCAACAGTCTGGAAAGTGAGCTCTGGGCCACAGGGACTTGCGGTGCCAGGTACCCAGAGTGTGGTCTAGATGGTAGATGCAGACTCTGAGTAGCCAGACCCCTTTTTGCCCTACAGGCTTCTTGCCCACAGGAGGGTCACTACCAGAGAAGGTGTAGAAAAGTGTTTTCTGAAGCCCAGGGCCCAAGGCAGGGGCCTTTCTTTCGCAGATATGGGGATGGCGTTGGCCTCAGTTCTCTGTCGTGCATTGAAGTGTAGGATCTGTAACTCCAACAAGATCCTCTGTCCATTTTATGTCTATACATTTTTATAAGGGATTTGAAAAATCACTTTATATAAATAAATGATGAAACTTAAAGGTAATCAGCATCTAAATTGGTGGGAAATTAGTTTGGGGCATTATTTACACAATTTGGGTATATATGTTTTTCAGTGGTATTTAAACTAGCTGCAGTTTGTTAGTATTAGGGGAGTTTATAATACACCTGTAGTTTAGATTTGAAGGGGTACGTGGTAGACAGAACGATTGCCTCTGAAAGAAGTCCACGTCCTAATCCTTGGAGCCTGTGAATATGTTGCAAAGAGGAATTAAGGTTGTGGATGGAATTAAGGTTGATAATCAGCTGACCTTAAAATAGAGAGATTATCTCATATTAGCCAGGAAGCCTCATTGTAACTAGAAGGTTCCTGACAGAGGAAGAGGGAGGCAGAAGATTAGGCCAGAGGGAAGCGATTTCAGAGATGGGAAGGATTCAACTTGCCATTGTTGGTTGTGAAGATGGAAGAAGGGTCAGGAGTCAACCCATGGGTGATCTCGGAAAACTAGACAAGGCAAAGAAACAGAAGCTTCCCCTAAAGCCTTCAAAAAGGATTGACAGCCCTACGAACATCTTGATTTTTAGTCCAGTGAAACTGATGCCCAATTTCTGACCTCCAGAACTCTAAGATAATAAATATGCATAGTTTTAAGGCATTGATTTTATGGTAGTTTATTACCGCATCAATAGAAAACTAATATGGGGATATCTTGGCGCAATGTGGTGCTTTGAAAAGCTTAGAATGGTGCTGAATGCTCCTTCTTATTATTATTGATTCCTCTTATCATTAATAGTCTATGTTCTTGATTAACATTTCTTAAAAATATAGATGAATTCACTAGTGTAAAAAATGTTGTCAGCTGCTAGGTAGAGAATGATGTAGTTGTGTACTTATCATGGCACATGTATACAGGCAAGTTTAGCCTGTGTAGATTGTATGTTTGTAGCCCATAGATACATTAGTTTATCTGCATTGGTTGTCCTATGGTAAATATTAACTAAAATTTAGATCCCAAATTGAGTTGTGCAATATCTTCAAAAAGATTATTCTATGATGCTATAGCTGCATTTTAAAATAACAAATACTATCTGTAGAAACTTAAAGATAAGAATGAAATTGCCAAATCCTTTAGAACAGTTTATAGAAATTTATAGACATGGTTGCAGTATATTCAAATGAGTACTATTTTTTGGCTGTTTAACATTTTCTGTCCAAAATATCCAGCTTACTTTCAAGGAAAGCTTATTTAAATGCTCTTAAATGTGTAATTCAATTAAGAAAGAAATGATGAGTTTAATCAGAGAATGCAGAAGAAATCTCAGTTGTCTTTGGAAGGTCTCAAACATATTCTTCCAATCCTAAAGGTAAAAACTGGCCCAAGTCCTGGCGTAGGTAATGAGAAGTGGCCTGTCACTGGGGTGCTCTGTGTAAATGTGGGTAATAGATTCAGAAAAAGGTTTTTTCCTTATTATTATTTTTTTTAACACAAAAAAGATTTGCCTTAAATGGATGTATTCATGATGTCATGAATCGTGATCGAAGAAGAAGAAAGTCATGTGAAATTTGTGAGGAATATATTTAATAGTTTATTCATGAAAAGACTATGTATACTTAAAACATTAACTTTCCTTGAAAAGCTATAATTAAGTCATATTTATGTATGGGTATGTTTCTACATATATCTTCAATTAGATAGGAAATTATGGCGTTAAAAGAGGACAAAAAAGTCAAACATTCAAACAACTTTCAGTTTCTTCTTGACCCCGTAGTACCGAAGTTCTAAAAATAGCATGATACTCTGAACCAACCAGTAATATAAATTGTAGATAAAAATGTAAAGCAGCGGGCTTCCCTGGTGGCGCAGTGGTTGAGAATCAGCCTGCCAATGCAGGGGACACGGGTTCGAGCCCTGGTCTGGGAAGATCCCACATGCCGCGGAGCAACTGGGCCCGTGAGCCACAACTACTGAGCCTGCGCGTCCAGAGCCTGTGCTCCGCAACAAGAGAGGCCGCGATAGTGAGAGGCCCGCACACAGCGATGAAGAGTGGCCCCCGCTCGCCGCAACTAGAGAAAGCCCTCGCACAGAAACGAAGACGCAACACAGCCATAAATAAATAAATAAAATTTATATAAAAAAAAAAAATGTAAAGCAGTGTAATCAAACAGATATTAGAATTTAAATCCCTTTAAGATTTTATCCTTAAAATTAAATGCGGAAAATCTGAGAATTCATATTAGAAGGAACAGACTTTGTTCACTATGGAAAGCATTTCTTAAACTGAATTTTCCTCACATTCAGGTGGCTTTCCCTTCCCTGCTCCCACTTTTTTTTTTTTTTTTTTTTAATCAAGCCTAAGGAAACCTGTAGTGAAGTTCTTTAATACAAATTATAACGGGGCCTCCTACACCACTGTATGCAGGGGGCTGTCTATTCTATTTTTAAAGGTCTCCAGGGAAGGAGCTTCTGCCACTTCTTGCGAAGCTCTGACTTAGTACCTGGCAATCTTCCCCTCCCAGGGCCCCCAGGCTGGTCTTCCTCCCTTGCTTAAGAATTTATTATAAATCAAATTATTTTAGGGTTCTGAATATACTGTTATATTTAAACGATACTTTCCCCCAAAGGGGCTCAATTAAAAGAGTGGAGGATGTCTGTGCAGTGGAGCTCTGTCTTCAAAGAAAGGGGTTCGATTAGTACAAGTGGGTGAGATTCAGAGGATAAACACAAATCAAGATCTTTTAGATAAACTCTTTCCAAAGTTGAGATAACGGGTATTTGCAGTACGTCTTCCCTTTGCTCCCGATTCTTACTGGAGTTAAGACATTCTACGCTCTTAAAGACAGAAGATCCCAGCCTAAGTCTAGGCAGAATGTTGGCATCATTGTCTATTTCTTCATCTGAGGATGATGATGCTACTTACCTACCTCAACGTTTTAAAATTTGGATTAATGAATATTTGTATGGTATTTTCAAAGATGTTAAATCTTATTTAGGCACGTTGAGAGCTTGATGCTCTTATTACTTCTCAAGGTGTTTTTATTTCTATTTACCATCAAAAATTACACAAAACTGTGGGAGAGAATGGAGTTCTATGCTTGACATCAAATTACGTGCTGGCATTTGGAAGGAGAAAGAAATCCATTTAAAAACTTTTCCATATTTCTCGAATATTCTCTACTACCTTTGTATTGACATTTTATCTTAGGGAAAAAAGTGCCACAATGTAACTGGGAATATACTATTTCATACTATTCATATGCTTCTAGTTAAAACATCGGTGGGTTTACCCAATTTAAATAGTCAAAAACATTAACTATGTACTTATGTTAACTATTTGTTTATTTACTTTGCGTTTTGGGAAAGGGACATACCCTTTTTGTGTTTTATGCTTGCTTGTATTTCAGTTATAAAAGTTTTTTTAATTTTATTTTTTTATTGAAGTATAGTTGATTTACACCATTGTCTTGGTTTCAGGTGTACAGCACACTGATATATGTGTATATATATATATATATATATGTTCTTTTTCAGATTCTTTTCCAATATAGGTTATTATAAGATGTTGACTATAGTTCCCTGTGCTATACAGTAGGTCCTTGTTGGTTATCTATTTTATATATAGTAGTGTGTACATGTTAATCCCAAACTCGTAATTTATCTCTGCCCCCCTTTTCCCTCTTGTAACCATGTTTGTTTCCTATGCCTGTGAATCTGTTTTGTAAATAAGTTCATTTGTATAATTTCTTTTTAGCTTTCACATATAAGTGATACCATATGATATTTGTCTTTGTCTGACTTAATTCATTTAGTATGATAATCTCTAGGTCCATCTATGTTGCTGCAAATAAAAGTTTTTATATCCCCCAAAATGTAGATTCTAATTTATATGTTATAACTTATTTATCAGAATGAACATGAGCTGATTACACTTTTCAAAGTTCCTATCTCCGGCTGTCTCCTTAACAAGATGTTAAGGAAAGCAGGAAAGTTACCTTTATTATGTGCAAATCATTTTTGTCTGCTAATATATTGCTAATAAATTAACGGTTACTCTCAGTATTTTCAGCTTGTCTTCATGTTTGTCATTTGTTTAGGGAAGGGATTTAGAGGCCTTTTGTCTGCACTGTGCTGTTGAGAATGTGACTGCGGAGAGTGGGAGACTTTTTGCTGTTGCGCCCTTGTCCTTTGTCTCCTGACACAGCTCCCAGGGTTCCATTCAAGGAGCAGAGCCAGCGCGCTGCACAGTGCAATTTTTAAAAGGTGCCACATAGAAAGGAGAAGATGAAGCGGGACTTCTCTTCTGCTCCTCCTGCAAGTCAGCTATACTGTTAAGGTGATTTTAAAATAATGATCCCAATTTTTAGAAAATATTATCCAGATAATTGTCTCTGTTCTCCCTTTCATTTGCATGTACAACTGGCATCCAAAAGTGCTGGTTGGAGCGCCAGAAAGTGTTGCAGGGTTTCTGGGTGGCTGTTCTTTCTCATCCTCATCTGCCCCAGGAAGTGGAAGCTGAGGGAGAGTCAGGAGGGGGTTTTCCCTTTTGTTTTCTAGATGCATCTTAGAGTTGGGGAGACAGAGGGTGTGTATTAAAAGGAAAAAGTGGCCTGGGAATGTAGTCCATTGTACCAAGATACACATAGTTTAGCTGAAAGTTCGTATCACAGCAAAGAATGGGCAAAAAATTTCTCATCTTTTTTGTTGGTTTTTGGAATGCTTAACTGTTGTTCATCTTGAGTCTAGCACATCATTTCTATGTCACATTTTCTTGATCTTTAAGAAAGAATAATAACACTTAATCTCAGAAAATATTTTTAAAGTGCTTTGAAATTCTTAATAAAATGTGTCACATTAATGCAAAAGCTTCTCTCAGTCACGATGCATGTTGTTCAATCATATTTTATCTTTTTTGTCCCAGTAACAATCTATCCAGCTTCTTAACAGATTATAATGGAGAAGCAGTAAGAGAAGGGCTAGAAGGGGAATCTATTTTGTGTTTTACTGTGTTCTGTGTAATTTGTTTATATGTTGTGTGTGTGTGTGTGCACGTGTGTGTGTGTGTGTGTGTGTGTGTGTGTGTGTGTGTGGTAGGGGTTATATTTCTTAGATTGCCTCAAATAAAGTCTCAACTCTCAGTGGATTATTGTTTGAACAATAGGAAAAGAGATTATCTTATATTTTTCCCATTAGAAAGCAATTACAAATGTTTGCTAATTTCAGTAATTTTGAAATAAGAAAATTATTTTACTTATAATACCTCATTTTGTTAATCCGATATTGTAACTACATTAAAAAATACTTTCTTCATTATACTGGTATCACATCCAGAAAACGATAATACATGTAGGTAAAAAATGTGTAATCTGTGTTATCAACCAAAATAATTTTTCTAAAACCTTGTTTTCTTGTATTAACTGTGTCTTTAGGTCTAAAAGAGATATTAAAGTAGGGCTTTGTTAGTTTGGGATATGGACTCAATACAAGATATTTGAACTTGCTTTAGGAAAAATAGATCATTAAGAAATTTATGTGAAGTATCTAGTGCCCATTTGTCTTTGAGGTGCACGGAAGCAAGTCTGCTGTTGCTGACACCATTTGAAAGCTCACTGAGGGAGATGGTATAAACACTTCCCTTATTTCTTAACAGAAAACTGATTTTAAATGTCGGGGTTAGAAAACCTAGTAAACATTTTTTTAAACTGCTCTAGCTTTAATTCATAATTACAAGCTTATTCCAATCTCTGCATATGAAACCACATTTTAGACCAACAGCTGTTATCTACTTTTTTTCTGGTAGCCTTGGGGTATGAATATTTTAATATTCATTTTCTATGTGCAGATAAACTAAATACTTCCTACTGGAAGTCTATCAAATTAATCACAAAAATCTTAGTTGCAGTTCTTTCTTCCATGTAACTCGTTTTTAAAAAACTGCTCACTTTATGCCCCATTTTCCATAAACCTGAAAGTGATTTTTATAAAACGTAACAAAGGGGAGTATGGGGAAATCCCATGAATATAAAGGATCACAGAAAAGATTAAAGCCATAGTGTCTCAGTGACTTGCCCTTTCATTCTTTTCCACCTTGTGCAAAGTCAGTTTAAGCCTCAATATTTTGCTTATGGCAATGTTTTAATAGCTGGTTTTGTGTTGGAAGGCTGTGATTTTCACTTATTGAAATGGTATTAGGTCCTCACATGCAAATGATGTGGCCTAAAGGTAGATTTCCTTCCCCCAATCTTCCAGCATGATCTCACAAACAGCATTGTGAGGCAGCACGAAACATGTGGCAACTCTTGCTTTTGCATGGCAGTGAGTGACTAGAACACTAAAAGTTCTGCAGCCCAGTAAAATCTACAGGTGGAGCAGCAGATAAAAGTGGGGTGGGGCTTCCCTGGTGGCGCAGTGGTTGAGAGTCCGCCTGCCTGCCGATGCAGGGGACACGGGTTCATGCCCCGGTCCGGGAAGATCCCACGTGCCGCGGAGCGGCTGGGCCCGTGAGCCATGGCCGCTGAGCCTGCGCGTCCCGGAGCCTGTGCTCCGCGATGGGAGGGGCCACAGCGGTGAGAGGCCCGCGTACCGCAAAAAAAAAAAAAAAAAAAAAAAAGTGGGGTGGAAGACCTCTCAAATGAAACAGAAATAGATGAATGTGTAGCTAAAGTTGGTGGACGTCAACATCCAGGATGGTCAAGATGGATACTTCATATTTTTACAAATTCTGTGGAAAGACGTATCTCCCCTGTTCTGCATTTCAGCAGAATACTTCTACTTACATAATACAATAAACAATATTTTTTGAGTGGAAAACATAATCTATACCGTTAGCAGGTCAATATCAAATATCTCAATGTTGAACCGTGACTGTTTAAACATAGTTGAAGCCTGAGTGTGGTGATGGAAAAATAATGATAGAAAAAAAAAAAAAGAGCCACATAAAATGTTCTATGTAGTGTTTTTCTAGTTACAAGGACCTGTTTCTTCTGTGAAAGCTTATTTGGCCTTGGTGAGCACATATGTGATGTTGTCCTATGTGATCTTTCCTCTGACTTTATGTTCCCTTGGGGATAACAGAACACAAACACTCAGGCCCTGGGTTTTTGAGAAACAGATGCTTTTTTTTTTTAAGTGGAGACATTTGATAGGTTCTTAATGGAGAGAGGAGATAGAAACTTCTAATCCTTTCCAGGGCCTGTGACAGCTAAAATTTTCATGCTCATCTCTTTGTGCATTTCTCCATCCGCTTTGTACTCTTACCCCTTGTCCCCCTCTTTTTGTGACTTAAGACTCTGATTGAAACCAAAGAAATTCCCTTTATCTTAAGCCTCCTTTTCCTTTTCCTTTCTTTCTTTGCCTTCATGTCTTAACAGACACTTGCCTCTGTCATTTTCAATAGTGTCTGAGCTTTTTCAAAGATCCTTCGGTAATAGTGCCCAGTTCCTTCCATTCCTTATCTTTCAAAATCCCTCAAATGTCTTTTTACTGACTTTCTAAGTCACCCCTGTCACCCCGTAGGGCTCTGCACGTGTGATTTTTATATTCCTGAGGAAATTCCTAACATTCACCAAGCAATCAATTGCTCTGTGCTGGTGCTATGCAAAGTATTTTGCATGCTTTGCTTCATTTAATTGTCACAGCGCTTTAAAAGATGTCTGCTATTATTATTTCCGGGCTGGAGTGGAGGAAGACGAAGCTTGCAGCGATCGAATAACTTGTCCAAAGATAAACAGCAGTGGAGCTGCGTAGCTGGGAGTCAGACTTGGGTCCAGCCTAGAACTCATGCTCTTAAATCACTCTATCTTCCTCCTCACCGCCATCCTCAGTGACCCTGGCATTCCTGCTGTCACTGCATCGAGTAAGCCTCACGAACTCACAGTTTTGACATCTTCAGCATCCAGCTTTCACTGCACACACTGTCATACTGCAGAACTGCACGTCATAGATCACCTTCCCCCCTCTGAAGTCTTGGAGTTGGTGGGCTCCTCGTAAGCACAGCTGCGCTGCCTGTGCCTCTCCCTCTCTTCCCCTCCGTGGAACCCACTTCCTGGCATCACTCACCTCCTAACTCCTTCCCCCACCATTCGCCCAGTCTTGTCACTTCTTTGACTGCATCATCTTCTCCCCCCGCCCCCCCCCCCGTGCTCTGTTTACCTCTGGCTTTCGTGATTCCTACCCATCAGTCTAGATGCCTAAAGCCTCTTGATTTTAAATAAGCCTTCAATATCAATCCGCAATCTAAAATAATTCCTGAAATGACTTTATCCTTACCTCTCTTTAAATTACTAGGAAAAAAGAAAAGAAAAGATTTCCAGAAGACGTTCTAGCTTTAATTCTATTCTTAAGAAGACACAGTCTTGACTGACAGACATTGCTTCCATCTACCCTTTCCCTTGCTACTTCTTGGCAGTTCTTCTATTTATCCCTCCTGATTCCTTATTGCTTTCACCCGAGGCCTTGTTCTAAACCCACTCTTACTTCCTCCTTTCTCACAGTCAACGCTGATCTTAGCAGAGACCTACATTAACCTCCTTCTCCAATCACTCTTCCTCTCTGCTAAGCTCTCACACTGAGCCCGGTTCCCTGTAGCCATCATTCCCCACCTGTGTCCCAGGTCTTGTTGACATTTTATTTGCAGACATGTCACTCTGAAGCTTCTTCTTTTCCTTTACCATGATTTAAGTCTTTCTTCGTACAGTGATTCCTTCCTCCTTGCCCCCAGACACACTCTGGGCTTTCTTTTCTTAAAAAGTTCTTCCCTTGTCATGCTGCCTCTTCTAGCCATCATTTTATTGCATTTTGGTTTAATAGCCTGTTATTTGACAGTCTTCAGTGAAAGCTCTTTACCCTTCGTACTCAACCTCTAACCATCTTTCCTTTACTAAATCCTAGAAATTTGACTTATGTACCCAGTATTCTGCTGAAATTGCTGTCATCAATACTGTTATTCTTACTAGATCATTCCCTGTTCTTCTTGTCCTTGACTTCTCTGTAGAATTTGGTACTAGAAACTCTTGACTAAAACTCATTCTTTTCTTGGCTTCCATAACTACATCATTAAAGTTTGCTCCTCCCAACTGCGGCCCTTCTTTTTCATTTTTCCTTTAATATTTTTTAAAGGTTAATCCTAGGAGTTCTAGTTTTCTATTTCTGTAGTAACACTCTCATAGTTAAGCACTAAACTCTGTGACGTTCACTTTAAAATCATGATTTCCTTCCCTGATTCTCTTGAGTCACGTGTGACACGTTTCTACTTGGGTTTCAAACCACCATCTCTTGCACGTCTAGAACAGAAATCGTTCAGAAGTCCTATTTTATTCAATGATTTCTTTCCAGTATGTAGCAACTGCCTGCTACTTGGTGGGCACTCACATATTTTGGTATGATAGTACTGTATTAGGAACGGACTTTTTTTGAGCAGCTACTATGGTGTCCTATGGCCAATGGGACAGGCACTTTAGATACGTCATTTAATATTCTCAACAGTCCTTTGAGGAAAGATTCTGGACAAACTCTGATGATTGCTCAATGCAACCTTTATCCACAATTCCTTTCTCACTAGTCACATTCCAGCCAGGGTTGGCCCAGTGATACAGTTTTGGGTAAAAAAGTATGAGTGAAAGTTTAAAGGGTGGGTTTTCCAGAGAAGCTTTGGCTTTCCCTCTGTAAGGAGACAGGCTGAGCTCATATGCCTCTTTACTCTTGGCCCTTCTCCTTGCCTCATGCCAAGTATATGGGTGTAATACCTGGAGATGCTGCAGCCATGTTGTGCCTGTGAGGCCACAAGCATGAGGACAAAAGCAACAACTAAGGACATGAATGAGAAAAACAGAAAAAACTGGGTCCCTAATGGCATCTAGTTGCTCTTCCTTGATACTATTTTTTCACTCAGTGTTCTCATCATTCTCCAGGCAGTTATGCCCAGTCCTTGCCTTTTGCTTATTTGATTGCCCCAGCATCTCATATTTGGATTTCTGCTTTCATTTCTTAGCTAATCTGACTTCAGTCTCCCCCCACACCCATTCTTTCTGGTTATTACTGCCACGCTAAACTTACTTAAAGAGTTCTGCCGGAATGTTAAGAATATAGATAGAGGTGTTAGCTAATGCTAAGGTGGTAATCACATCGCAATATATGAATTTAACAAATCAGCACACATTGTGTAACTTAAACTTACACAGTGTTGTATGTCAATTATATCTCATTAAAAAGTACATGTAATAAAATGTTATGTAAATGCCACCAGCAAAAATTAAAAAAGGATACTTTAAACTGATACAGAGCTTCTATATAAACTTATATAGTGTTTAATACATTTATTAATTATGCCATTTAATCTTCATAAAGATATGCAAAGTATATTTTATTATCATCATTACTGGGAAAGAGAAACTTACAAATGGACACGTCCATAGTCACCACCAGTAAGTGGCTGAATTAGAAACAGCATCTGTGTCTCTTGACTCGGAATTTGGTGCTTTTAAAACTATAGTACTGTTCTCACTCTGTTTTGCAATTTATTTTCCTGCTCAAAAGCCTACTTGATTATTAACATTGTGATGTATGAAGCATACTTTAAATACATTTTCCTGTAGTCTTTCTTCACCGTGCGCACGTGACTTTTTTCCTTGTCTCTCCAACATAACTCCTCCACTTTAGTCAGACCAGTCTAAATATAGTTTCTCAAACATGTTTATTCTGTTTTTCTGCTTTATATTAATCTTTTAAGTCTGGTTCAAATTCTACCTCATCCATATAGCTTATTTTAAATCTATCTAATTTGGGCCACTCTATTTTTATGTTTTGTAAAACTTCTTAGCAATCGACCTTATACTCCCTTGTATTACTTTCTAATAATTTTATGTAGTGCAAGCTCACCTCTTCATTTACACTATACACTTGAGAATGGGCCCTACAAGCACTGGCTATACTCTAACATAGTTCTAAAACCATCGTGCAGCCTCTACACAAACTTATAGATACTCACTGAGTGCAGCATTTCTTGATTGTTTCTCCCTTCCCTTCATTCCGGTCTTTCTTCCTTTTTTCCCTTTCTTTTCTCTTCCCTCCCTTCCTCCCTCCCTCCTTCCTTCCTCCCTCCCTCCCACTCTCCCTCCCTCCTTTCATTCTTTCTTTCTTTCTTTCCTTTCCTTTCCTTTCCTTTCCTTTCCTTTCCTTTCCTTTCCTTTCCTTTCCTTTCCTTTCCGTTCCGTTCCTTTCCTTTCCTTTCCTTTTCTTTCCTTTCCTTTCCTTTCTTTCCTTACCCCATCTTCCTTCTTCCCTCTCCCTTCTCCCCTCCCTCTCTCCCTTCCCTCCTTCCTTCCTTCCCTTTCTTCCCTTCTTTCTTTCTCCTTCTTCCATTGTTCTAGTTGCTGAATGATGAATGAATTAGAAATACCCCACCTTTCATTATAATTGCCACACACCAAGCTCCCTGATAAATCATCAGCCTCATCAGCTCATTTCAACCCACTGTGATCCTGTATTTTGTTCTTATCGCTCCATTATTCAAATACATTGCCCCCAATTTTACTAAAGACTTTCATAATGAAAAACATCATAAAAGAAATGTACATAGCAAGCTCCTCCCAGTACTGTTATGTGTGGATGTCTATATCCCCAAGACCTGACTATTGCAGTTGAGTGTTTGAAACTCAAGTGTCAAAAGCAGAGAAGCAGGAACAGTTACAGAATGCTGTCATAAAAAGGCTCATCTAGCTTGATGTACTCCACTTTATAGTGAGTAAATTTCTAAAAGGGTTTTGAGTTTCAGAAAATGTAATTGGGTGGCCACAGTGCTTTCCAAACTCTGGGTTGGTCTAGAAGTCTTTGATTGAGGGTGAAGGACCTCTTTGTCTTCACCCAATGGGGCTTTGTCTTTTGGGGCTCTGACCTTAGGAGAAGGAGTCATCATGGCATTGCTTCTGGATATGTTGATGTCAAGATGTCTAGTGAGTATTCAATGGAGATTTTGATTAGGCAGCTGAAAATATGAGATTAGAAAAGTAGGAAAAGATCTGAACTCATGATCTAAAATTGAGAGACCTCATTATAAAAACCATTTGACTGGGCTTCCCTGGTGGCGCAGTGGTTGAGAGTCCGCCTGCCGATGCAGGGGACACGGGTAAGGGGATGACGAGGGTCCAGCAAAGAGCCTGAGCAGGAGCCCCCTGACAGCTTGCTTCTCTCTCTCTCTCTCTCTCTCTCTCTCTCCCTCCCTGTCTCTGTCTCTTTCTCCTCTATTTAGCTTCAGTATCAGAATGCAGCCCTGACCCTGGTTTGTAAGGAAGTCTAACATGTTTCTGTATATCTCTATGGCCCTGATCCTCTATGCTGACTTCCTCTTCTTCTGGGAGGGTGGCCAATGGCAGAATTATCTCCTTGACCTACATATACATCCTGGGGATTCTCCATGCTATCATGTGCTCTCTCTACAGAATCTCTAATCTGCCACAGAATGGAGATCTTTGGGTTTTGAATCCATGCTCAGTTCCTAACGCTGGACCCTACCGGTCCATTCGCTCTGCATTTATTCACTTCCAAGACTCTCCACCCTGAGGGTATTTCAGTGCAGTACTCTAACTCAAAGACCAATGCATATTCCACTCATCCCTAGAATGACCCCCTTCTAGACGCTACAAAAATTTTAAAACCACAGCAGAAGCCAAGTACCCAGTGGACCTGGTGTTTGCTGGTGAAACAATACACAGGTTTTCAATTAGCCCAAACTTCTCTTCCCCTAGAAAGAACTAATTCCTCAAGATACTAGATTTCTATGAGGTGTTGGTTAAAACTGATTTCTAGTTCACAATGTTTCTAGGGAGTTTGTTAAACTTTCTCAGTTTAAGGAACTCACCCTGTGCTGTGACTGTTTGGCTCTCAACTGGCTCATCCCGTCCTGCAAGGTAGTTTCCCAATTTCCTTCCACTTTTCATAAAATTATCACAGCCCTTGATGCACTGATTCCCTTTCTTGTGTGCTACAAATCTAAGAGACAGGCGATCATAGAATCTCAGGTGCTACTGAGAACTTCTCCTTAAATCCAAAGTCAGTCAATAGGCCCATGCAAAACTGAGCTGTTTCTATGATTACTTACACATTATCACATTCAAAAGAAACACTAGTCTGGCATCCATAAAGGCATAGAGGAAGCACTTTAAATCTAGATCACAGAACATATATTAAATGAGGATTATATTGCATAGTGCAGAGTAGATCAGCTTAAAAATTCTGTACCCACTCTTCCCAAAGTTTGAAAGTGAAGTATTTTCTTGATATTATGTGGTAAGAAGAATAAACTTCCTACACAAAGACAGACATTATAAAAAGAAGTGAAAACAGCCATGCCTAAAAAACGATAAAATATCATGGTAAGGTTGATGATGGTGTAGTCATTCATAGCTTTCCATGAAAAATTTTGTTTCCAAAAATGCAATTTCTTTTGGTTCTCACTGATTAGTGGCATAGTAAGCAAATGTGATACATTTCCATTTAAGAAAGTACATATTAAGTTATATTAAAAACTTTGTGTCACTCTTTGTTGCGTGAAAAATTCCATTTGAAAAATCACATTTTTTAGACCTTTTATTTTTACTTCAGTATGATTATCATAAAAAGCTTTGTTTTTCCTGTGTGAAAATTGGCAATGACAATATTTTGGGGCCAATTAGCCCTCAATTTTATAATAAATTAACACTTAGAGATGAAGTCGATTTGTACTGGTTTCTTTCCAGAAGTCTTTGGAATAATTTATTTGTGTTGGATCTTAGAGACTATGGAAAGCCCTTGTATCCAATCTTTTAACCATTCCCCTTTCGTTTTCTTCTTTTGTATAGCCCATATTCCCTATTCTTCTCATCCAACAAGCACCATCACCTTTCTGCTTAATGACTGGTATCCACTAGGTAAGGGGCAGGATCTGAGGATTTGGCATCAAATTTGAACTGCGTAGGTAGTAAGGAAATAGAATAGGAGTGAGGATAGTGCAGGAAGCAGGAGCTATAGCTGTAAGGAAAGTAGTGGGCAATGAGAAATTGAATGGATGTCTGGGACGCAGAAGTAATTGGAGTGCGCAGAAGAAGAGTGACGCAGACGCCAACCATTACGTCTTGGATGAAGGCACGGTGTACACAGCGGTCCACAGATTGTTGTCATGACTCCAGTTGAGAAGTGTGGTGTGTATCTCCTCGAGACTTGACTCTGACTGCTTGATCAATAGTCGAAATGAGACCATGCCAGTTTCTGGGCCCTGGGCCTTAGGAAGCTGACAGCTTCCGCTTCTTGTCTTTCGGAGGTTTGGCTTAAATTCCAGCTGCCATGTTGAGAGGAAGCTTAACAAGCAATGGAGAGGCCACATGTAGGTGTTCTGGTCAGCAGTCCCTTTGAGGGGACACGTGTGTGAATGGGCCTCCCTGGGACTCCCTCCTCCATCTGGTCAGTCATCTTGGCCTTGAGTCTTGCCAGCTGAGTGCCCAGACACCAGGAAGCAGAGGCAAGGCACCCCCATGGCGCCCTGTCTGAAATTCTGACTCACAGAATCCAAGATCGTAATAAAATGGTGGTTGTTCTACATCGCTAAGTGTGGAGTGATTTTCTTTTTTGTTAATGTAGAGATGGTAACTGGAACAACCATTTTCAGTCACAGGACACCACTGTTGATCAAGACCTTTCTTCTCTTCACTGATATAAATCATGTGAGAGTCTTGACTATACAGCTGTACATAAAAAGGGAGTGATTTGAGTCCCCAAATAAGGTAATTTGTAAATGGTGGACTCTGAACAGATGAAATTCTCTTTGAATAAGAAAAGCGATCCTAAAAATTATAGAGAACTTTTTCTTCTTTTCAGGAAAAACAAACCAATTAGTAAATAGATTTTCAAGCATGAGGTCATTTCTTTGATGGCGACCTTGTCACTTCCCTTGTTTGTACTCTGTGTGTCTTTCTCCTAAGCATTCGTGACAAGGGGAACTTTTACAGTCAGTAGATTACAGCCTGTGACTGACGTAGCTAGATAGTTGAGGTGGCCAGCTTTGAACTCCTTTATTATTGCGAAGTTGAAAGAAATGGCTTTACTTCTACCAGTACGGTCATCTGCCAAATTTAACTTGCACATTTCTAAATCACTTACATATTTTAAAGGATTAAAATTAAAGATGAGATTAAGAACTTTCCTCTTGGCTTCAAAGGGAGAACCAAAATCTCCACACAGCCTAACTGACAGCCTCCTTTGCTGTCTGGAAAGGGGGATGGGGAGAAAAAAAAAAAGACTTACTTGCAGGATTTCTTTAGTTCTTAACCTCTTGTTTTCCATCCATTCTGGAGTACGTTAGAATGTTGAGATAAATTGTGAGGCTTACCTTGGCTGTATTTATTTTTATTCTTTTATCTTTTGAATTTTATTTTATTAATTTTTTTATACAGCAGGTTCTTATTAGTTATCCATTTTATACACATCAGTGTATACATGTCAATCCCAATCTCCCAGTTCATCCCACCCCCACCCCCAACCCCCCCCCACTTTCCCCGTTGGTCTCCATACGTTTCTTCTTCAGACACATCTGTGTCTCTATTTCTGCCTTGCCAACCGGTTCACCTGTACCATTTTTCTAGGTTCCACATACATGCGTTAATATACGATATTTGTTTTTCTCTTTCTGACGTACTTCACTCTGTATGACAGTCTCCAGTTCAATCCACGTCTCTACAAATCCTTGGCTGTATTTCAACCTAAAGTGACATTTCAGAAATCGATACAGAATAGGCGTCCATTTCTGAACTTGGCTCTGACTCCAGCCCTTAGGAGGGAGGTTCATTTGACATGTTATGGCAGAATTAGTGTTGTTGCCATAACAGGGACTTTCCCCTAATAAATTTTTCTCTCTGGAGATTTCAACACTTCAAAAGATGATACAGCATACCTTCTACAAACCAGAGGATGATAAGGTTTCATGTAGGCAATGGAGCCAATGATTACTTCTGAACCCCAACATGTAATTATGGAGGCAGCACGAGTGAACTTTTAACATGCTTGCTGCTGGCAGAACAGAATATGGGGAGAAATGTCAGGTCGAGGTTGAGGTTCAAAGTTAGGAGCTGGTTTCCAGCTCTGCAGCTGCTATAATTACACAATTCTCTACATTGAAACCATTTATCTCCTGCCAACTATGGTAATTAATTTTGTCTTCAGTCAGTGGAGGGAGGATTGATCTTCTCTTCATGAAAAAGTTTCTCACGCAATTGTTTTCCAGTGTTGAAATGTCGATGACTTTTCTCCTGTTTTACAGGTACTTACTGGAATCTGAGCTCACTGTTCTCTAAATCCATGACTAGTGCAAGTCAGAACCAAGTTTATTGATGACGTCCATTTTCCTCCTTAGGGATCAAAGTTTTTCAAAGGATACACTGATTAGGGCTCTTAAATTATCTCTAAGCCTATTTGCATGTAATGTAAGAAGAGCTACCTGTGCAGGTAAATACCTGTTAGTTGCACAAGCAAGAACTACAATCTTTTGCAGGCTTACGTAATTCTTTCAAAAAACTTCATATAAACGGATAGTCCATATGTTTAACAAAATTCTTCAACCCAAATACATCCCTGTGACCTTATGGAGTTAAATTAGAATTAAAAATAGGCTTGTCACTGGGCAGCTTTATCTCCATTTCTGGAAAACTTGGGTCATACTTTCAAACATTCTCCCAAACTTCTTTACTAGGATTAATATGAGAGCCTTTTGATGTAATGCTTCTCCAAAGTGTGGAAGTATTATTATTAAAAAGAGAGAGGTGGGGGGAGAGGACAGTTTTAAAGAATATGAGGAAATGTCTGTGACTGAATTATAATCTGTATTTTGGTTTTCAGAGAAAATCACTGTGAACTCAAGACAGTATATAATTTTCATTTGATTTAATTTTTGAGTCTTCAAAGTCTTTGAACTGAGCCCATGAAAGATCATCATGGTTAAGCAAAACTGAAAATCACCAGTGAATTCTTCTCAAGAAATTAGATGAGTCAAGCAATACTGGTATTAAGCAAAATGTTATCAGGCTTGAGGATAAAAGGGAAACGTGGCAGTGCTGGGGATGAGAGGATAGTGATGGGAAGGTAAAATTGAGCAACAATTTAATTTTACATTTTGTTTCCTAAAAATTAAAATTTGAGTTTATCTCCATGTATCCCTCTGTCCAGTTGAGTACTAAAATTTTGGACCTGGAAAAGGCTTTAAAGGTGATGGTTCCAGTACTTGTATTTTTCCAGCTTTAATGTGAATATGCATCTCTTGTTAAGATGCAGATTCTGGGGCTTCCCTGGTGGCGCAGTGGTTGAGAATCCGCCTGCCGATGCAGGAGACACGGGTTCGTGCCCTGGTCCGGGAAGATCCCACGTGCCGCGGAGCAACTAAGCCCGTGAGCCATGGCCGCTAGGCCTGCGCGTCCGGAGCCTGTGCTCCGCAACGGGAGAGGCCACAACAGTGAGAGGCCCGCATACCGCAAAAAAAAAAAAAAAAAAAAAAAAAAAAAAGATGCAGATTCTAATTCAGGAGGTTGAGGCCTGAGAGTGAGCGTTTCTAAAATCCTTCCTCCAACCGGTCTTTGGGTACCAAGGATCTAGTTCACGCTCCACTCCATCTCTTTGAAGACGAGCATAGTAAGGGTTAGAGATACTGAGTTTCCCAAGACCACACAGCTACTCAATGACAAAGATGTGAGGAGGACAGATCATGTCCCACAGTGCAGTATTTCCTACATGGAACCAGAGTTTTCCAGTCTTGTTCTGTTGGCAAAAAGCCATGAAAATCATGATGCTCTTTGCAGAATACCCTTCAACACTCACATATTCAATGAACATTACACAACTTGGTGCTACATCAGATAGCACCTCAGAACAGATTCTAGCAATAGAAGTCCAATATTTAATTTCAGCAGTGAACTGGTTGGTGAGCTCAAGAGGAAATCCCGGTTTTGTGTAATCCCAGTTACATCATTTGAGAGTTTTCTTTTTTAAAAAAAGGTGTTCAAAATAACAAACACAGGGCTTCCCTGGTGGTGCAGTGGTTAAGAATCCACCTGCCAATGCAGGGGACGTGGGTTCGATCCCTGGTCCGGGAAGATCCCACATGCCACGGAGCAACTAAGCCTGTGTGCCACAACGACCGAACCGGCGCTCTAGAGCCCGTGAGCCACAACGACTGAGCCCGCGCACCTAGAGCCCGTGCTCTGCAACAAGAGAAGCCACTGCAACGAGAAGCCCGCGCACCGCAAGGAAGAGTATCCCCCGCTCGCAGCAACTAGAGAAAGCCCGTGGGGCAGCAACGAAGACCCAATGCAGCCAAAAATAAATAAATAAATAAGTAAATAAACATGAAAAATAATTACAAATACAAATTATTAGGAGAGTTCATATTTGTCTGCAATGGGAGAAGACATCCCAGTAAGTAACTCAATCATTAGAGATTCCTGCCTCTGTCTTTTGAAATCGCTTTAGGTAATTTATCAGAAATATTTATAAAGAAGTGTTCCTCTGGGCAGCTCAGCACTCACTCCCATTACTTACAAGAGCCTTTGCCAGTGAGTGGTCCTGAAGCTTCATCTTCGTCAGCTTCACTGTAAAGCTGCTTCTGGTCTGAGACAAAGTTTGAGAACCAGTGCTGCCTCATCAGACAGGGCTCTATGCTATTGGCGACCCTGGTGCAGTTCTAAGGGGTTACTGAGACCCATTCCAAACCCCTTCATGGAGCAGATACTCAGTGTGCTGGTCTACCACCAGATCTGAGCCCTTGAGATTCTTATCTAGACATATTCTTCTGTGAGAATAATAAAGGGTATTGTGTCACTGCTCACTCAGCTTCATTACCTACTTAGACGGCACAAAGAGAAGCCAATACAAAAACCAGGAAGGTAGAAGGAAGTCAAACAACTCTGAGCACATGTGCCAGCTTTAGAACTTTCTCCCATCAGAGTACTACCCTTCCACTGTGTTTTTTTATCAACACCTGCACCATCCCAATTATGACCCAGATTTTGCTTCTTTGCTAATGTTCAACAGTTTTGGTCAGCAGGGTATTTATGAAAGTCACCCAAACTATAGAACTGAATCATAAAACAAATAAGTAAAATGATGGGAAAACAATATGTGAGTGCTACAGTGCTTCCAAAGGGTCTTAGATATTGCTAATCTGAATTTATTTATTTTTTAACATCTTTATTGGAGTATAATTGCTTTACAATGGTGTGTTAGTTTCTGCTTTATAACAAAGTGAATCAGCTATACATATACATTTATCCCCATATCTCCTCCCTCTTGCATCTCCCTCCCACCCTCCCTATCCCACCGCTCTAGGTGGTCACAAAGCACTGAGCTGATCTCCCTGTGCTATGCGGCTGCTTCCCACTAGCTATCTATTTTACATTTGGTAGTCTATATATGTCCATGCCACTCTCTCACTTCGTCCCAGCTTACCCTACCCTCTCCCCGTGTCCTGAAGTCCATTCTCTACATCTGCATCTTTATTCCTGTCCTGCCCCTACGTTCTTCAGAACCTTTTTTTTTTTTTTTTTTTTTTTAGATTCCATATATATCTGTCTGTGTATGGTATATATTTTTCTCTTTCTGCCTTACTTCACCCTATATGACAGACTCTAGGTCCATCCACCTCATTACAAATAACTCAATTTCATTTCTTTTTATGGCTGAGTAATATGCCATTGTATATATGTGCCACATCTTCTTTATCCATTCATCTGTCGATGGACACTTAGGTTGCTTCCATGTCCTGGCTATTGTAAATAGAGCTGCAATGAACATTGTGGTACATCACTCTTTTTGAATTATTGTTTTCTCAGGGTATATGCCCAGTAGTGGATTTGCTGGGTCATATGGTAGTTCTATTGTTAGTTCTTTAAGGAACCTCCATACTGTTCTCCATAGTGGCTGTATCAATTTACATTCCCACAAACAGTGCAAGAGGGTTCCCTTTTCTCCACACCCTCTCCAGCATTTATTGTTTGTAGATTTTTTGATGATGGCCATTCTGACTGGTGTGAGGTGATACCTGACTGTAGTTTTGATTTGCATTTCTCTAATGATTAGTGATGTTGAGCATCCTTTCATGTGTTTGTTGGCAATCTGTATATCTTCTTTGGAAAAATGTCTATTTAAGTCTTTTGCCCATTTTTGGATTGGGTTGCTTTTTTGATATTGAGCTGCATGAGCTGCTTATAAATTCTGGAGATTAACCCTTTGTCAGTTGCTTCGTTTGCACCTATTTTCTCCCATTCTGAGGGTTGTCTTTTCATCTTGTTTATGGTTTCCTTTGCTGTGCGAAAGCTTTTAAGTTTCATTAGGTCCCATTTGTTTATTTTTGTTTTTATTTCCATTTCTCTAGGAGCTGGGTCAAAAAGGATCTTGCTGTGATTTATATCATAGAGTGTTTTGCCTATGTTTTCCTCTAAGAGTTTTATAGTGTCTGGCCTTACATTTAGGTATTTAATCCATTTTGAGTATATTTTTGTGTATGGTGTTAGGGAGTGTTCTAATTTCATTCTTTTACATATAGCTGTCCAGTTTTCCCAGCACCACTTATTGAAGAGGCTATCTTTTCTCTGTTGTATATTCTTGCCTCCTTTATGAAAAATAAGGTGACCATATGTGCCTGGGTTTATCTCTGGGCTTTCTATCCTGTTCCATTGATCTATATTACTGTTTTTGTGCCAGTACCATACTGTCTTGATTACTTTAGCTTTGTAGTATACTCTGAAGTCAGGGTGTCTGATTCCTCCAGCTCCGTTTTTCTTTCTCAAGATTGCTTTGCCTATTTGGGATCTTTTGTGTTTCCATACAAATTTTTTTCCATTGAAATGTTTTGTCCTAGTCCTGTGAAAAATGCCATTGGTAGTTTTATAAGGATTGCATTGAATCTGTAGATTGCTTTGGGTAGTAGAGTCATTTTCACAATGTTGATTCTTCCAATCCAAGAGCATGGTATATCTCTCCATCTGTTTGTATCATCTTTAATTCCTTTCATCAGTGTCTTATAGTTTTCTGCATAAAGGTATTTGGTCTCCTTAGGTAGGTTTATTCCTAGGTATTTTATTCTTTTTGTTGCAATGGTAAACATGACTGTTTCCTTAATTTCTCTTTCAGATTTTTTCATCATTTGTGTATAGGAATGCAAGAGATTTCTCTGCATTAATTTTGTATCCTGCTACTTTACCAAATTCACTGATTAGCTCTAGTAGTTTTCTGGTAGAGTCTTTAGGATACTCTATGTATAGTATCATGTCATCTGCAAACAGTGACAGCTTTTCTTCTTCTTTTTCCAATTTGGATTCCCTTAATTTCTTTTTCTTCTCTGATTGCTGTGGCTAAAACTTTCAAAACTATGTTGAATAACTTTGTTGAATAGTGGTGAGAGTGGACAACCTTGTCTTGCTCCTGATCTTAGAGGAAATGGTTTCAGTTTTTCACCATTGAGAACAATGTTGGCTGTGGGTTTGTCATATATGGCCTTTAAAGTTCCCTCTATGCCTACTTTCTGGAGGGTTTTTATCATAAATTGGTGTTGAATTTTGTTGAAAGCTTTTTCTGCATCTGTTGAGATGATCATATGGTTTTTCTCACATTGATCGATTTGTGAATATTGAAGAATCCTTGCATTCCTGGGATAAACCCCACTTGATCATGGTGTGTGATCCTTTTAATGTGCTGTTGGATTCTGTTTGCTAGTATTTTGTTGAGGATTTTTGCATCTATGTTCATCAGTGATATTGACCTGTAGATTTCTTTCTTTGTGGCATCTTTGTCTGGTTTTGGTATCAGGGTGATGGTGGTCTCGTGGAATGAGTTTGGGAGTGTTCCTCCCTCTGCTATATTTTGGAAGAGTTTGAGAAGGATAGGTGTTAGCTCTTCCTAAATGTTTGATAGAATTCACCTGTGAAGCCATCTGGTCCTGGACCTTTGTTTGTTGGAAGATTTTTATTCACAGTTTCAATTTCAGTGCTTGTGATTGGTTTGTTTACATTTTCTATTTCTTCCTGGTTCAGTCTTGGAAGGTTGTGCTTTTCTAAGAATTTGTCCTTTTCTTCCAGGTTGTCCATTTTATTGGCATAGAGTTGCTTGTAGTAATCTCTCATGATCCTTTGTATTTCAGCAGTGTCAGTTTTTACTTCTCCTTTTTCATTTCTAATTCTATTGATTTGAGTCTTCTGTTTTTTTTCTTGAAGAGTCTGGCTAATGGTTTATCAATTTTGTTTATCTTCTCAAAAAACAGCTTTTAGTTTTATTGATCTTTGTCATTTCTTTTTCATTTATTTCTGATCTGATCTTTATGATTTCTTTCCTTCTGCTAACTTTGGGGGTTTTTTGTTATTCTTTCTCTAATTGCTTTAGGTGTAAGGTTAGATTGTTTATTTGAGATGTTACTTGTTTCTTGAGGTAGGATGTATTGCTATAAACTTCCCTCTTAGAACTGCTTTTGCTGCATCTCGTAGGTTTTGGGTCATTGTGTTTTCATTGTCATTTGTTTCTAGGTATTTTTTGATTTCCTCCTTGATTTCTTCAGTGATCTCTTGGTTATTTAGTAGTGTATTGTTTAGCGTCCATGTGTTTGTATTTGTTACAGATTTTTCCTGTAATTGATATCTAGTCTTATAGCGTTGTGGTCGGAAATGATACGTGATATGATTTCAATTTTTTAAAATTTACCAAGGCTTCTTGATTTATGACCAAAGATATGATCTATCCTGGAGAATGTTCCAGAGCACTTGAGAAGAAAGTGTATTCTGTTGTTTTTGGATGGAATGTCCTATAAATATCAATTACGTCCATCTTGTTTAATGTATCATTTAAAGCTTGTGTTTCCTTATTTATTTTCATTTTGGATGATCTGTCCACTGGTGAAAGTGGGGTGTTAAAGTCCTCTACTATGATTGTATTACTGTTGATTTCCCCTTTTATGGCTGTTAGCATTTGCCTTATCTATTGAGGTGCTCCTATGTTGGGTGCATAAATATTTACAATTATTATATCTTCTTCTTGGATCAATCCCTTGATCATTATGTAGTGACCTTCTTTGTCTCTTGTAATAGTCTTTATTTTAAAGTCTATTTTGTCTGATAAGAGAATTGCTACTCCAGCTTTGTTTTGATTTCCATTTGTATGGAATATCTTTTTCCATCCCCTCCCTTTCAGTGTGTATGTGTCCCTGGGTCTGAAATGGGTCTCTTGTAGACAGCATATATATTTTATATATATATATATATATATATACGAGTCTTGTTTTTGTATCCATTCAGCCAGTCTATGTCTTCTGGTTGGAGCATTTAATCCATTTACATTTAAGGTATTATCGATATGTATGTTCCTACTACCATTTTCTTAATTGTTTTGGGTTTGTTATTGTAGGCCTTTTCCTTCTCTTGTGTTTCCTGCCTAGAGAAGTTCCTTTAGCATTTGTTGTAAAGCTGATATGGTGGTGCTGAATTCTCTTAACTTTTGCTTGTCTGTAAAGGTTTTAATTTCTCTGTCGAAACTGAATGAGATCTTTGCTGGGTAGAGTAATCTTGGTTGTAGGTGTTTCCCTTTCATCACTTTAAGTATCTCCTGCCACTCCCTTCTGGCTTGCAGAGTTTCTGCTGAAAGATCCACTGTTAACCTTATGGGGATTCCCTTGTATGTTATTTGTTGTTTTTCCCTTGCTGCTTTTAATATGTTTTCTTTGTATTTAATTTTTGATAGTTTGATTAATATGTGTCTTGGCATGTTTCTCCTTGGATTTACCGTGAATGGGACTCTCTGTGCTTCTTGGACTTGATTAACTATTTCCTTTCCCATATTGGGGAAGTTTTCAACTATAATCTCTTCAAATGTTTTCTCAGTCCCTTTCTTTTCTCGTCTTCTTCTGGGACCCCTATAATTCAAATGTTAGTGCATTTAATGTTGCCCCAGAGGTCTCTGAGACTGTCCTCAATTCTTTTCATTCTTTTTTCTTTATTCTGCTCTGTGGTAGTTATTTCCAATATTTTATCTTCCAGGTCACTTGTCCATTCTTCTGCCTCAGTTATTCTGCTGTTGATTCCTTCTAGAGAATTTTTCATTTCATTTATTGTGGTGTTCACCATTGTTTGATTTGCTCTTTAGTTCTTCTAGGTCCTTATTAAATGCTTCTTGTATTCTCTCCATTCTGTTTCCAGGATTTTGGATCATCTTTACTATCATTACTCTGAATTCTCTTCGAGGTAGACTGCCTATTTCCTCTTCATTTGTTTGGTTTGATGGGTTTTTACCTTGCTCCTTCATCGGCTGCATATTTTTCTGTCTTCTCATTTTGCTTAACTTACTGTATTTGGGGTCTCCTTTTTAAAGGCTGCAGGTTCGTAGTTTCTGTTGTTTTTGGTGTCCACCCCCAGTGGCTAAGGTTGGCTCAGTGGGTTGTGTAGGCTTCCTGGTGGAGGGGACTGGTGCCTGTGTTCTGGTGCATGAGGCTGGATCTTGTCTTTCTGTTGGGCAGGACCACATCTGGTGGTGTGTTTTGGGGTGTCTGTGACCTTATTATGATTTTAGGCAGCCTCTCTGCTAATAGGTGGGGTTGTGTTCCTGTCTCGCTAGTTGTTTGGCACAGGGTGTCCAGCACTGTAGCCTGCTGGTTGTTGAGTGGAGCTGGGTCTTAGCGTTGAGAAGGAGATCTCTGGGAAAGGTTTCGCCGTTTGATATTACATGGAGCCAGGAGGTCTCTGGTGGACCAATGTTCTGAGCTTGGTTCTCCCACCTCAGAGGCACAGGCCTGACACCCGGCCGGATCACCAAGACCTTGTCAGCCACATGGCCAGACCAAGTTCAACCAAAGTTGTGATACTTATCTCCCTTGTAGGAGTCCACATGGTAGTAAGAGGCACCGTGGAAAGAGTATGTTAGTAGCTACCATGTCTTAGGTCCTGTGGATTACCTTTTCCTTCAGCCGCACCACCTCCCGGCAGGCCCTGAGGAGACGGGGCTCCTGTCGGCGTGAACTGGACCCCACAGCGTCCCAAAGCCAAAGCCCCAGCAAGTGCTGAGGAGACTTGGCTCCCATTAGCATGGACTCAATCCCGTGTTGTCCTGAAGCCCCCGGGCTGTCAGCATGGACTCAGCCCCATGTGTTCCAGAAGCTAAAGCCCCAGCGGCTCCTAAAGAGTCCAGGTTTGCGTCAGCTGCCCTGATAATTTGAATTTAAAGCTATTTTACATTTACTTTTATAAATACACGAAATCTTGTTTCAGAAGACATTTGTTATATTTTCTTTTCATATGTTAGAGGGTCCCCCTTGTCCTGCGGTTTAGCATAGTTTCAGCCCAACCAATATGATTAACCTAAAATTATCAGAGAGCATGATGGAGGTTTAAAATATTCAGAGAGAGAACGTTAAGAACATTGCACTTTTCTTTGGTACTGACGTTATATGACGAATCATAATAACACATTTTAAGCTGTTCATCTTGTCTGTTTGTATTTATTTAACTGGGATGTGTAGTTTTGTTATATTCACTGTTTATGCCAGCTTATGGTAGATGCTATATCACATATATCTAAAATTGGTTTACAGATCAGGATGATTTATTTAAACTAGACAAACACACACATCAATTTATACTATGGAAATCAGCTTTGATTTCCTTTTTGTGGCCAACTTGGGAAAAAATCTGGTGAAATCATTTAGTCTCAGAGTTTGCTTTATGAGTGATTTTCTCTGGGTAAAGAAGGGGGGACCTTCTGCTAAATTGGGGCTCTGGGTAACCAAGCATCTCTAGGAGGAACAAAGGAAAAGAACAGAGGGGCTAATTGTTTAATTAGTAAATGTCTGCTTGGTTAATGACATATTAATGAGTTTTTAAGACCGTCATATCATTTACCATAAAAGACCCATGTGCCTATCCCTGGATGTACTGTATAATTAAGTAATGTGGCCCAGAGGAGTTAATCATTTAAAACCCTGTCATCTTTCTCAAGTTTTCAGATAGAAAAGCCAGCGCAGAAGGCACCTGCCAGGTAGAGTCAGGGTGGCACATAATTCTGAACTAAATTGTCTCTCTGCATCGGTTACACAGTCAGATGTCTGCCCAGAAGCAGAATTTTTTTTTTTTTCTTTTTCTTTTGACAATCAAGAGCTGCTAAGACACTGCTGGTTGCTTGCTGGCATTCAGTTATTGGCTCTGAAAATGTCAGTTTGTTGAAAAGCTGTTTGAGAGCCTTTTGAGGACTTAAAAGACTATAGAGGCTCAGAGGACTCTCTAATTCTAGAATGGTGCTATCCAATATGGTAGCCACTTGCCACATGCACCTATTTAAATTTAAGTTAATTAAAATGAAATAAAATCAAACATTCATGTTCAAAGTCACATTAACCACATGTCAAGTGCTCAGTAGCCAGGTGTTGCTAGTGGTTACTTCACTGGCAGCACCAACACAGAAATTTTCTGCCATCACAAAGAGCTCTCTTGGACTGTGTGGTTGTGGAATACAGGGGTGGGAGCCGTCAGGACCAGCAGGAAACGGCGTTCAACCTGCTTCCTTCCACATCCACCACTGAAGAGCTGAAGAGACAACGCAGTCTTCAAACTCTGGGAGCTCAGCCTAATCCTACATAACTAGCTCACATTCTTTTTCATGGGGCAGGATCCAAACCCAAACCCTGGTAGCCCTTTGTTTAGACTAGGAAGTGAAAATTTACCTGACCACAGAGTACATGATTTGGGGGCTGTAAATCATGCTCCTGTTGGTAAATTATAAAGCTTAGTACCACAATCAGCATGATGGAATTTTCCAGCCCATCTCCTTGTTCTAACCTGCTTTGCCAGGACCCTCTACATCTGCTTCCTTCAGGCCAGCGGGACGGAATATAAGTTAGAAGCAGTGGTTCCACTCCTCCTGCATCTGCCAATGCGGTTTTCCCTGGAGTT
The DNA here is from genome assembly GCF_026419965.1 of Kogia breviceps. NCBI lineage: Eukaryota > Metazoa > Chordata > Mammalia > Artiodactyla > Physeteridae > Kogia > Kogia breviceps. The sequence goes on along the minus strand of NC_081319.1, from coordinate 101,531,166 downwards.
AAATTCTGTGTCCAGAAATGTTTGAATGTCTTAATTTTCTTGGACCTTCCATGTAAATGAGTTGTCCAAATGGGTTATTTTAAATAATTTAAATACCATTCCCTTTTCCTAAGACTGTGCCATACAGTCTGATTTTCATTAATAGTTCCTTGTATCAGCTCTCATTTCTCTCCTTGGCCCCTATAATTCTAAATATATTGGCTATTTGGGGGTCATTATAAATTTCATATCCTGCAAACTCTGATTATATACGTTAGCAGGTGGTACCCTGTACAACTGGGGGTGCACTCCATTGCACCCTTAGAGTCAAAATGCTTGACACCCTTTCCCTAATCTGCTGGTAGAAGCAAGGAAACTCTACTTCTCAAGATTCCTGCTGTAGCCCACATCCCCTGCATTAAATGTCTTTTGCTAGGAGCTGTGTGACATTGGTTCTACCGCCAATGACCGTCCCATCACACCTGACACCTATGCTTCAAATAATTTAGGCTTGGAGTACCACACAGCCCCCCAGGTTCTGACAAATCCCAGGGGATTCTAACTGCTAGTGGTCCAACGCTTTCTTTGTGTCATTTGCAGTGGAAGGACATTGGTCAATTCTATTTCAAAAACATAGTTCTAGAAGTCGAAGTACACAGCTTGAACATAGCTCTGTTGGTAAATGCACATCCATTCTTCTGGCATGGAGAAATCTTGCAGAAAATATTTTTTGAGCATCAGAAATGTTGCTGTGAAATTCACATTTTATTTTCTCCTCTTTGGACGTCAGTTGGGGTAGATTTGATCATTGCTCACAGGTATTCACTCTCTCCCCACTTCGTCCTTGGGGGGAGTACAGTTCCTCTCCCTTTGGCCCTGTGACTTGTTTTGTCTCATGGTGGAGAGAGCGTTCTTTCCCACCCCTTAATTTGGGTGTGTTTCACTCTGGTCAAATGGATGTCATCAGTTGTAATTTGAGCAGAGGCATAAACTGTGCTGGCCACATTGGACTTGCACTTCTATGCTCCTACCTTTCATCCTGAGAAAAATGTGCTTTGAGTAGCTATTCCAGGAGGATGAGAGAGACAGAGTTAGCTGACCCAACCTGAAGCTGAGACCCGGACCCAACTGAGGCCAGCCTTGATCAGCTAAACTCCAGCCAGGCTGCAGATGTGTGAGCAAGAAGTATGTGCTTTTTTTTTTTTTTTTCTAATGCTACTGAGATTTCAGATCTGTCAATAGGCGCGACATCAACCAGACCCTTCCTTTTACTTCTTAGTAGGGCAATGTTGGTTGTGTGTGAAACAGTCGTATGGCAACTGGGTTTGTGCGGGCAAAAGTGTCTGGTCATTCTGGCTTTATACTTTAATGGTAATGAGACACTTGGAACGAGAGCAGGGCAAGTATTTGCCTACTCAGTCCTACCTTCGTTCCACCGTGGTAGGGAAGTACAAGAAGATCGTCTTGGTGAGTCAAGACTGAAATGCAGAGGTAGGTGCAGGCCTTAGCTCTTACAGTACTCATAGGTGCCAGTATGGTTTTTGTAGTCATTAGAGAAGTGTATAATATTCTACTTTTTCTCTATACTCTATATATCCATACTCTTCTTGAAGTTACCCTTGACCAATTACTTGGTTTGCACAAAAGCTGTAAACAGATGTAATGTGTATTATGTGTCACTTCTGGGTAGAAGCTCTGAGTACTAGTGTTCAACTTACCTTCCTATTCCCTCTGCTATTGTAAGTGACCACTCTCCACATGGTGGAGGATGACGCTATAGAAGCCAAGTTCAGAGTTGATAGAATTATACGTTTGCATTTGTACCCACTGAATTTTTGTCATCGTTGGTGATGTACTGTAACCTAACCTATCCTGACTCTTACAATTCCTTATATTCAAGATGATTGAAATATAGTAAAGGAGATTAGACAGAAGACTAGCCAAAGCAGTATGAGAATAACAGCATATACATGGTTCAAAATAAATTTTATCTGAATGCTGAAAAAGAGAAATTGCTTCCGACCAAGGTGATCAGGTAAGACATAATCAAAGATGAATAAGCCGAGCAGTCGTTTGAATACGATAAGATCTGGGTAGACAAATGGTGGTGGAAGGCATTCAAGAGAGGTGAAATGGAAACAGAGTTGGAGAGCCCAAGGGATGTGTCAAAAATGGAGAGCAGACAGACAGGCTAGCATTCAGGCCCTTCAAAGCAGGGTCACTGCACAGAGCTGAGCAGGCTTTCAGTGTAGAATCTTGCGCTGCGACCTTGCGTGTAAGGGCCAGTGATAGAAAAGACCAGATAAATAGGCCACGGCACAGGATGAAGATCCTTGAATGTCAGACAAAGAAGTTTGATCTGTGCTCTGTGCAATGAGAGCCATCAACGTTTTACGAGTAGGGAAGGTATCAGATCAAAATTGCAAGAGGATTGTTCGAACATGGGCTTCAAGATGAATAGGAAAAAGAAAGAGAAGAAAAGAATTTCTAGAACTTTCTCTCTCCTTTCCTTTGGCTACAAGTCCCACTGCAACAATTAGAGAGTGAGATGCTAAGGGCCTGAAATAAGACTCAGGAGATGGGAGTATACAAATGAACAGTCACTTCTAGAGGGAAGCAAGTATCACGTGGTTGTTATGCGCTACCTTATCTCGGGGGAACCACACTGAGCCTCAAAGTCCTTGTATGCAAAATGAGACAACACCAGTACACATCTCCCGGACTCCTCCAGCAGACTAAATAAGAAAACTCATTCATTCCAGTGGCGGTTCTGTCCAGCTATTAAGTTTCCAGTAACTAGAAGCTACTTTTATTTAAAATAATGATCACCTTGGTTTCTTCCAAGGAGTATTATGGTATTTTTTTTTTCTATTAAGCATTCAATTTGCTGTTTCTATGTAATGCTGCTTTAGAAGAGGAAAAAAAAAACTTCCTCAAAATGTTAAGCTATCAAAATAAAAATGAAAACAAAATACACTTTTCTGTGATTTCAATCTCACTCGTCCATTAGACCAGAAACACCAAGTAAGCATGACCATCAAGGCAGTTCTTAGTGCAGTTGTTTATTCCTTGTAAGGCCCCGAGGGAGGTTGGTAGGGAAGAATACTGAATAGGAAGGCAAACAAGATTAGGTCAGCACCCGATCTCCCTTTCGGGGGGATTCACAGAACTGTTTTTGTTTGAATAAGCAAACCTTTTGCAAAAGTTCGGTTTGTTTCTTACTGAATTCCAAGTTGTTTCCTTATCCTTTGGCTAATACTTTAAAAGGTAAAGCAAATATTCCAAAAAGGTAAAATACCACTTTAAATAAAAAGTGGAAAAGTTGGTTTTCAAAAGCTAGAGAAAGTCAGCAAAAATAGTAAAGCCTAGTTTAGCTGGATAAACTGAAAACTGGTGGGTTCTAGCAATATCTATGTGGCTCCTCTCTGCCAGGACCTATCCTGGGCACTTGTATACTCACTTCATCATAATTAGTAAAGAAGTTGTTATTCCATTTTTCAAATGAGGAAAGAGCAATTCAATAAACTTTAAAAAACCGAAATAAAAATGTGATTTTATTCATTCATTAAACATGGATTTATGAGCCCTTACTTTATGTCAGACATTGTTCAAAGCACTAAGCTATAACCTCCACCAAGACTCAGATCCTAATTTCCAGCAGCTCCAAGTTTAGTAGGGGAAAAACAAGTAAATAAGGAAATAGTATGATGAGGACTTTAAGAGCCAGGCTCCAGGGGAAGGCTCCTTGGGTGAGGAGACCTCAGGGCCGAGTCCTGCTGTGTGACTAAGGGTTGGTGTCTGTCAAGGTGAGAGGGCAGGACATCAGCAGAAAGCTCTGTAGGTCAAGGTGGCTGCAGCACAGCATGAGGGACAGGGCCTGACCTACCGAGGCCTTGGCCATGGGCTTCCTTACAATACTATGGTATCTGGACTTGTTCTTGCTGGCTTTATCAGAATCTGGCAAATCCTTAACACTTCTTCCTCTGTTATGTTGCTCGAAGGCACTGTTATTCCTTACTGTGAGTACTGTCATGGTCTCTTGCTCGGTGTCCCTGCTTCTGCCACTACACCCCAAGTCTATTCTAATACTGCCAGAGTATTCTGGTAAAATGTAAGTCAGATCATGTCACTCTGCTTAAAAATGTCTATGTTTTCCACTCGTTTAGAAAAATTAAGTGCTCACATGGCTTTAGTGAATCTGCTACCTTCTACCTTTCACTTTCCCACACCATTCACTCTCTGATCTCATTTCCCATTGTTCTTCCTCCTTCTCACCCTGGGCCAGACGAAGAGGCTTTCTTGCTGTTCCTAGGGCACACCTATGTCCACAGAGCATCCTCTCACCTCAGGACCTTTGCACGTGCTCATCTCGCTGCTTACAATGCTCTTCTCTCTGACCCCCTTAAGGTCTTTACTTAAATGTCACCCTCTTGGTGAGACTTCCCCAAGCCCCTTTATCTAAAGTTGTAACCCATCCTTCTACCTGTCTCAGCAGTTTCCAGTTCCCTTTCAACTAGTTCACCATGTAACACACTTAGATTTTATTTATTCATCTTGTTTATTTTCTATCTCCATCCCCTAGCATATAAGTTCTGCAAAGGGAGGCATGTTTGTCTGCTCATTGCTGTATCTCCAGTGCTGGCGCAGTGCCTGGTGTAGAATGGCTTCCCACTAAACATTCTTGACTAAATAAATGAGTGCATTTGGACACAACTACAACAGTTACAAACGCCTTCTGAGATGAGCTTTCATGTCTGTATGAATACAGGCAAAGAGGAAACATCCGGCTCTGGGCATCACTGTCATTGGGCTCTGTGTGATAGGGTGAGCCTAAAAATTAACCATAGATACAGAGTGATACTAAATGTTACAACCTAGGGAACCTGCAGGCAGAACCCAGGCAGCTCAGGTCTAAAACTGCTACTCTGAAAGTCAGGAATGGGAGTAAAATACTAATATCATAATCCATATGGGTAAGAGGTTTTAATAAATAGAGAATGCCAAGCACATGTTAGGTTCTTTGTTCTTGGTAGTTTCTTTGCTTCCTTTTCCTAATAGAATACAACTTTCATTTGAGTTCTTCTTAAAGCTTTATCAGTAAAACCCCATGACCCTTCTCAGCGAGGCTCTGGTGCTTAATTTTTGGTTACTCTTCCTGCTTTGTAATTTAACCAATGTGGCTTAAGAAAGTCAACAATGTATTGGCTCATTTTACTCAAAAGTTGGTGGTAGGACTAGATTTAACCATAGGCTGATCCAGGAGCTCAAACGATGCCATCAGAACTCAGTTTTTCACCACCTCACAGCTTTGTCTTTCCCTTGGACTGTTTTGTCTCAATCAGTCTTTCCTCATGGTGGCAAGATGGCTGCAGCTGCACAAGCCCAGCTGCCTTCAAGTCTGCAGCAAAGAGGAAGTAACTTTTCCAGTAGCATCATTAATTCCGAGAGTCACTCTTATTTGACCAGCTTGAGTAACTTACAACCATGATTTTGGTCTAGGGAAAATTAATATGGTGGTTGGTTCACCCATGGGTCAATACTCAGATCCTATGAGCTGATGATGAGTTAGATGCCAAATAAAAATCGGTGTTTGTGCCAGAACTTCAGCAGGATATGAGGGCAAACAGCATACTTCCTGTTTTCTTCTAGAATTTTCTGTAGATCAGTTTCTTTAGGTATCTTAGCAAACAGTTCTCTTGGATTTTATATGAAAACTAATAAAGCAATAGCACCTATGATGACACATTTTGTCGCTTTTACACTTTTGCCTTATTTTAAGAATATTAGTCATAACATATACACATCAAAAATTACCAAGCAGATCACTTTAGGGTTATTCCTTCATGGGAATTTAAGTTTTGTCTTAATGGAAATTTCTCCGATGATGATGATGATAATAGATAACACTGCTATATGGCTTACTTTGTGCCAGGCACTTTTTCAAACCACTCTTCCTCTCACCCCACCCTGGCCCCGAAATATATATTTTTAAAATTCCTTTATTTCTCACAATAGCCCTAAAATAAGTATACGGGTTCTTTTTCTTCATCGTTTTTTCATGAGGGAAGTCTTTGTTTACAGATCTTTTTCTTTCTTGATAAAGGGGCAAAACTCTTCAAGGAAATTAAGAATCGCAGAGAAATCATAGGATATATTAAGGGCTGTAATAGACCTTCTTTCAGGGTCACCTTCGCTATATAAGCTCAGGTCTCCTGTATCTACCCACGCCCTTGATGATTCCCCAGAAGTGCCCGGACACCCTGTAGCTTGTAGATAAACACTTGGTGGGGAAAGTAGGTCTGTATATCATCTAATCCACCATTTGCAAAAATATTGAGGTCAGTGCTTTCTGGGCATATGAATTTTTCTTTGAGAATGTGAACTAAAATACTGGGAAAAGTATGTAGCAAAATAATGAAAACACCAAACATTAGTAAGCCATTCAACAAACTGGCAGTACTTTTTTTTTTTTTTTGGCAGTGTACTATTTCCTGATCTGTCAGCACTCTCTCCATGATATAAAATCAAGAAAAGAAGTTAAAGTTTTAGGAATAATCCCAAACTGTAGAAGTCAGTGAGTGAGAGAATTCTATCAGCCTCTATGGCTGTCTTTACCAGCAGCCAATCCAAGGACTTGCGGTATTCACACAAAGGAAACAAACGTATTTTGCATAGCTTGACTTCCAAGCAGTGATTAGCCCTTGCAGGCTGTTTGTTTTTCCAAGTGGTCCTGCTGATTAGAGGCTCTGAGTGCAATCTGTGGTGCTTGATAACCTAGCCACCTTGGCTTTCTGCTACATTAAACTCCTTTGATCTACTTTAAACGGGTGCACTGATGCCTGTAGACTTTCTCTGCCTTCAGAAGCTGCATCTCTTTGCCAAGAATTTGCCTCTTACAGGTCATCAAGAAGTATATGATATGTGCTGGCAATGTGAACATCAAAATGCAATTTTTGAGATGACAAATTCTCATAGAATATCACATTTTACCTGATTTTGTGGTTGAATTTTTGAATAATTTAGGGAGTATTTAATGAAAGTAATACATCATCACCATCTTCACGCAATTGGTACAGCACTCCCCAGATTCTATTTCAAGGCATACCAGTCCCATTTGGTGCCCTGTTTTGGAGAGTAGGGTGGAGTAGAAAAAAACGCCAGGGTAGAACTTGTTTGAGAAATGTGTGCAGATTCAAAATTTCCATGAGCATATTAACTTCTTGAAGCATCATTCAGCATCCCTGGAAGTTACTGTTTGTCCACAGAATCCCTTGTTTTTTCATGCCACAGCCTTTATCATTCCTTGGAACTTAATTTCCATAGAGCACACTTTGTAAAATACTAATTTTACAGATGCTTATATCGGCCACATGCAGGTTCTGTTTGCGGGATGCTCGTCTCTACTTCATTGCAGGGCGTGGGGAGTCAGTGTTCCTAAAAAGTCAGGAAAAATCTTGGTCTTTGATCTTATTTATCCTTGCTCTGAGCCAGGGGTTGGAAAACTTTTCCTGTAAAGGGCAACATAGTAAATGTTTTTGGCTTCGTGGACCATACGGTCTCTGTCACAATTACTCAGTTCTGTCCTTGTAGCATAAAAGCAGCTGCAAACAATATGGAGAATAAGTGAATATGATTGAAATTGGGATTTCGCATAGTTTTTGTATATCAAGAAATTTTCTTCTTTTTTCCAGCCATTTAAAGATATAAAAACCATTCTTCGATCACAGGCTGTGCAAAAATAGCCAGAGGGTTGGATTTGGCCTGTGGACCACAGTGAGCTGAACCCTCCTGCTCTAAACCAAAATTGGTAAATAGGATGATCCTCATATGCCCCTTTTCACGTGAGCCAGAAGGGCCTTCGGGTTTAACCTGTTCTCAGGTACTTTTTGGAAAACTCGAGAGAAGACAAATCTAGCAAACCTACCCAGCCCTCGATATGCAGTTAAGTCATACCAGGTCAATTACACTTTTCCTTCACAGTTTGTTTCATACCGATGTCTTTCTACCCTGAACCCTTAGAACAACACATGTCTGGGCCACACCAACAGCACTTTGCCTCTGATACTCTGTAATGCTCTTTCCTTTGCTACACACATTTGAAAGAATGAAGGTTTTGTAGTCTGGAGATCTTTTTTTAAGCATTTTTGGGGCAGAAGTCTTTTCTACGTTACTTTCTAGTACCCCTCCTGAACCCAGGTAGCACATGGCTGTGTATCATCTACTGAGCAATCAATCAATACATGTTATAGGAAAACAGACAATAGATAAATCAGACAAGAATGGATGGATATTGTACCTGTGTGTTTAGAGTTAACACTTGATTGTCTACGTATGTAGTGTGGCAAACTGAAATGTAAGAGAGGTAGTAATAACAATATTATTGTATTGTATTTGGAGCCGTATGGTTTATTCTCAGGTGAACATCTGATGAAGGGGGTAATTGGCTTGTCATTTCATTCTTTCTTCCTTTGTTCATTCATTCATCATAAATGCTTATTGGGTTCCTGTACTGCAGGTCCCAACATGGCAGCGGATCTGAGTGTCATTCTCGTTGCTGAAACATGACACCAACTCTGGATCCAGCATCTGCTGAGTCTGTACCTGAAACATGTCTCACGTCAGTCTCCACTCTTGCCCCCGCAAGGCCTTCGTCACCTCTCAACTCAACTGTTGGTCTTTCCGTCTCTAGTCTTCCATGTCTTCTCTCTTGTATGCGGTTTACGGAGCGATATTTTAATAAAATAAAGTTTATCATTAAGATATTGCTAGTTTCCCATTCGTAATTGTTTAATAATCCCCAGCACCTGTAGGATGCGAAGATTTCTCAGGATGTGTGAAGCCCCCCATGGAAAGGCCCCAGCCTCCCTCCCCAGTCTCATCTGGTATTAGTTTGCTAGAGCTGACACAACAACGTGCCAGGACTGGGTGACTTAAGCAACAGAAATCTATTTTCTCACAGTCGTGGAGTCTGGAAGTCGAAGAGCAAGGTACAGCAGGGCTGGTTTCTCCCGAGGCCTCTCTCCTTGTCTTGCAGGCTGTCTCCTTCTGTGTCTTTTCTCCGTGTGCACACGTCCCTGATGTTACTCTGTGTGTCCTAATTTCCTCTTCTCCTAAGGACAGCAGTCAGAGTGGATTAGGGTCACCCTAACAGCCTCATCTAAACTATTACCTCTTTTAAAACCCTATGTCTAAATACAGTCACAGTCTGAGGTAGTAGGGGTTAGGGCTTCAATGTATGAATTCGGGGGCACACAATTCAGCTTACAACACTTCTCTTATTTTCATCCTGCTCCCTGACAAGCATCGTCCATACCTGACATTTCCTGTACCACTTCAAAGAGTTCCACATCTCAACTTTCTTCAGTCAGTTTCCTTTGTATGAGTGACCTTTTTTCCTATCCTAGACTTTTTTTGTCTAATGAACATTGATTATACTTGAAGATTAAATTTAGACCTACCCCTTTCATTATTGTCTTTCCTGACCTCCTGGTATCTATGGAGACTTTCGCTGATACTACCTCTGACAAGTACTGTGCTAATGTGGGTGTGTCTATGCCCTGAACCTAAACTGTAAACCCATGGTGCATATTTCATTACTGCTCAGTGAACTTTTGCTGGATGAATAACTTACAAAATCTTTGCGGACCTTTTTAATTTTAATTGGTCCAATAAACTGTTAGATATAAAGCAACAGAAATGCTACAGAGTCCCTGGATTATAAAAGTAATATTTGTAACCACGATGAACTTAGAAATATAAATTAAAGCCAAGGACATCCCCAAAGGTAACATTACAGGTACTGCATAGAAGTGGACACAAATCAAACCAGGAAACTTTTACTTTTAACTATTATTCTCCTAGTTTCATTTACAAGAGAATAATTTAAGTTATTTTTTAATTTCTTAAAAATTTTCTGGAGTCTCTTTTCCTTTTTTATTTTCCTCTTACAGATAAAAAGAGCTAGTTTTTCCCTAAGGAAGGTTTATTCTGACAGTTTACTTACTGAGATAGCAAATAGTTATTCTTATTTTTTTTTTAGATGTTGGGAGTAGGAGTTTATTTTTTATGCTGTGTTGGGTCTTCGTTTCTGCGCGAGGGCTTTCTCTAGTTGTGGCAAGCAGGGGCCACTCTTCATCGCAGTGCGCGGGCCTCTCACTATCGCGGCCTCTCTTGTTGCGGAGCACAGGCTCCAGACACACAGGCTCAGTAGTTGTGGCTCACGGGACTAGTTGCTCCGCGGCATGTGGGATCCTCCCAGACCAGGGCTCGAACCCATGTCCCCTGCATTAGCAGGCAGATTCTCAACCACTGCGCCTCCAGGGAAGCCCTATTCTTATTTTATATTAGACTTTTACTTGGTTCCTCAGGACTTATAACTTTCTTTGGGGGAAAAATGTTTTGAGACATAAAACTTCCAAGACAAAGCTGTGCCCCTTTTCTACTGAAATACATAGCAACTTCTAGAAGCTGAATGATAGGTAGGAGTTGAAAGAATTTTTATAAAATTCTCAAATATTTAGCAATGGTAGAAAAAGTATTTAAATACTACTTTTGACACTTTCTTTTATTGATGTTAGACAAGCAAAAAAATCTAAAATCGAAAAATAGATCTAGATCCATGTGAGAAGAGTTTCTTAGACATATCACTCCCGTTGTTCTGTGGTATTTTATTTTTTAAAAGGTTAAAAAATACTATTTTGTATAAACCATAAATTATAGCTCATTATCAACGATAGCCTAGAGCAAACTCTAAACAAGGATGAAGAACTAATGCAATTAAAAGGACAGAAAACTGCTACCTGCTCATATGACTGTAGATGTTATCCATGTTTCTTTGGAAAATTCTCCAGTCATGTCATTAAAAATCGCAATGTTACACATATACCTGATAGTTTTGTTCCTTGTTTAGGTTTTTATTAATTAAGAAATCCATCAATTTATTCCTTCAGTCATTCAACCCATGTTTCCTAAGAGTTTGCTTTGTGCTGGATATTCTACCACAGTAACTACAGGATGCCTTAATTGGATTTAGTTATTTACTTATCTTTTTTCATGATAAGGTTTCTCAGGAAAACTCTTAACACATCTGGTGAGGGCCTTTCCACTTGAAAAAAATGTCAAACATTTAACCTGACTGCAAATGTATCACCAAAGTGCTTGGCTTCTGGCATAAAACAGGAACTAGGTATAAACACATCATAAAAATAGATAAAACAAGGGCAGAGAGCCCAGAAGGGTAAAGTTATCTTTTAGATACAGTCATGGTGACAACTCAAGCAGTGCCCAGAAGGGCTAGAGAATAAAGCAAACTGAACCAGACTTCAGTCAACAGACATTTATTGAACTCCAGTTCTGCACTGGGCACTGTGATAGTTGCTTTGGGAGATACAAGTATGAGTGAAACATCATTTCTGCCCTTAAGGATGCATTAAGTGCTAGAAGAGAGATACAGCAACGGTAAATAACAGGGAAGGCTTCATGCAAAGGGTGGGACTTGAACTCTTCTTGTGAGATTAGATACGCTTTGAGAAGCAGAGAGTAGAGGAAAGAGCAAAGTAAATGACAAATTAGAAGAGTCATGAAGAAGACAATAGCAGTGTGTAGTGTTCATTGTTGGACCAGAGAAGGACACCCAAGAGGAGCGGTGGCTGCGTGAGCAGTCGATCTGGGGCTGTGGCTTCAGGGCCTGGTGCTGGAGCCTGAGACCCACACACAGGCCGTCAGGAAGGGAGGAGCTTTGGACAAACTGAAACGCCTCAGGCTGAGCTGGGTTCCACAAGGAACAATGGGAACCCCAAAGTGCTGGAAATGAACACAAGGCAGAGAAAAGAATTAGATTAAAAGAGGAAGTTGTAGGGGCTTCCCTGGTGGCGCAGTGGTCGAGAGTCCGCCTGCCGATGCAAGGGACGCGGGTTCGTGCCCGGGTCCGGGAGAATCCCGCGTGCCCGCGGCTGGGCCCGTGAGCCACGGCCGTACCAAAAAAAAAAAAAAAGAGTAGTATCAAGTTGATTCTTTCCCATTTTATGTGGGAATTAATTTTTACCATTAAATTTTTACCATTAAAAAACGGAGAAACCCATTCTTCATTTTTGCTCGATAACTTACGAATTCTAGGTAATGCAAAGCTTTTTACATACAGGTATAGAATGATCTGGTCTTGAGTACCTGAAAATAGTATGTTGAAACAAATAGAACAGGTAATAAGTGAAATGGTTAGTTTTTGGTGGTGAAGGACCTCTTAGAACTTTTTGTTTTCTCTTCCTAGAAATACACATGCATTTGGGTAGTGTCATGCTTTGGAAGACACCCTGAAGTATAGGCAAGAAGATCCTTTGCTTGAAAGATTAGAATCACCACCACCCCCTACAACAACAAAACCCACAAAACCCAGGGAAAGCGAGTTTTGTGGCAATAACCGCAAAAGCCCAAGTCAAGTAAGCAAGCACGGAGTTATTTTTTAAGGAACACAAATTAAGTGCTCAACTTGTTTGCCCTTTCATTTTGAATTCTGCTGCTTGCAAAGAAAAAAGTTTGAAAGGACTAATAGAACACCCTCAAAACTAAAACCAGAACTAAACAATTAAATTGACAGTACCTATTCTTAATTCACCTGCACAATTGGGCCACCAGGTTTTATGCATCTTAGCATCTGGCGTTTTGTCTCCAGACACAAAAACTATGTTTCAGGTAGCTCTGAACCTCAGAGACAATGTGATAAAGAAGGTAATTTGGAAGGCTGTGTGAATGTGACCACCCAAAAGAAGGAATTGAATCAGGGTCAAACATGAAATTGGAAAGGGGTTGACAGTGTGTAGAAAAGACGTGCTGAATTCAAAGCTGGTTTTACTACTGTTCCTGCTTGAAGCAGGAATTAAATCCAGTAACTCTAGAGCAGTGATCATAATTTGGGTCACTGTTTTCTATCCATTTTAGAATTCAGTTGTGCTATTTCCAAGAGCCCAGCAAAAGAGACTGAGAGTCTGACTCTAAATCTCAGAGTCCTGTGATAGGCTAAAATAACTACTAAGACCTCGTGCTCAAACAGCACTTTATGAAGTGATTTCACATAAAAGATCTTTTTTGATGTAACTCTTATATGGCATATCTTCCATTTTATGGACAGTGTGAGGTTTTTGATGTATAAGATGAGCTGAAATAGGAAAAGTGATAGAAAATTTACTGACCTATGGAGTAATAATATTTGACAATGGGGTATTCTTTATAATTATGCTGGCTGAATAGCACCATCCAAAGTTCTTAAATCATCAGCAATGCCCTTTTTACTATAGAGGATAAGAGTTATGATCCTGTGACTCTTTAAATTTTCCTCCTTGACAAAAGTGATCTGCCTCTCTAGCCAACCTGTCTTGATGATCCATGACAGTGCTACCCTGGTACCAGATGGCTGTGACGGAGGGGTCCTAAAAGGATCTTGGTAGGAGGAAAATGTTGCTTACATAGAGCAAGAATCTTGGGAGATTTAAAGGTGGGAAGATGTTAGTTTGAGTCATTAATAACAGAATGCAGCTGAATATACTTTTACATGGTTAGTGTTACTATTTTGTTTTCTGTAACTTATGACTAAGATTTTTAAAAGATTTTGAACATGATATTAGTTTCTTTATAGAATGGGTTACCTTTTAACATTGGATCCATGTGAATAGGTCATTGTCCTAATCTACTTCCATTGAGAACCTTAAACAGACACTAAGATAACAGCTGTTCAGCAGTGACAAGAGTTATTTATTTATTCTTCTTCCCTGATCTAATCAACCACAAGTCTAGTCCTTTCTGACTATTCCAGAGATCACTTCTTGCCTGTAGCTGGTACTCAGTCAAAATGGCCCAAAGTGTGACCAGATTAGCTACATTATTTAAACCAAATCCCTCTCACTGCCTACTAGGTTTCTTATCCTTAGTGGTCTATGAGTCCATCAAAATTAGGATGACCAGAAGAGGAACCGTTATCTTCCCCCTCAAAACTGTGCTTTCTTTCTAAAACTGTCCCTTCTACCTGTGAATGGTGCTATCATCCACTGAAACGTCCAAGGTAGCAACTTTGGGGTCATTCTCTACCTCATCAATCACCCTGTCTGGTCAAATCACAAATGTGTTCGAAATCCAACCTTCCTGATGTATTCCTAGTCCAGGTCCTAGGATTCTACGCTAGTCCAAGCCCTCTTTATTTATTGCCTGGATCATGACTGCATTTCTCTAAGTAGTTTTATTTTTCAACAATCTCTCACTTTTTTGGATCCCATGGTTGCCAATTACCTTCTGTTCATTTTAGTGGGATATTTTATGGGGAATAGTTGTTGTATAAAATGATTTTCTGCTTCCCTATTGAAACTAGGATGGCTTATGAAAAAATGGCCCTTCACAAACCAGCCCCTGAGGCAGGTTCAGAAAAATGGAGCAATGATCATGGGGGTAGTGTGTGGACAAGGGGGAAGGGAACTCAGGTGTTGGTAAAAGAAGGGAGGCTGCTAGTGATACGTATTAATAGTGTGAAACAAGGTATCTAAATTGAGGTTGGAATCTAGAAGAACCTGGGTTTGTCTTAATCAGGTAACTGAGCTGGGTAGTGAGCCTGGCATACAGAGAATCGAGAAAGAGGGTGTTGTAGAGTGGGGCTGGATGCAGCAGGATCCTTTCACATGACTCTCACGTGCCTTCTTCTCCAGTCACTCTCGCACGTACATCCTTTGGTTTAGCCACACACCTTCTTAATGTAACTTGAGGCCATCGTGTATCCACCATTGATCAGACAGTAGAGAAAACCCTCGGACTATAAAGATGAATGACCCAAGGCTGCACTTGTGTTATTTACTAAGGTATCTTGAAAGTATCAGAAGCATAAAAGCTTAACACTTTTATAGATTTCTTATTGTTTGTAACCTTCATCAGTATAAAATTACCCTGCTTACTCAATTCAACGTTTTTCCTAACAGAACAAATTCTTATTAATTCGTCCACTTATTCAACAAGTATGTCCTGAATTCTGATTACATTCCAGATACTCGATAGTTGTTGAGAACAGATCTATAAACAAACATGCTGTCCCTGCTATCATGTAGTTATTACTGCAAATAAAACTGATATCAATATTTTTACCCTGGGTTATTTGAGGGGGGGATAGGGGAGAGGGAGTTGCACTCTAGAGCTTTGTGTATGCTATTTTCTAATGATATCTTACTTCTTAAATGTTTCTTATGAAGAATAAAATATTATATTGTTTTTTAGTGATTTCCGGGAGCCTTTGCCTTGTAAAGGGGGAATTTAGATCTTTTATTTTTATTTTTCTCTTATGCTTGGTCTACCTTAGTCATGCTTTTATTTTAATGATTAATTTCTCTTGTCTTTTATTTTTCACAATTTGAAAGATAGCTGCTCTTTTTTTTTATTCTGTCAGTTGATTTTTTAATCTTTTCCAGAAGAACTTTTATGATGTAACTGTCAAGTAAAGGAAAAACTAACAACATTTAACTCTCCTTTTGAGCAGATGAAAAATTCAGTGTTTTATCTTCCTTTTTCCTCTTAATTTACATCTCATTCAATGTATCCTAGAGCCTGGTGAGCGTGTGTGCGTGCGTGTGTGTGTAAAATTAGTCTTAAATGTAGTGTTTACAAGACCAAAATAAGTATTCAGTCTTAGGCAATTACCTTAACAAATCCTCTCCTTATTATCCTAGGAATAGCCTTTATTTCTTGAATGACAGAGAACATTTTATTTAATGATGGCTTTTAAAAAATTACTCTTTTGTAAGTGCTACTCTTTTAGTAGGACAAGGATGTTTTTATTTACTTTTGAGGATCGGAAAATCAAATGTGTACGTTGTATGTATGGGTTTATTTATCTTGAATGAAAACTGCTGTATTGTGGATTGTTATCAATAGGGAATAATAATAGCCATTGTTATCTACAACAGTCATTTAAAAATGGGAGCGAGCCAACAATGGCTTAATATGAATTACTTTAGAATATGGCTTAGAATATTGCCCCAGTAATACAAAGGCAATCATACCATGAGGACTTAGAAATCTTAAATCCAGTTCAAAGTTAAGGTGTGAATGAGAGGGTCCAGACAGGTTTAAAAGATCAAAGCAAGTATTCAGTCTTAGGGCAACTTGGGGCAATACATGTCTCCCTTGTCATCCCAGAAGCTTTAACATTAGCAAGTAGTGTATATGGCAGCTTTCACCCCGGAGTATTTTAAAGACTTGGAGGGGCCTTAGAGATCATTTTGTCAGAGAAATTCGCTGCACATGTTCGGAAATGCAGGTCCAGGGTGGTGGAGCTCATTAGCAGTGGAAGCTGGACCAGAGGCTGCTTTGTCTGGTAGCAGATCCAGGCTTCTTTCCATTGCTTCCAACTGCCTCTCATCTCAGTCATACGTTTATGATTAAACAGCAAATGTTAGAGATTTTATTTAAAAACTAGATCGGTTCAGTGTGGATCAACTAGTATAAATCTCTCTGACATTTCTTCTATTAATAAACTAGTCTGACAAATTTAGTCTCCTTTCCTAACGTTAGTTAATAAAAACCAGTTTTGACTTACTGAGAGTATTCACGATTTCCTAGAGGAGCCCACAGTATCATGCATCCCAAGCAGTCCACAAGATTTGAGCAAATCTGTTTTTTCATATAAACAAATATATACAAGTTGTCATCTCGGTGACAACTTTTCTCCATGAACCTAATTCTTCTTTGGCCTCAATTTGATACATAGGGGCATTAAGTTTTCAACAACTACATTTCATTTCCCTTCTATGGAGTAAGAAGACTGCACATTAGCTTTAAACCTCAAAAGCATTCATGGAAAGGCATTTTAACCTACAGTAGCAGCATCTTTAGATAGACATACAGCTTTTACTCTCCCCCTACAAGATAAATAATTAAATCTTTCAACTGGCTAAGGCATAATAGTGCTACTAAACAGTGCTACTAAAACAAATGGATTCATATAATGATCTGGTCTTTCTTGTCTGAAAATCCAAGGTATGTTACCCGATAAAAAGTCCCTTCCCAAAAGAGACTAGGGAAATCTGTGTATACCTTTATCATATGAAAATCCTCTTAAAAAACATAGCTCTTTTAAAGGATTCTTTGTTATTGGCTCTCAGCCAATGATTACTACAGTAATTTGAAGAGAAACACAGGTGTCAAGATGATTTTTCTCTTTTTTCAGGGATGCCTAGATTAACTATTACACATCATGAGAGTAATTACTGGTATGCCTCAATAGAAGGCAATTCAACAAGTAGAATTTTGTGAAACAACTTGATTGGTACATAATGGATTCAATTACACCTCTTAAATTGTTCAGAAATACACCTGTGGCTCTATAAATTAATAATGAAGTGAACCCAGCTCTGACTTGGGAAGCTCCCATAACAAAGGGCAGGCCAGCTGTCAGGAAGGGAACCAGGGTAGTGGGCGAATGCCTGGACCCTTTGGGAATCCACGTCCAAGGAGCCAAACAGCAGAACTCAGAAGGGAGAGTGGAATCCTTAAAGAGCTACCAGCAGAGAAATGAAAGCTGGAAGGTCTTTTTAAAAAAAAAAAATTTTAATGAGCTACAAGAAAGTAAATCCCATGAGCCCTAGGCATTTTGTAAATAAAGAGACCAGCCATCCTTGGGGAGCAAGGCTAGAAGATAACTTCCCATTTACAGGTGCCGCAGCAGTCGTGTTCTATGAGCAAAGTTAGCCTGTCTGGCTTCATTGTGCTCCCAATTTTTCAAAGCAGAGACCAGGCACCACTTGGAAACTTACCTCCTTCACATTGCCCAGAATGTGATTCATTAGAGAGTTATTTGGATTTCCAAGGGAATGTGCCACAGAAGATTAAAAGTGGGTAATCTGTCACCTACCCTGATGTGAATGAATAAGGTACTTTTCTGATAATATATGAGCTTCAAGGAAGGAACGGGCATTTTATGGAGGACCAGGCAAGGCAAAGTGAAACAGCAGAGAACAGTGTAAAAGCATTCCCACCTCCTTCCCCTAAGGTGATGCGCTCAGCCTACAAATACAGTCTTCTTACCCCATCTTAGTATGGACCTAGTTGAACTCTTGTTCTCTACTCTGTCTCCCCGCCCACCCAGTTTCTTTTCTGTGGTGGTTATAATGCTTCCTATTGATAATACTTCAGGATGGAAAGCCTTCTTGAGTTGAGCTGTGACAGATGAGATAAGCAGAATCAATGTGTTAGATATTTTAGGTCTTCTGTTACTTATAAATCCTTACTGCTATTCCTTGGAGGACTGCTGGTCCTCTCCTTCACGTACAGTCAGCCTCCATTTCCCCAGGTTCCCCATCTGTGGATTCAACCAACTTTGGATCACAAATATTCGAAAAAAAAAATTCCAGAAATTTCCAAAAAGCAAAACTTGAATTTGCCACACACAGGCAACTATTTATAAAACATTTACGTTGTATTTATAACTATTTACTTAGCTTTTATATTGTATGAGGTATTATAAGTAATCTAGAGAGGATTTAAAGTATAAGGGAGGCTGTGCATAGGTTATATGTAAACACTTTATGCCATTTTATATGAGGGCCTTAAGCATTGCGGATTTTGGTATGCGGTAGGGAGCGGGTTCCTGGAACCTATGCCCCTCAGATATCAAGGGATGAGTGTACTCAGCTATCAAAAGTAGGAATCAAATCTGTTTTCATTATTGAAAGATTCCCTCCCGCCTTCCATAAAGCCTGGCCTATAGGTATATTTGAAACAAATAAAGCTACGCCTACCTTGGGTAGTGTGGTAACCTGACCACGTGACCTAAAGACCTTGTGACCTTTGCTTAGGCATTTCTCCCCCGGGTCTCAGATTTTTTCATTTCCCAAAAGAGGGGATTAGATAATCATAAATACCAGTGTTGAACTCCAGCCCTGTGGTCTTTTAACTCTTACTAAAATAAGCATACAAAGTAGGTTTTCTGATCCTCCTCTGTACAGGAAAGGAAGGCAAGGCTCAAAGCAGAGAAGCCACGTAGCCAAGATCATCCATCGGATGAGTCAGCGGGAGATCCACACTCATGCCCTCATTAGAGCGACATGTTCACGGGTTCCTCTGACTCCCGTTCTTTCACAGACTCATTGTATGATCCTTATGGTACGAGCCACCGTATAACAAAAGCCAATGTACACTTGTAAGGAACTCACATAGACTGAAGGTCAACAGTACGAGTGTAATGCAAGACAATATTCTAATTGATATTCATGAAAACTGCAGATCTATCAAAATATTCCATTGTTTCTTCTAAGGATAAATTGTAGTATTTTTGGTGATTTCTTACTTTTTATGTCCATTTTTTTTTGCTGCGGTACGCAGGCCTTTCACTGCCGTGGCCTCTCCCGTTGCGGAGCACAGGCTCCGGACGCGCAGGCTCAGCGGCCACGGCTCACGGGCCCAGCCGCTCCGCGGCACGTGGGATCTTCCCGGACCGGGGCACGAACCCGCGTCCCCTGCATCGGCAGGCGGACTCTCAACCACTGCGCCACCAGGGAAGCCCTTTATGTCCATTTTGGATAACACATTTAAAATCAGAATAAAAGTGAACCCCCTTTTCAAAACAGTATCAACTTCAAATATCCTTCCCCTTCGTTTCAGTATAAACATGAGATGAATAAACTATGGTGTTTAGCAAACTCTGATTTTATTTGCTTTATGTACAGGAAACATTATTAGTGGGAACAAAGTCTCAAGTGTTCTGTTAAGTTTTAAGTCTTACAGTGTCCAATTATTCATGAGTCGTTTTCTTTTTTCTTAACTTTTCAGTTACCACCCTAGGGTAAACCGTAATATGTGGGGATTTCGAATTAGCATTATTTAAATAACCTTAGGAAACATGAATGATTTCTTATAGGTTATGCGCAGTCCCTCCCCACCTTTAAGGCCCACATGAATCAAGTTAATCACAAAGTCAAACATATAAAATTAAGATTACATTTTGTTGTTTAGGCAATTTCACAGAACAGAGCATAAAAGGAAAAAGAGAGAGCCATTGAAAAAGGCACATTCTAACAACCTCCCATTTATGAATCCTTTTGTCCTCTTGACACCGGCAGTTAGGGCTTCCTGATAAGGAATTTGATGTTAAAATTGATGGGGAAACCCCACGTTTTACTGCCAATAACTTGTCTTGTTTGGAAAGTTTCTTCTTTTAAGGGTACAGCTGTGCCATCAAATAAAAGTGTGTCTGTTCTTTCCTATTCTGAGATGAATTCTTAGAAGAATATTGAATTTATGACCATTGCCCAATGGTGTAGCCTGCTGCTTTAAACAAAACGTCTTTATTCTTTTACAAGTCGGATAACAACTAAGGCAATGAGATCTAATGAATGCTGTCTTTATGTGTTCTCTGAAGGTATGTGAGGAACATCGGCTTTTGGGAAACGTACACACGGGGCTCCCTGCTGGGACAGGCAGTGGGGCAAGTGGAACCCAGGAGCCAGGGGTCTCGGGCTACCAACTACCTCGGGGCTTTGGAAGGGGCTCTCATAAGGCTTATCTCATCGCTACGTGATTGTTTTTCCCGTAGACAGACTGAGAAAGCGAGCGGGCAGCTGAAGAAATTCTTCCCAGTTCTAAGGAGCTGGAATTCGCAGTAGAGGGAGTAAAGAAAGTGATGTTTAGCTTTTGATCCTATTTTAGAAACAGCAAAATTGAGGGGGTAGAGATGTTATACTGAATTATATTTATTCTTTAAGACAGAAACAGAATGTTTTGATCATTATTATTATTAATTGCTTGGAATTGACAATCGCATTTCCTTCATCATCCGGAAACATCAGGTGGTAAGTTTGCCTTTTGAGGCAAGGACGATGCCGTGTGGTGATTGAGTGTAGGCTTGGCGGCTAGGGCGGCCGGAGTCTGAATCCCAGCCTCAGACTCCTCTACTAGGCCACTGTCTCACCCCAGTCCCTAATGTTGAACTTGTACCTTGAACACAGATTTCTTTGCTCTGTGGGGCGTTGGTGGACTGCAAGTAGGTACAGCCAAACTCAAAATGAAAAAGAATTCAGTTAATCCTGGATCCTGCATCTAAGAACATCTGCTGTCCTTTCCATCAGATCCTGATTTTACTTTAGGCCGTTGGGTAAATTACTCCGTCTCAAACTGATAGCCTCTTGTCTCTTTGATCATTATTTGGGAAATATCATTCCACGATATCGAGACTGAGAACCCGATATGTCATCTAAACACAAGGATATATTTTCAAAAGTAGCTATCAGCCTGTTTACGGGTTGTCCCAGGATTTGTGTTTCTTTCTCAGTTCTGCGTTTTTGTGTATCAACACTGCAAAACTAAGTTCACGGCAGCAATGCAATTAGCAAGCTCTCGGAAAAACTGCCTCCGTTTGTGGCTGCTAATGTATTTGCTATAGATTTTAGTGACAGAAATAGTGATATTAATGTCATCAACATCCGTGTCACTGCTTGCAGGCATCATGTAAACCAAAAGGTTACATTTTAAATTATGAAAGGCTGGGTTCAAAAAAAGTCCTTCATTTTTCTGACTTGTCACATTAGAGTATAAGATTATGTTATAGGCACCCAGACTTAATCATAACATGTTAGGCTAGGTAGAAATAAAATATAATGTAGGAAGTCTGTATCACTGATTTAAAATACTTTAAATGTTATACTCTATTCTTGATAGTAAGATAAAATTCTATTTTATGAACAGCCTCTACATTTAGCCAGATAACTTTGTTTGAGTTTACCATCAGACATATCCTAATTAGGGCACATTTCTCTACTTTGAGATTCCGAATATACGAGAATACAAATTATAGAAAAAATTATGATTTTTGAATTAAAGTGGCACATACAGACATACATATGTACGCAGGACGTGTACAAATTTTATATTTACTAAGGGCCTGACTATTTATTTAAAGTTCCCCGTAACCTTATGGAGCTGGTATTGTTACGCCCACATTAAAGATGAGAAAACTGAGGCTTAGAGATTAAGTTGCCCAAGATCACACAACAATGAAGTCGGGGTGCTAAGGCAAAAGGAAGGATGATTAGTCTCCAAAATCAATACTGTTAGGGCTGACTCACTTCTAGATGTGTAACTGTATTATTATTTATAACTATAACCATAACTCTTAGCCATTATTTCTATATTTTCTTCTTACTGGAGTATACTGTTTGCTGTTTGGGTTTTTTTTTGTTTGTTTGTTCGTTTGTTTTTAGGATAGGATTGAAGAGTAGTGCAGACTGATTCTTTGGGTGGTATGTGTATGTGTGCTGGGGGCAGCGATAATAACAATTTTCTGAGGATACCTGAAGGCTGAAATCATCTTCTCTAATACGTTGATTACCTTCCTTACGTTAACATCATATGCTCTGAAAGCAGAGGGCATGAGTGGTTTTTGGCTTCCTCCTTTTTCTAACCCTCCTAAAACTGCAGAGAAAATATTAAAATAAATGACAAGCCATTGTTCTGTGAGACCTACGGTGCTTTAAAAAGACTAAAAATGGGACCTAACTATTTATTAATTAGGAAAATGTAAAACACTGGAACCAGAAATCCTGCTATCCATGGCTAGAGTCCTGACTGAGAAATTTCTCTCTTTTTTTTCATTGAAGTTTAGTTGACTTACAATATTGTATTAGTTTCAGGTGTACAGCAAAGTGATTCGGTTTTATATATACATATATTTTTCAGATTATTCATAGGCTAGTTTAGTTAATCCCACTCCCACATTAAATGTTTGGAGATCATAATCCCCTGCATTTGCAGAAACTTCTTTTCAAGTTTGTTAATTTTTTAAAAAGCTTCCACCACTTAGTCATTAACAAGGTTAGTTGAGATAGTTATCATTTATTCATTTTATGTGCTTATTCATTTATCATATATTTACTAATTACCTCTTGTAGGCAAAGCAAACTGCTAGACGCTAAGGATAGATAGTGTTAAAAACAAAACTATCAGAGAAAAGCCAGATCAAAACTATCAGAGAAAGCCAGATTGATACGGTTCGTTGCTTAGAATTACACAGCTTTCTAAAACCTAGGTCATTGTCACTGAAATAGAGGGAAATTTCTTCAGCTTTGTACTCAAACCATTGAAGTTGACGCTATCTCCAGTCAGAAGGCCCGTTTGCATGCTATTATGGAATCTAGAAGGGTCTATTTTATTAGAAAGTGATATCTAGTTTTATTTGTCCTAAAAATCACTGAGAAGTTTTGTTTTGATTTTTAAACTCAGAGCGAAGACAAATTGGAAACTACGCACGGGAAAGCAGAAATGCTTCAGCTGTTTTTGCCAGTTTCTTTTAACTCACATTTAGGGTCAAGATTTCGAGAGTGAAGAATGAAAGTTATTTCAGCATCTTGTTTGATTCTTACATTGGATGCTATGTATTCTTAGTGGGATTATGGCTTGGAATGAAGTGATCATGGCGTTCAGAGAATCAGGTGTTTCGACCCTCCTGTTTTATTAAATAACTCAGCTATTAAAAGAATGCTATTAAAAGACTGTAATCAGTCCATATTGGGAGAAAAATCATTTGTGGAATAATTCAGATGCCAATGACTTTAGTATTTTCCCATTCTGGAAAAAATAAGTAAGTATAAATACATGCTATTAAGTCACTAACAGGAATTTTTCTGAAATTCTCAGAAACTGAACAAGAGATAGAGGATTTTTTGTGGGTTTTACTTTTTGAAGTCAATCAAACAATAATTGTGATTGTCGCATCTGGCATCCAAATGGTATTAACTTTTGGCTGTTGCATTGATTTCCTTAAATTCAATGAGATTTTTTGTTATAAAGAACTTGCCAAAGAAAATTTGCACACCAGAAAAAAAAAAGTAGTCATGGGATTTATTCATTAGCTTTTTTACCCAGGAAAGGTCTACAAATGCAAAGGTTTGATTTTGGATGGAGTTCATTTGGATGTGTCACTAGGAAGGGGATCTTTGCATTGCAGGCTGCCTAAATTTGGAAGAATTCAGCGCCATTGATTTTCTTTGTTCTTTGATGATTTACATAGAATATAGTGGTTTGCAAGGCCAGATATTCAAAGAATTTCACCATTTCAAGGGCTATTGAAAGCCTACCACTCCAGATCAACCTAATCCACCGCAAAGTCACCAGGGAGATAGTTTTATAGGTATTTAGTTTTTTTACATTAACCATAGAGTACTTTTTCTTTTCATGTTTTCTTGATCATTGCCTTTCACTTCTAATTAAATCCCTCACCTCACTGCTGGTATTAAGAATGAAGGGAGGGCTTCCCTGGTGGCGCAGTGGTTGAGAATCCGCCTGCCGATGCAGGGGACACGGGTTCGTGCCCCGGTCTGCTGCGGAGCGGCTGGGCCCGTGAGCCATGGCCACTGAGTCTGCGCGTCTGGAGCCTGTGCTCCGCAACGGGAGAGGCCACAACAGTGAGAGGCCCGTGTACCACAAAAAAAAAAAAAAAGAATGAAGGGAGGCATGATTTTAGCCTTTGAGTTTTTTTGATTGATTCAAAAATGACAAGGTTTTGATTAGTTGTACTGACTGATCCTTAATTGACTATTTAAAAAATTACTTTTCTTCTGTCTGATTTTAGAGGTGGACTAAAAAAGGAAAAAAATACCAAGGTGTTTCTGACGACTGGCTTGAATGGAGGCTGAGATTTGTCCATCAACCCTTATCTTACTAAATGCAGTTTAGAATACAATGTTTTTCCTTTTCTATAGTCACATTGATTCAGCAATATCATACTTTTTCACAGCGATAATGTTTAATTTATGAAAATTATATTTTTCTGGAAAAACAGCATTCTTTTTCCCAATTCACTTTTGCCATCATTAGATTCTTCCTTATATGTCAGGTCTTGTGAGGGCGAACAACATCGATAACAAAAGTGCATCTCACAGAGGAGGAGCGGCCAAGAGCAAGGCAAGCCCAGTTATAAGTTCACAAAACAGGCTGCAGATAATTAACCCCTCCGAGGCTTAGCCCACTGGGGTTTGTGGGCTGAGGTTCCATTTAGGGTCCCTCGTTCTAGAGGGAGATGGAAGCATGGGGCAGAGAAACTCAGCAGGCTTCAGCATAGAGGGTAAGGCAGAACTCCAGGCCTTTAGGTGGAGTCAGGAGACAGAATCAGGAAACTGGAGCAAGAGCCTTAATCTCTCTCAGGATTGGGTACCAGGGCCCCATGTCTTGGCTAATGTGTTTTCTGGCCCATAGCCTATCCAGCTGCTGAAAACTAGGGATGAAAAAGATAAAGGAAAATCTGAAACGCCATCAAGTATGGCAAAACAGTTGGGTTTGCAAAATTCAACTTTTGAAGGAGGTTAAACATTAGTTTTCTCTTTGTTTCTGTAACTGAAGAGAGCAGTGTACATTTGAGCGGGAGTCTGTGTGATGCCTTCGGAGGAACTGAACATTATCAGCGATATTGTTATGCCACAGATTTCATAGTGATTCTGGAGCACAGAGCACTGTTCTCAACCTCCTGGTCTTCAATTTGTCTCCCCATCATAAACAATGTAAATAATGCTAAAATTAAAGGAAAGCCCGTTTCAGAAGAAAACAAACAAACCCCTAAACATTAAAATGACAGAAGGGTCCCCAAACAGAGGAGAAAGCCCTGGAGTGGTGGCCTCACCATGGTAGAACTAAATCATCAGTCCAAGCAGGTTCTAATAAACCATTCAGGATGATGAAGGGAGACTATTATGTTACAAAGCCCAGAAGGCTCTGCTGTTGCTACCACCACGAAGAGAATAGCTTAAAAGACTTTAAATGGGATTGCCATGGCTTTCTACAGCACAAAGGCAAGGCAACAGGCAGATAATATGCCTTTATTAATGTACAGAGAGAACAGTAATACAAATTAGAGGCATCTATGATGTTGAGCAATCTGGTTTGCCTCATTCAAAAAATTAGGGGAGCACTGCCAGAAAGAAAACGAATTTTACAGAAGCAAGCTCAATAAAAGTCTTTTTGGATAATGAATTAAAATTTTCTGTTGAGTAGAAACTTCTAAAAGAAAAGTAATTCAGTAAAAAACAAACTTATGGTTACCGGCAGGGGGAAGAGGGGGATCCATTGGGAGATTGGGATTGACATATACACACGAGTGTATATAAAATAGGTAACTAATAAGGACCTACTGTAGAGCACAGGGAACTCTTCTCAACACTCTAATGACCTATATGGGAAAAGAATCTAAAAAAGAGTGGATATCGGTATATGTATAACTGAGTCACTTTGCTGTACACCTGAAACTAACACAACATTGTAAATCAACTATATGCCAATAAAAATTTAAAAAATTTAAAAATGTATGTTTTTGACCATTAAAAAAAGTATTATAATTTATCAATTAATGTTCATTTAATAACTTTTCAGTACCTCCCATGTGCCAGACGCTGCTCTAGATACTGGTACCCTTCAAAAAAGGCACAATGTTTGTTCACAGTGTAGTCTACTGTGCACCTGACCTTGAACTGGGCTGGCATTTATTCTGTCTTTTATGTTGTTAGTATAAAACCCATGTAAAACTTCAAAATAAAAGGCTATTCTTTTAAAAAGTTTTCATCCATTACTTTGACATTCCTTTAATTTTTGTCTGTTTGATTCTAACCACTTCCTGACCCTTAGTTCTGGAAGGTTAAATAAAAAAGAAATGAACTTAAAGAAACAGTAAGATTCATAGATATGAGATGTTATTCTTGTGCAATATTATGCATTATGTGAGAGATGGTCATTGATTAGATAATCGCTAAAATCAGTTGTTAAAAATATTACCTCATGATCTGACAAGGAATTCATTACAATATATGAAAATTTTAAAAGGATATGAAACACTTTGTATCATCTTGATATAATCCCCTGGCAATAGAACCCTGGCATTGTGCTTCAGTCATGCTTTCAATTATACTACTAAGTAGTCACACATTCAAGACTAATGAAAAATGACCTCTTGTTTCCATGGTGCCCTGCCCTATTGTTTTTAAAGTGGGTTTCAGAAATGAAGATGCAAACTTGAATGGAAAAGAAGTTAGTTAGGGTGTTATACTCATCTTTTTGTGCTTTCTCACATAATATCAAGATAAATGCTATTGTTTATTTTAAAATTTGGGCATGTTTTATTTTAATAGTTGAAGAAAATACTAAATCATAATAACAAACTTCACTGGTATGACTCATGCTATTTTCAAGCTTCTTTTGTGGCAAAAGTTGATGCAATCTACAATTCTCCCTGAAGGGGTTCTTGCATTTATTTTGGGGGGGGGTACATCCTAACGGGAGTGGGTTTTGCAATAGATTGAATGTACTAATAACTCTGCCCTCATTTGATGAGCCTGTGCTTAACTCTATAATGTGTTCTCCCAACTAACAGTGTGTGTATGCGTGTGTGTGTGTGCCTGTGCGTGTGTGTGTGTGTGGCTGAGAGGGAGGTTCACCAGATTATCACTGATTCTTAATCTTCCTTAAGAACTGACATCACTTTAAAGTGGTTCCCATATAGTATGAAGTGACAGTCAGAGGGTCTCTTCAAAAGTGTACAAGGATAAATCCTTAGGGAGAAAAATATTTTCTATTACTTTAATCATAAGCCACTAGCTTTGTGGGTTTGACTGGTCATTGAACAACAAGGTGCTCTGTGCACATAGATCTGATTTCGGATGGTTTTGGGCCTGGATTTTGTTCATACAACCTGTAACTCGTTTAATAAGGTAGCTTCAAGTTGACAGCTCTTGTCCAACCCCAATGATCAATGACGTAATTCTTTAAGTGTCTGTGTAAATGGACTTACAAATTAAAATTTTTTATTTCGTAGGTTTAAAAGAGCATGTAGCTAGCCACCTGTGGTATAAACCTTTCCACATTCCTGTGGAGATATGGAAAGATCAAAATTGACAACAGCAAAACAAATAAACAAACAGAAAGTGAAAAACAAACCACTCTAGTAGTAATCCTATCACCAGCATCTGGAAGGATGCTTTAATAACTGTAGAAATGATGCATCTGGACTGAAAACACAACACTGGCCCAATCTTAATGAAAATAATTCCCTTCAAAGGCAGAGATGCACTTTCTCCCAGTATCTACTTCCTTGTTCGTGAGATAGCTGCCCTTCCTGGCCATCACTCTTTGAGGCAGAGTATTGGCCATCTGTCTTGTTTTTCACTAGTCAGAAAAGCCGAACCCCAGAAAACTACCAGGCAGAAAGTAGCCTGGGCGTTGGAGAATTGGTAGAAATATATTGCACTCTGGGTAGTGTAGTTTCCACAAGAAAATATTGGGTGGGGTGTGTGTGGATGGCATTTTGCACTGACAGTTACAGCTTTCTATGCCCTTCATCCCTCCGTGGTGAAAAGAACCAGGTAATGGATGTGATGTTTAGAGCAATTCCAGCAGACAAAATCTACTAGAAACTAGTGATTGGACCTTACTGATTCAAGAGCGGCCTACAATCAGCCCCTGAGTACACAGAGCACAGGTTGATGGGTAGAATACTTTCACTGGTCATTGGTAAACACTGGATGCATCTGCAAGATCCCCTGATTCCTGGAATCCTGCGTGCCTAGAGCCGGTGCTCCTCAACAAGAGAAGCCACCACGACGAGAAGCCCAGGCACCGCAACGAAGAGTAACTCCTACTCGCTGCAACCAGAGAAAGCCCGCGTGCAGCAACAAAGACCCCACGCAGCCAAATATAAATAAATAAATTTATTTTTTTAAAAAAACAGTAAGCAACAACAGCAAAAACAAAACTTATCTAGGGCCCATATAAAACACTCTGACATCAAGTAAATGAAACATCCTCTGAAAAGTCAGAGTAGATTATGAAAATATTTTTTGTGAAGAACTAGACAAAGGAAAACTATATAGGCATCAACAATAAGAGGCATGAGAATTCAGCTTCTCTGGAATAACCACAGAAAAGAAAGTCTAACTGAGGAGAAAACGGTGCACATAGGAGATGGATAAGTTACAGACGAATTTCTGTACCAGATAAAGTCAGTAGGAAAATTAAAATCTGTACTGGGGGCAGTGAAGAGCCGAGCTGCTACTTGGAGAATAACATCAGTGAGCTGAGGGACAAATTTGGGAAGAATTTCCACAAAATAGGTGAACAAGTAAAATCAATGTAAATATTTAAAAAGAAGATGACATATCTGAAGAATAGAGTGTGGAGATTTGAACCTAAGAACTACAGATATCCCTCACAGGAAAAGCAAATATTCCGAATCGTTGTTGACAATTTCACTTGTGGAAAAATGATCTGATTTTGCAGATCAAAAAGTTTCCATGTGTTTCAGTCACCCTTAATAAGGGAGACCACAGATAAAAATACAGACTGCTCAAACTCGTAATTGCAAGAATACATTACAAATAAATCTTCAACGCATCCAGACTGAACAACTACAACAAAGTCACTATTTAAAGGGTGCAAAATCAAGCAGATTTGAGCTGAAAGGCTGAAGATAGTGGCAGATCAGTCACTGAGACTTGAGAAGAAAATATCCTGTCTCAACAATTGTACACCTGGTCATGCCACTTTTTTGTGAAAGTGAAAGGATATTCTGCATGTAAAAGTGTTTAAAATAGATTTTCTTGTGTCAATTAAAAGTTATTTCCATTGATGGCAGGATTAATCCAGATTAAAACCTAAAATCAGGAAAGAGCCTAGATTCTATCTCAAGAAAATAGTAAAAGATGTGGACAGTGTTATCGAGCCTAGCTTCCTCATTAGTATAAAAGTCATACATGTCCAATATTTGGAAAAAATTACATACAGTTGGGCAACACAGGCATAAATAATACAATGGCAGGAAACTTTTTCATGGCACAGGAAAACGTTTGCAATATAATCAATAGACTTTGAGCTTCATGAGGACAGGCCCTGTGTTTGTTTGGTTCTTCATTTTATCCCTAGCACCTAGTGCAATTTCTGGCTCAATGAATATTTGCTGACTATAATAAATAAATGATGATTAAATTATTTTGGCAGAAGAGAAACTTGTATGTAAGTATCACTTCAAGCATGTCTATCACTGGGAAAAAAGCCTCCTCTAGCCCCTTGTCAAGGTGGACACACAGTAGCTGAGACATCCGCACCTATGGCTGACGGGCAGAGGTGGAGGTGTCTGGAGCTAGGTTTTGCTCATGACAGAAACAGAAGGGATGACTTGCCTGGCATGCTGTGTGTGTCTATCCCACACTTAGCATAGGTTTGCGATTCTATGCAGATCAGTCTAGAATATAAAGCTCTTCAAGTGCTCTGTCATAAAGAAAGCAAATTTTGTGGAATTTAATCAACTCTAATGAGCCCCTGTAAAACAGGGTGAAGAGTGACTAATTGGGCATTACTTTTGTCATAGAAACATGTATCTGGAGTAATGTTATAGATTAAATGTCTGTGTTCCTCAAAATTTATAGTCTGAAGCCCTAACCCCCAACGTGACTGTATTTGGAGATGAGACCTGTGAAGAGGTGATAAAGTTGAGATGAGGTTACAAGGGTGGGGCTCTGATCCCACAGGATCAGTGCCCTCATGAGAAGAGACACAAGAGCTCTCTCCCTCTGCATCCGTGCACTGAGGAAAGGCCATGTGTGGCCACAGCAAGCAGGCAGCTGCCAACAGCTCTCAGTGAACCTTCATCCTGGACTTTAAGGCTCTGGAACTGTGAGAAAGTACATTTCTGTTATTTAAGCCATCCTGTCTATGGTGTTTTGTTATGGTAGCTTGAGAGGACTAAGGCAATTAGTTAGTAATCTGTGTTAGGGTGTGTGGAATTTTAACTTTCTTCACCTTGACTGTTTCCAAAATCCTGAAGCCAAGTATCTTGGGTGAGGTCTTAGGCTCTGGTCCCTCCATTGTCTTTCACACCATAAAGAACAGCTTCATGGGTAGTTACTGAAGGGCCAAGTTGGAAACAGAAAGGAAGTAGGAAGTGTGAAAGTTGAGCTCTACTTCTTCCTACCTCTGGGACATTGAGTCCTTATCTCTGCTCCTTAGTTTTCTCAGTGACGCTTTCCTTCTCTACATCATGGAGGTCCTGGGAGGGTCAAATGAGATCATGTGTGTCTATCACTAATATTATACAAGGGTAAGGGATTTATAAAAAGTGCCACTCTTTGGCCTGGGAAAGCAAGGCCCAACTAAGTGGCCATGCGTCAGAGGACCTTCTCTAGCTTA
The DNA here is from genome assembly GCF_026419965.1 of Kogia breviceps. Lineage (NCBI taxonomy): Eukaryota > Metazoa > Chordata > Mammalia > Artiodactyla > Physeteridae > Kogia > Kogia breviceps. The sequence continues at coordinate 101,500,014 of NC_081319.1, read as the reverse complement.
GTCTAGCCCTGCCCCCCACAGCAGTGAGAAGAATCCAAGGAGAAGAGTCCACTCAGAGCTCGGGCCCCAGCTTCTATGCTGTGATATGGGTACCCGAGACCCTGAATTTCCTACCCAAAGACTCCCCAACTTTAGAGCCTACCTGGGTCTCTTCCTCTGCCCCACCTTCCCAGCCTACACCATGGGGTGGTTCATTTCTAGGACTGTGGTTCAGGGGAGGGAGTTTGGGCAGATCTTGGACTTGCAGGCTGAGGGGTTCACAAATGCAGGTGTGTGCAGGTGTGTCTGTGACCCCTGATGGTGCAGGAAGGAACCTGGAGAGGGAAGAGGAGGTGGCAGACCAGAACGGGGGGCTATGGTGTGTGGCATAAGGTATGCGGGCCTTTTGGTCCTCTTTGTCAAGCCCTGAAAATGTTAGGATGAGTCTGTGTGAGAATCCTGGGATCCATCTAACTGTGTGATTTGAGGCTAATCAATTTAGTATGTCTGGGTCTCAATGGCCTCAAATTATTAAAAGAAATTATGTGATTTGAAACTCTGTCCACAGATTTGGATACATAAAACCTGTGGTATTTATTAAAGTTCCGCGTTGGTTCTACTTCTGCTGAAATTCTGGCTTAGGTATTAGTTCCCAAACTAAACTCTCATTTATAAAATTCACACACACATTAATTTTATTGACTTTCCACTATCCCTTTCATTACATATATAACAATCTCCCTTTCTGGTTTTCAAATGTTGCAATGGACTTTATAAATGATCTTCCTTTTGCCTTACCTAAAATGAACTTTCTCTTGTTTTCATTTTCCAGATTCCATAATTAGTATTGAGAATTTTAATCATATATCTTTTTCATTTTTATCAGTCATCATTACATCTGATTCTTTTACTTTAAAAATAAAACAGCATTTTCTTTTCTCTGCTTAATTTATATTTCACCTTAGCTTTCATATTTTAATGATTTATTCCTACATTTAACATACTTTATGTTATGGCTTGTCTGTGGCACAGATCGTTGTAACCCATTCAGAATTTGGGATTTCAAGGGATGATTTGAAACTGAATTTTTTAAACTTAATTTGATTACATAACTGGAGATATTTTATGAATAAAATTATCACATAATCAAAAAATGTTTTAAATGGGTAACTTTGTTTTAACTTAAATTGACATAAGGGAGTCTGTGAGCTGGCCTAAGATTCATAGCATTTTCTTCTCTGGGAGAATCCCAAGAGGTCAGTTTATAAACAAGTAATTATTGAACTCACCCCAGAGGATCTGGATCTTATTCCCAGTTCTGCCATTAAGCAAATTGCTTAATACCCTTGTCTTCATTTGTACAAGGTTGCATTGAGGATAAAGTTAGAGACAGTAGATGAAGCCATACCTTGGAAAGCTGGAAGAGTCTGAAATTATCATTTGTCATCATTAATAATAATACAATTATCACATAATGCTCATAATGCATACTTTACAATATGCAAAACTAGACTATATTTTCATTGTGAAAAGTCTTTACAAAGTTAAAGGCTCTATTGTTGTATATGTAATGGCGGTCTTACGATTTCCTAACCTGTTTAATTTAATCAGCTTATTTCAGGTAGGGCTTGGCTTGTAGGGAACCATTCTGTCTCAGATGAAGACTACACTGTTACAGAAACTACAATTTTTTCTTTGATTTTTTTTGGTTCATTACAGCTACAACTTGGTGAAAAAGAAAGTATAAGTGAAATAATACTAACCACATGTGTGACCTTGGATAAGGATCTTATAGACTCATATTGGAAAAGGTCCTAATGCTAGGCATTTGCACGGATGGAGCAGCCTGCCTCCCTACGAATCCCAAGTTCACTGCTCACCAGAGGCATATTCTTGGGCAAATTCTCAGCCTTTTTGTGCTTGTTTTATTATCTACCAACTGTGGATAATATTCATGTCTGTTCTCTAGATTGTTGTTAGAACTAAATGAGCTAATACGTGGAAAAGGTCCTAGTGCCTGGTACATAGTATTCGATCTAGAAATGTTAGTATTTCATGGTTAATAACTTTGAAAATAATTGCCTGTACTCTGTAGACCTCAATATTTGAAAAAAATTTGTAAATGTTTAAATTGTGCTAAAATATGCATAATATACCATTGAACCTTTTAACCACTTTTAAGTGTAGCGTTCAATGGCATTGAGTACGTTCCCGAAGTTGTGCACCAATCACCGCTTTCCATCTCTAGAACTCTGTGATGACTCCAAAGTGAAATTCTCTACCCATCAAGTAAGAACTCTCACTGCCCACACCACCCAGCCCCTGGCAACCACTGCTCTACTTTCTGTCTCTATGAATCTGACTACTCTAGAGACCTCAAATAAGTGGGATCCTACGACATTTGTTAGCTTGATAGTAGCCATCCTAAAGGGTGTGAGGTGCTTTCTCATTGTGGTTTTGACTTGCATTTCTCTGAGCATCTTTTTATATGCTTTTTGTATATCCTCTTCGGAGAAACAGCTATTCAAGCCCTTTGACCATTTTAGAAATTAGTTTTGGGTTTTTTTTTGTTTTTTGTTTTTTACTGTTGTTGAGCTGTAACCTCAACATTTTAATTGAGAAAATAATTTCTCTATGGTTGTCAAGATGCCTGACTAAGGTCTGAGAAAATTCTGCTAAGTACAGACTAGTATCAATTCTAAGTTCTTTTATTAAAATGCATAAATATGGCAAAGCAAATATTCTCACAAATATGCTTTCTTTTCGTCTTCATTCAGAGAAACTTTCTGTGACATATATTTTATAAGACAAATCTTATCAAATAACTTGTGTTTACTTATGATTATTTTCAACCCTTAGTCAAAATTAGATACTACAAAATAAAGCATTTCTTAATTTCATTTCATTCTCATATAGCACATAAATTTGTCCAATTAAAATATAAGGTTTTCTTCATCAAAAAGATTCTTTTAGCTAGTTGACATATTTCAGAGCAATTTTAAAATTTCAAAATTTAATCTGGTACAATATTTTAACTCTCGTTTTAAAATTTACTCAGTTCCTCCCCTACTTTGTGGGGACAAATGTCAATGCAATTTGGAAAAAAGAAAAACTTCAAAATCTTATATGTATATGCTTCTGGGTCAGAAAAATTAAAAAAAATATATGACCTCTCTTTGGGTTTAAGAAGCTAACTCTCTTTGGGTTTAAGAAGCTAGGATGACAGGTGGGGTGGGGTGATGGAGAAGACGAGGAATAAGCAGATAATTATAGTAAAATGTAGTAATAAGAAGCCAGGAATATCAAATTCATGGTAGTAAACACCGTGATAAACCATCTCTTTGTTCTTCCGGCTTGGCCAAATGCAATGTTACGATCCAGGAAGTTCTTTTTTGCAATGGTGATGTCCTCAGAAATAAAGTTGAGTGACAGGTATATAGAGGTTTTATATGAAATGGGATTTAGGAAATGAGTTTATGACAACGGGACAAGTATAGGGACCAAAACTGGAATGGGAAGAAAGGTAAATAGTGAACCTCTCTCTAGAGATGAGCCAGGGTGAGAGGCAGGAATTACAGTTTCGTCAAATTAAGTAACAGTATTTAAAGCCAACATCCTGATTGAGAAGTGGAGATAACCCAGGAAAGGACTAACAAAGAACACTCAGCAGGTTCCTTCTGTGTTCGGGCATGCGGGTCCTCAAAGGGTAGGATGGCTGTTTAGGTGACATAGCTTTGCTCAGTGAGGACTGACCTCAGCCCCTGGTGAAATGCGTCCCTGGGCACACAGGAAGCTCTGGAGGGTTACAGCCAATAACCAGTCCTCTTGGAATCAATCCTAACAGATTGATTCTAATTTTCTTCTCTGAGGAATGTTCAGTTTCTTAATACCGCCTTGGTCTCTGAAAAGTGTTGCCTACCACATATGTTTAAGAAAAGGTGAATGTCAATTCGTTTTTTCTTAGGAATTGCTTTAGAAATGCTCAACAATTTTGTACTCTCTGGAGCCAGCCAAGGTGGCCTCAAATCAGAAAGACAGAATTCTGCCCATTCTGAACAATTTCCTCCGAACATTTTCTGAGAGAAATTTGAGGCAATACTTTATTATATTGTCACTGCTAATTTTTAACCTGTAAAAAAACCCCAAAGTGCTATGTGTACTCATATACTATAGTTCATTATTGATTTTGAACGAGACAGAGAAAATCTGTTGCCAGGTTAGACTAATTTTATGCAAGTTGTGAAAACATCCAACAAACAGAGACTTGATTCTAACAGAAGCACCCAGTGGCCAATAGTGGAAAAGAGGTCTTTCAGATTTTAGAGATAAAAATGTAGTAGGAGCAAAATGTGACATATGGCTTGTTCATCTAAGTCATTATACTCAGGGTAAACTCTCTTCCCTATACTTCAGGGTAAACTTCTGGGACACACATTTTCCTTAGGAAAAAACTTGAGTAACTACAATCTGGCAAACATATTTAATGTATGTGTGTGTATACACACACACAAATATATGTAGGCACATATATGTAAATGTGCATATATATATATATATATATATATATATATATATATATATTCCCCCACCCCCCCAATAAACATGCTTGAAAAGTTTCAGTAGCCAACTCTGGTACTGTGCCCATCAACTTAGTCAGCTTTGCAATACTTGAGAAAAGTAATAGAAACCTAGTTTCAAAATGTGGGGAGATCGAAATTTATAGATGTGTTTTCCCAAGGGTTTGTCAATTATGCATAAGCCTCAGTAGGCATTTTTACAAATGTGTATGAAAGTCAGCCTAAACCTCTAAGTCTTCAGCCTATGAGCTTAGAATTTGCTGAGCACAGCCCTTGCATTGATTAGCCAACTAAAAGGAGAGCAGAGAGCGCGCATAGCGTGGTAATGTCAGCGGGCACAGGCGAGTTGTGTTGGGAATGAAGAGAAATGCAAAGGCTTGAGAAAGATCAGAAGGTAAAGACCGAACTTGCTGCCTGATTGTAAATACGTGAGTAAATGAGAAGAAAGACTCAGTGATGGCAGGAGGACATCCATCTTGGATACAGTGGAGTGGGTATTGCTACTGTTTCTGAAAGAACAGAGCACGTGTGGGAGAGCAGACTTAGGGAGAAGGATGGTGAACCCAGTTTTCATCCGCTGAGTTTGAAGGGCTCATGGGATGCAGCAGAGATTTCCAGTTGACCAGTTGATGAGCAGGTCTGAAACTCATACGAAAGATAGGATCTGGAGTAGATCCTGGGGCTTCAATAGCCAATGGCTGGTAAAATAAGCCTTGGGCATGATGAGGTCACCGAAGGAGAGTATCTATAGTGAGAGTAGAAGATGGCACAGGGAAGGGCCGGAGGAACACCAATACCGAAGGAACTGATAGCAGAACAAGAATCCTTGAAAGACACCAAGATGGTAACAGGCTGGAGAAGAGAAAGACCAAGAGTAGAGTATCAAGAAACCAATATCTATAATAGTTTGGATTTTAGAAAACATTATGCCAAATAAGATAGCACAGGGAATAAAACATTCCTGACCCAAAGGCAACTTTGGGGTGTGTTCTTTTTCCTGTGTGTATCAGGGATGTATAAAAACCCTTGCTGGCAGATCAGAATTACCATTTATCACATTTCTTAAAGCCACAACACATCGACTAGCTGATAGATCATCGATTCATTTATTTTTGAATAAATCACAATCAACCACCTCTGACTGGGTAAGGCCTTCGGGGCTTTGCGAAGCTCAAAGATGTTAAGGCAGCACATTAAACTGTAGAACTGACAATACTGAGAGCTGTTAAAAGTTTGAGCTGTACATACTTGATTCACATGGAAGCAAACAATGTCTATTAAAATAATATCTGTCAAGTTGTGATGTGTGACTTCAAAAAGATTAGATGAAAAATTAAAATTTTTTTCACATCTGTTAATTTTTTAAAGCAAGTGACTGCAGAGAAGATGATTGATTTTGCACTTTAATATGAAATGTTTTTTATATCAAGAAGGTAAAGTTTTACTTCTACTTGTAAATATTTCATATTGTAGGTAATCATGATAGTCTGTGTTTTCTAACTTTAGACTTAAGATCCATAAAGATTAGAGTCTATGACATTGAGAAATTGTAAGAGCCTCCAGGGATGTTTCAGATATAAGAAAGTGCAGCGAGCCTGTCCGTATAACTGATCACACGTCAACGTGGCTGCTTATTCAGAAATCAATGCCACACATAGATACAGTGGCACAGTTTCTGATGAGAAGGCGATGGGATGAAAGATACGCTGGAGGTATTTGGTGGCATTTAGTTTTCAGATCTACCTATGACAGTTAAAATGGATGCTCCAATATGCTACGTTTAGAGAGAGAGGAAGCTTGGGTCATTGTCCCCGTTACAGTAAATGGTTTATTTGCATACAGAAATACATCAGCAGAGTGAAAGGTTGTAATAAAAATTAACAATTGCTTGCTTCAAAGTCTTTACCCCAGTATTACACTCATATAAAGTTAAGCTATCTGAATTCTCGTAAAAAGGCATCTGTAAAACCATGGGATAGGATGCCCATGGTTTTAATCAGATGATTCTACTGATTCCCTAATAAAGTGATAATTAACGTGCTGTAGCACCCGGCCTAGTCAATTCCCAGTATATTTTAATCCCCTTTCCTTTCTCTGTTATTTTCAATAGACTCTAACTTCCAAAGTTTTTACTATTTCTACTGGAATCTTAGTGCAGTTTTAAAATAATTTTATCCATTTCATTTTCCATAGATTCCACGTAACCCAACAACCAACTGTAGCTCTCCCTCACTTTGCATTACGAATGTGCTTCCGAGAAGTTATAAGTTGAATGACACTTTAAATGCGTTCAGGAAACTAATTATTTGAAAGCACATTGTGGTGAATTCTTTTGTAATTCAAATGTTATGTAAGCTTGTGCTGCCCTGGATTGGATTTTTATTAAAACAGTATTCTTAGTACTAGCACTGATGAGAAAAATAATTCACTCTAGACTATAAATGTTCAATGAATGTAATTGAAGTATAGAGTATTTAAATAGCAAAAAGATACTTTTACCTTTAAAAGATGTTTAAACACCTGCTTGTATTACGAAATAAGCTTAAAGTCAAGTTTAGGTCTATTTCCACCCTTCCTGATTTTGAAACTACCTATCTTTCTAGTTGGGCTTATATAGAGTCCTTTCAAAGCAGGGGGATTGCCCAAGTGACTTTAGCTTAAGGTCTTTTTTATAATTCTTTTACAGTTCAGACAAAGTAATTTTTTAAAAAACAGGCTTCTTTTCACACATGGAAAACAAATAAAATAAAACCACACATCAACCTCCAAGATGGCATCAAAAGAATCCTTACAGATCATTGTTCTCATACTATTTCATCCCCATTTTGTTGACTAAATTTATGCTTTTGTGGCAACTAGCTTGCAAAATATTTTAAAAAGTAACCAGAAGTACTTTTTAGAACTTTGTTTACAAAAAGACCAAAAGCTGTTAATTAATCTGCACACCACCACAATGAAGGACACCTCATTTAGGGAAGATGGCTTTAAAACCCTCTATTTTATGCCCGTCTACATTTATCTTATTTTTTATTTTTTATTTTTATTTTTTTTGCGGTACACGGACCTCTCACTGTCGTGGCCTCTCCCTTTGCGGGGCGCAGGCTCCGGACGCGCAGGCTCAGCGGCCACGGCTCACGGGCCCAGCCGCTCCGCGGCACGTGGGATCTTCCCGGACCGGGGCACGAACCCACTGCGCCACCAGGGAAGCCCTGATAGATTTTTTTTTGCCTTTTTCTTTACCTTTTTTCCCGCATTTTCTCTTATTCTTTGCCCCGTGCATTTTCTACTTTTTTTTTTTTTTTTTTTTAGTGATTATGTTTTGACTTCAAATGACCAGATTCCAACACTGGCTCCTTTGCAGGAAACCGATGCAAATGACAAGACTTTTCCTAGTCTCATTCTTGATCCATAGACCATGAAGTACTGCTCAGAGGGTCTACTTGGAATCACTTGACAAAACTCCCCGAGTCACGTGACTGATGCTTAGGGATTTTCTTTTCTTTTCTTTTTTTTTTTTTTTTTTTTACGCAGGCCTCCCACTGTTGTGGCCTCTCCCATTGCGGAACACAGGCTCCGGACGCGCAGGCTCCGTGGCACATGGGATCCACCCGGACCGGGGCACAAACCCGCATCCCCCGCATCGGCAGGCGGACTTTCAACCACTGCGCCACCAGGGAAGCCCAGGATTTTCTAGTTAATCTTGCAATGTTAAGACAGTGTCCACATATACAATGTATTTTATGAGAACTGATTCTCTATATGATACAGCTGGGCTTGGAACATCTTTGTAATTCCTGAGAAGATACAGCTTTTTCACAACTAATTTCATAAAGAGAATATGGAAACATGAAAGTATATTTTACAAGTAGCCTTAGAAAATTTAAGGGAGTCTTAGATTAACGCTGTATTACAATTAAGAGAAAAAAAACCACCCTTTGTGCTTAACTTTTTGTGGTTAGTACCAAAAAATAAAAAATAAAATAATAACAACAAAGTCTATCTCAGCCTGGAAAGCTTAGAGCTACCTATGGAACACAATATGTTCCATAGATAATGTACTTCATGCTGAAATGCAGTTGATCTTACTGAGAATAATTCAATGAATATAATGCCATTTTTCTACAGTTTCAATTATATTTTAAAACTGGAAGAAACGTGTGAGACTTAGTTCTGCCATGATTAAAACTTAATTCCATTTATTAGTAGTCATTGTATTCTATTAAATCTGTTAGAAAAGATTTATACTGCCATTTATTTCCATTCTTAATCATTAGAATGAAATAGAACATATCAGTATGCTTCTTAAAATGCCCTTGGATTATTAATTAAATATAAAATTATGACAGAAAAAAACAGGAAGATGTTTTAAAATAATTTACTATAAAATTAACAAAAAGAAAATAATAAAGCAGTGAAGGTCTGAGGTCTAATTTTTTAACCTACCCTCCCTTCCCTCCCCTCCCCCTTCCTCCTCTTCATTGTCCTCCTTCCCATCCTCCCTCCTTCCTTCCTTACTTTCTTTCCTTCCTCCCTCCCTCCCCCCTTGTTCTTTCTTTCTTTCTCTCTCTCTTTCTTTCTCTTCCTTCCTTCCTTCCTTCCTTCCTTCCTTCCTTCCTTCCTTCCTTCCTTCCTTTCTTTCTTTCTTTCTTTCTTTCTTTCTTTCTTTCTTTCTTTCTTTCTTTCTTTCTTTCTTTCTCTCTCTCTCTCTCTCTCTCTTTCTTTCTTTCCTTTCTTTCCTTTCTTTCCTCTCTCCCTGAAAATAATTCTAAACTTTTCTACAATGTGATGTAGTACATTCTGGAAGTAATAAATATAGCATTATTTAGCTATAGCTTAAGCAGTAAATAAAAATAGTTGTGCTTAGACACATATTGAAGAAGAAAATCATGGTATTACTGCATGTACCATTTTTAAAATTAAACCTTTTATTTTGAGATACTTGTAGATTCATGTGCAGTGTAAGATATAATATACACAGATCCCATGTACCCTTTACCCAGTTTCCCCCTCTAGAAACAGCTTACCACGGTCTAGTTCACTCTCGGAGCCAGGGTGTGGACACTGATACACTCAAGATAGAGAGCATTTCCATCACCACAAGGATAGCCTCCTACACTTTTATTGCCACCCCCACTTCCCTCCCACCCCCACTCCCTCCTTAATTCCTGACAACCGTTAATAATGTGATAACATAATATAATTATTTAAAATTATAAAGATTGTTCTTTTTTTTTTTTTTTTTTTTTTTGCGGTATGCGGGCCTCTCACTGCTGTGGCCTCTCCCGTTGCGGAGCACAGGCTCCGGACGCGCAGGCCTAGCGGCCATGGCTCACGGGCTTAGTTGCTCCGCGGCATGTGGGATCTTCCCGGACCAGGGCACGAACCCGTGACCCCTGCATCGGCAGGCGGATTCTCAACCACTGCGCCACCAGGGAAGCCCAAGATTGTTCTTTTAGAGCAGTTTTAGGTTCACAGCAAAATTAAGAGGAAGGTATGGAGGTTTCCCGTATATGCCCTGGCCCTACACGTGCATGGCCTCCGCCATTATCAACATTCCCCGCCAGATGGTACATTTGTTACAATTTGTGAACCTAAACTGACATGTCAGATTTAAAGTCCATAGGTTACATTATCGTTCCCTCTCGGTGTTGTGCATTCTATGGGTTTAGACAAATGTATAACGACATTCATGCATCGTTATTGGATCATACAGAGTATTTTCAACGCTCTACAAATCCTCTGGTCTCTACCTGTTCATCCCTCCCCTTCCCGCCCTCCAGTTGCTTGCAACCACTGATCTTTGTTCTGTCTCCATAGTTTTGCCTTTTCCAGAATGTCATATTATAAAGTATGGAATCATAACTATGTAGCCTTTTCAGGTTGGCTTCTTTCACTTAGTCACGTGCATTTAAGATTCCTGCATGTCTTTTCATGGCTTGATAGCTCATTTTTTTCTTAGTGCTGAATAATATTCCGTTGTCTAGATGTCTCCCAGCTTATTTACCCATTTACCTACTACACAACAATCTTGGTTCCTTCAAAGTTTGGGCAATTATGTACAAAGCTACGATAAACAATTGAGTGTAGGTTTCTGTGTGACATGAGTTTCCAAGTCTTCGGAGCATATACTGCTGGATCACATGGCAGGAGTCTGTTTCGTTTTGTGAGAAACTGCCAAACTGTCTTGCCAGCTACCTGTGATATACAGCTGAGGATGAGAAACTGTGTGGAATGGAGTTAAACCAATAACTCAGCCCGCCCCCAGATGACGGGGCCACGGATAACAGAAGCGTTAGGGAACCCAGCTGAGGTAAGAGAAACTGTCCAGCTGAGCCCAAGACAAACTGCTTAATCTTAGAATTTTGAATTAAATAATGATTCTTTTCCTAAGCCATGAGTTTTGGGGTTTTGCTAGTTAAGCGGCCAACTAATTTATAGTGCTTTGGACTTAAGGTACACCTTAGAAGGATGGTGATAAAAGTTGGATGGAGAGAACTGATATAAAAGCCATTTCAAGTAAAGAGGAAAAAAGAGCCTATATTACAATAGCTTCCATTTTGTGCCACACCTGTGCCAAGTCTATATACTTTATCTCATTTAATCTTCAAAGGATCCCTATAAAGATATCATTTCCTGCTTTCCTATATATAAAATACCAAGCTTTGGGGAAAATAAATAACTTGCCCAGATTTACATTGAGTTGGAATTCAGATCAGGTCTGACTTGAAAGCCCTCGCCTTTTCTCCTATATCACAACCAGAGGAATATTAAAAATGTCATCAACAATTTCCAGCCTTGCTCTGTCTTTTTCGGCACTACAGGGTCAGTGTCCCTGAGCTTTAACTGGAGGCCTAGGCAACTCTAGACTCCATAGGTTAGAAGTTCATTAAGGGCTATTCTGATTTGATTGTCAGAGGACTATATAGAAGAACATGGTGGCAACAATCAGCCAATGGGCAGATTGATACACGTGTTTTGTGACACGAAGAGGCAAATCTCTCATCTGATATATGTAAGCTACCGAGGGTGGGGGAGAAAGACTCCTATAGGGTGGGGCAGGGGCGGGCAAGGAAGAAAGGAGAGAGAAGAAATTTGTGCATTCAGCATTTATACAAGAGGTAAAGAATCCTCAAAATTTAATCAGCCTTTTTGTGCTCTTTTCAACTTATTCATAAACACGTTCTCATCTGACCCACGCACCATAGTGAGACCCTCTCTCCCAGGGCAGCCCTGAATGGTCCAGTATGTCAGGTTGGAGAATAGCAGAGAATCCAATCTTACCTCAACTGTCATGCCCCACAAACATACACCCAAATATTGGCAGGACCAACACTTAATAAACTCCAAGGAGAAATAAAAACACGAAACTTGGAAATGTCACATACCTATTCCTTCTTCAGTCAGAAGAGATCCTGTATCCATTTTACTTTAAAATGACATAATCACACACAACGTTTTGTCTTTCGTACTGGGGAATGCATCTGCTTGAATTGTTTCACTGCATACACAAAAAAAGAAAAAGACCTCAAGAAAACAAATATAGCCTAAAACTATAAGGATTTATTTTTCTCTTTCATAAAATAAATCAGAGTGAGCACCTTCTCTGAAGTCATCAGGTACCCAGGTTCTTTCTATCTTCCTACACACACACACACACATCCTTAGTGTGTGGTTTCAATTCTCAAGGTTGCCTCATATTTCAAGGTGGCTGCTGGACATCCAGCTATCACGCCCACACTGAAGACATCTGGAAGGAAGAAGAGAGAAGGGGAAAAAAACAAAATAAAACAAAACAAATGTAAAAAGACCTCACATCCTGAGTCACCTCTGTTTTTTAAGGAGACTTCAGCAGTTCCATAGAACCTGCAAAATGACCAGTTAACCGAAGCTATGGACCAGGACTTGGTCATTTGTTCACATCTAGTTGCAAGTTGTAAAATGAAGGCAAATCTGCACAGTTCACTTACTAAGGAAAAAGAGAAAATGACTATTGATGGACAACTAACATCTCTGACAATAAGGAGATAAGTGATTACTGTTAAGACATGCATGTTTTCTCAGAATTTTGTTATTAAATATTTATCCTTACTCAGAACCAGAAATAGCCACATGTACTGATTGGTTTAATACTCTGTTAATGGCACATATATGATGAATACAGTTTAAAAATTAATACAGTTTTACATTTCAGAATTCATCTCCTTTCTGCATGTTCTGGTTTGGTTTTCAGCAAAGATAACACTGGCTCTTGGATTTTAGAAATTCACTTTCTGTTAAAAGTAGCACATGATGTTTCAATATTAGAAACTCATAGAAAAATATAAAAAGGTTTCGTGTGTTTGTGGTTTGCATTAAGTAAACAAAAAATACATTTTTGCATTGGTTATTGGCCATTGTTAAAGCAATTGAATTACTATGCTTACCCATCGTGTAACATATTTGGATTTATAGGAGGGAAATTAAAGTACACACAATCAGGCAATGGATAAACATGAATTTTAAAATATCCAAAGAGCAAAGTCAAACTACAAATAAGAAAAATGACAATCACCTGATTCTTATGAACCATCTGAATATAGTTTTTGAGATACTGTTCACTCTGAATAGAGAAAAATGACTCCCACTGGGTAAGAAAAAAAGCAATAAGATCTTAATCTTAATCAGGTGTTATTCAGACCTCTGTATCTGGGGACTGGCTTTACAGGAACATTCAGAAAGTTGTGTGTGTGTGTGTGTGTGTTTTTCCAGGTATCAAATGTTGCTTTAAAGACCTCATGCAGGATACAATTGCATTCAATAATTTCATATTGTTTCACTAGAAATTCAGAGCCAGTAACAAGTATTTTTGTCCTGTTTCCGAATAAAGAATAATATCTTCACCGACTGACAAAAGGGATTCTTCTGAGCATGGACTATGCCTTTAGGCTCTAGGACAGTGACTTTTTAGTGTCTAAATGCAAACTTTAGTTGAAATTACAGCTCTAATTGATGGGACTTGTAAATCAGAGCACCCACAGGCCACTTTGCTACATAGAACATCGTCATTTTCTTCCACTTTGAATTAATTTTCAATCAACATTGTTTAAAAAAATGAGTAGAAACTGGCTACCAATACTCTAATCAAATCCCAAAGCACAAACATTAATTAAGAACCAATTAATAGAGAGGGTATACGTCAAAAGAAGATAAAGGAGAGATGATGAGGTCAAGGTCAAAGTCGTTTTTTGTTTTCTTTTTTTGAAGCTTAGATATATCACAACTATGAAGTAGAGGAGAAAAGAAAACTGCTGAGTCTGCATTATTTTAAAGAAATACAAATATAAATTAGCTTTGATGTTACTTACCCATAAGATTATCACAAAAGAGGAAGCATCAGAAGCATTCAAGAAACACCTCCTGTAATTTCTTAGGAAATCAGCATAGTGGGTAAGAGTGCAGGACTTGGAGTGAAGCTACCTGGGCTCAAATCCTGGCTGTACCTAAACGATTTTGGTCAAGTATCTTAACCTCTCTGTGCTTTGGTTTCCTCACTTGCAAAATGTGTTCATAAGTATTCTTCCACACAGAGTCTCTGTGAGAACTGAATGAGAAGCTACATGTGAGATAGATAGAAAAGAATCTGGAATACAGTAACACTCAATAAATATTATTCTTCTTATTAATCGATTCCAAAGTACAAATTGAATGAGAACTATGTAAAGATATCACATGAAGCTGAAGCAATTGTACTGCATTTTGAGGGTATAGGTTTATTACTATTTTATTGAAATTTTAATTAATTTATTCTAATTTACCCTATTTGAGGGTAAGTACAAATATTATAGTATAGTATCCTTGACATATTTAGACCAACAAATAAGAAAAGTCAGGCATTATTTTAGCAAGTTCACTTCTATTGTACTTTTTTTTTTAAACATCTTTATTGGAGTATAATTGCTTTACAATGGTGTGTTAGTTTCTACTTTATAACAAAGTGAATCAGCTATATGTACACATGTATCCCCATATCTCCTCCCTCTTGCGTCTCCCTCCCACCCTCCCTATCCCACCCCTCTAGGTGGTCACAAAGCACTGAGCTGATCTCCCTGTGCTATGCGGCTGCTTCCCACTAGCTATCTATTTTACATTTGGTAGTGTATATATGTCCCTGCCACTCTCTCACTTCGTCCCAGCTTACCCTTCCCCCTCCCCATGTCCTCAAGTCCATTCTCTACATCTGCGTCTTTATTCCTGTCCTGCCCCTAGGTTCTTCAGAACCTTTTTTTTTTTTTTTTTAAGATTCCAGATATATGTGTTAGCATACGTATTGTACTTATTTATTAAAGACAGGTGTTCACACAAAATTGCAAAACTGAGAAATTGCATCTCAGATAAGGATGTCATGCATGAGATAAAATGGAAACTGTACCTGATTACAGAAGCATATGGCAAAGCCAAGCCATAATTTTAAAAGGAGGAAACAAAAAGAATTTGAAAGACAATGTATTGAAATAAACTGGATAAAAATGAGATTGTACTGTGAAAAAAAGCTGCACATTGATATTCAATTTGGGGGTAGAAAAGGTTAAGTCTTTAAATATCGATGGGCTGCAAACTAGTAGACATTCTGTCTTCACAAAAAGAGCATTGGACTAAACAGTTAGGGGATTGGAGTTTTTTTGTTATTTAGCTGTGTTTGTGAATAAGTCAGCTCTCTGAACCTCAGTTTTCTTATCTGTAAAGCAAGACTGATAATTTCTAAGGTTTAATATTTCAACTGGAAGAAAAAGAACAGAAATATTGATGTGTAATCATATCCTTGCTTCTTCTTTTGTTTTCTTGAATGCAGAGCAATTTTGAAGATGATCTTTCCATACTTCCATCTTTATAAATGGCCCCTAAAGAGAAGCCAGGCCGTTCCCTTTGCTAAGAGCTTTAGGAGTATCATGGTGGTAGGAGGTGGGCTTGGGAGTGCCACAGGGACACCAAGCACCAAGACACGCAGTGTTAAATCACTGTGCAGGCGCCCCACTTCTGGCCACCGGTAGCTCTGGGTCTAATGTGTAAAGGGACCCTTGGCCCTGGAGTCAGTCAACAGACAAACCATATTCATGGCCAGTCTGCCTATGCTTCTGTGGTGTAAAGTCAGCAGGGGCTTTTGTGTGTCTGTGTTCCTTTATCTTTGTAGTACATTGATGCCTAACTATAAATCATGCAGTTATGTCGTGGTAAAACCACATGTCCAGCTACATTTGTCTTTGCATCGGTCATGCCCTTGACTTCTGAGTGCTCAGTCTCCTCCCCGCTGTACCGCCTTGCTGTGTAGCTCTCCTTCCACTTTTTCTCCGTAAATCTTCTCTAACGAAAGTCTTTGAGTGCAGGTAAAGGTAAATTCCCATTCTTGTATTTTTCTCTTCTGTTGGTGGTGTTTTCACGTAGTCAGCGATTCAATACATATTTACCAAGTGCATTCTATTTTCCTGGTACTGTTTGAAACAGTGCCAAGAAAATAATTTTGAGTTGAAGTGTGGCAGATGAGTAGGAGATAAACTAAGTAAAGAAGAGGGAGACGAGCACAGTGGACTGAAGAAATAGTGCAAAGACCCAGTGGTAGGAAGCTGAATCCAGGTGAAGTCTTGTAGGCCATGGAAAAATGTTTGGTCCTTAATCTAAGATTAATGTGAAACCACCAAAGAATTTTAAGCAGTGGAGTTACATGATAAAATCTGACTTCTAAAGTCTCATTCTGCCTGTGTGCAAAATAAAGGCAAATGGGGAGTGGATGGGTAAGGGTGGTCACAGGAAGGCCATCTGACATGTGATTGTAGTTTTTCAAGAGAGAAATCAAGTTAGTTTGGTCTACAGTTGGGCAATATAGTGGAAAAAAATGCATATTTTTAAGAAGTATTTATAGACAGTGAAGCCCTAGGGCTAGATGGATTGGATATTATAAGCATCACATTTAATCTTTCCTGGTTCAATAAATTTCAGTCATCATTGAGCAGGTGGATGGCCTCTGTTTATCTTTTCTTATCTAGTGATTTGTTTTGCTGGGAGGAATTTCCAGATGTTCCAAAGTCATCCTGAGGATGAGTGACTACTCACACTGTCTATGTATGAGTCATGCTTATCGTGACTTAATTGGGGATATAAAAGTGCAGCTCTTCTGAGGGCGAAACTATCTCAATGGTGCTGTAGTAGCAGAGGTTACTGGTGGTACCTTAAAGTCAAAGGTAGGTGGGAAACTCAGGAAGAGGTTAAAAAAAAAAAACACCAAGAGAGAAGGAATTAAGGTTTTTTAGTGAATTATAAGGATTAACTGGACAATTGCCACCATAAAATAATTAATTTTCTATATTGTTGTATTTAATACATATTGGATAGGTTTTATTATCTATCTATCTATCTATTTATTTATTTATTTAAAATGACATGTTCTGGTGTATAGTTTTTTTTGGTGGGGTGCCCATTGCGTGGCTTGTGGGATCTCAGTTCCCCGACCAGGGATTGAACCTGGGCCCTGGGCAGTGAGAGGGCAGAGTCCTAACCACTGGACCGAGGGAACTCCCTTTTGGATAGTTTTTTTAAAAAATCTTGAAATATTCCACGGAGTGGTCATGAATCCTGTTTTTCACATCTATTTTGGCAATCGAACTTATGTTTAGTAACTGATTAATCTTGGCATACTCTAAAATTAACCTGCAAAGATTACTTTCTATAAAGAGAGCTCTCAAAGATATATTTAGTT
This sequence comes from Kogia breviceps, assembly GCF_026419965.1. Taxonomy (NCBI): domain Eukaryota; kingdom Metazoa; phylum Chordata; class Mammalia; order Artiodactyla; family Physeteridae; genus Kogia; species Kogia breviceps. Next base: position 101,482,731 of record NC_081319.1, on the reverse strand, counting down.
GAGCGTTTTATTATATTTTATTTTGTATTTGGTGTGTCATTAATATCAGTGATGTTGCTTTTCTGACAGTTTAATAACTAGTTATTCTCATGGTGTTTGCTGTCAGAATCCTGACTCTCACAATTGAATGTGAACATTTTAATTAATTGTTACTAAAAGAAGATAAAGGTGAACCTTGATAATATTAAATTTTAAATTTAATATAAATATATATATAATAGATGAAAATTATTTTTATGAGTTTTCATGAGGTATATAACTAGGGCAGGGCCTGTGAGGCTATGTTAGGTTATCTTCCTCTGTAAATATTAGTGTGCTGTGGACAATGGTAATAGTAAAAAACTTAACAAATGCATTATACTCTAAGTCTGAACCAAATTCTTAGTGTGTCTGTAGTGCCAAAGGACAACCAGGTGCCCAAAGCTTTTCTCAAATTTGTGTAGTGTATTTAATCACTTAACAAAAATTCTAGCAGATCTCTATTATTGACTTAGAATTAATTTCAGTATAATACTTAAGTTTGAATAAATAAAAAGTTATGAACTTCTTGTTCTTATATTTCTTATACATCTATACAACCATGAAAATTATAAACCATAAATCATAAAAGTCTGAATCAAGTTGGTACAAATCTATGAAAGCAGTAGTATTTGAACTGCTAAGATTGCTTCACTGTGACAGATGATGCTGTTTTGCTGAGACCAAATCATCTTTTGCAATGTGAACATGGAATTGAGTGCTGTTCTTTCAAGTTTGACAAGTGCTCACTTTTATTTGCCAGTAGTGGGTCAATTCTCTCTCCATTTTGCTCCATTCAAACTACTATGGAACCTAAACCTTTGCTCTGTGTTGTGCTGTCTCTTGGCCATCACTTGGGGTTAATGCATAAGTTCCATTTTAAGTGCACCTCTGTACTTAGCTTTCTACCCTAAGACGATAAAGGTGGAAATATTTGTTGTCAATGAGATCATAAATGCAGACAAAAATGGAAATAAAATGAGTGTAGTGAATTAGAAGTCAAGTGAAGAAAATGTTCTAAAAAATTGGGAGTGATGAACTGAGATGAGTGTTGAGAAATGGCTGCTGGTCTTAGAATGTGGAGGCTGCAACGGACCTTAACCCGTTTTGGTAAAGAAGGACGGAGGGATAAAACTTGAGAGAAGTGGGTACGATAGAGAATAGGAAGAGACAATTTAGGGACAGAAAATACAAACGACACTTTTGAGGAATTTGCTTTAAAGGGATCAGAGAAAGAGGCAGTCCCTGAATAGGGAATAAGGAGAACAGAGTGTTTTTTGAAGATGGAAAAAATGAAAAGTTTGTATGTAAATTGGAATGATTCAGGAGAGAAAGAAAACCTAACGATGCCGAAAGGGGGTGGGGTCGAATTCCTGGAGGAATGACTCTGGGTGGGCCTATGGGGAGGGTACGTGAAGTACAAATTGAGGGGCTGGCTCTCGATGGGCCCATTGATAGATAGGTCACCCTTGGTAGCAGAAGGAAAAGCAAGGATATGCTGATATATTCTAGTTGGTAGGTAGATGTGGATGTTCTCTGATTGGTTCTGATTTCTAAGTGAAATCTCAAACAAGGTAATCAGTGGAGAGTGGAGATCAAGGAATTTGCGTTACAGGTTCAAGATCACAGAGAGAGTATTAAAGAGTTGTCTAGGAGAATCAGAAAATAAATGGACTATGTTGATAGCTGATTGGAACTGGTTTGATATCAAAGGCACAGTTGAGTTCTGTAGCTATCAATTTAACACAGGGGTTGGCAAACTTTTTCTGTAAAGAGCCACACAGGAAGTATTTTAGGCTTTGTGGTCCGGACAGTCTTTGTTGTAACTACTCGACTCTGCTATTGCGGCGTGAGGGTCGCCATAGACCACTGGAGTTGCCATAGACTGGACATAAGCTGCTACAGTGAGAGACCTCCTCCTCCCTTCTACAAGACCCCACTCAGACGCCATCACCTCATTGAAGTGTTGCTTGACTTTCTTGGGCAGAGTCAGTCATGTGTCCTCGTGTGGTCCCACGTACTTCATTCAGCCCCTTTCTGTAAGTGCTGGGGCTGCTTTGCGTTGACTCAAGACAGAGCTGATTATTCATTTTCAAGGAAATCGATGAATCAGGTAATGTAATATTGGTAGTTTGAAATCAGTCATGGCGAGAGTATTTATTCCACAGAAATTGGTAAACACTACAAATCAAGGTTTCCCCTCACTCCCAAGAGCTCGTTGTTGACCATTTACCTGACCCCTCCCTGTAATTAAGTAGTTCGCATACCCATCTCCTCCACTAGTCCCAACTTCTCAGGATTAATGACCATGTTCACTATTCAACTATTAATTCTATCTTCTCCATCTTCAGGATGACAGGGTATGTAGTAAATGCTAAAAACTGCTGAAAAATTTTTAAATGTTTTACATTTTCCCTAATTAAAAATTCAAATCCACCAAGTGTCTTCCAGTTTAATCACCTTCCCCAAGGTCAGCAAAGTGTACCAGCCCATACGTAGGAGGTCTAGGGGAGATGGGAAGATGTCAGGTGTTTGTGAGATGAACCTCGTGTTGGATTGGGTTTCAGCCCATCACAGTTTTTTTTTATGAATTGACTTCAGTTTTAGTTTTTTTATCATCCAACTGGCTCTATCATCTTTTGCCTGGACACAGGCTGTGCTTCGTATCTGGTTGTATGGCCCATCGTGCTTAATAGCATTGGATTTGGAGTCAGAATTCCTCCTGACCTTGGGCAAGTTATTCTACATGTCTGTTCCCCTTGGTCCAGTAGGGCTAAAAATAGTACCTACCTAGTAGGATTGCTGTGTGAATTAACTGAGTTAATCCATGTAAGGCACTTAGAGCAGTGCCTCTGCAGTGTTAGAGCTAATTATCATTATTAACTGATCTCACAGGCCTCTACCTTGCCTGTCCAAAAGTCTGTCCTCTACAAAGTGTCCGGAGTGATCTTTAGCAGACTTAAATCAGGTCACATGATTCCCTTGATTGAAAACCACCGATCATTTTATTAGGATGGAAATGAGAATCCAGTTTCCTTTTCATGGTCTATCATCCTTCCACGGTCTTCCCCAGTGACTCCTTCTCAGTTCCGCTCATACCAAGCACCCCTGCTCTCACTAAGCTCTGCCCGCTTAGGTCTGCTTCTGCTCCTTGAATGTGTCAAGTTTTCATTCAGTGTCCCCTCTGCCTGGAATAGTTTCTCCCTCGTTTCTTCTGTCATCCATTCTCATCACTCGGATCTGGTTCCAGATGTCACCTCTTCAGAGAGATCTCTCCTGAGCACTCTTTCCAAAGGATCTCCACCCAGCTTCATTACAATCTATCCATCTTCTTGTGTTATGGTCTTTATACCATTTAAGCATACCTCAAATTGTCATATTTATTTATGTTTATTTACTTCCTTTGTTTTTTTCCAACTGGATGCAAGTTCCAGGAGAGTATGGATATTGTCTATATTTTTACTGTTGAATTTCTAGTGCCTAGAACAGCAGGCTCTCAAGAATTATTACTGAATCCATAAATGACAGGAATAAATGAATACATTATTTTGTTCTAATTTGGAAACCCAATCGATCACCTTGCTCCTGTGTTAGTGAATGACATCTCCTTTCAACCACTGCAGAAGCCAAAATCCTGGGGTCACTCATAATTTCTCCTTATACTTCATCCTCCATAGAATCAATCTTTATGCCCTGTCCATTCTGCTTCCAAAAACAGCCCATGAATTCCTCTACTTCTTGATCTCTAGCATCATTATTACTTGTTGAGATTTCTGACTAATCTTTGTCGCCCACCTTTCTCAGCTTCAATGTACTCACTTCACTGCAGCCAGAATAAACTTCCAAATCACAACTCTGATTATGTCTCTTCAGTGCTTGAAACCCTTTAACATTAAAACAGTTCTGTGGTGTAGCAGCAATATTAATGCCCAATCCACACAACGTCTTGTTCGCCCATCTGAGTTGCCTGAACTTGTGGGCAGATTCTGGAAAGCCGTAACCTTCCGATGGCCCCCATACCTGGCGTATGAGCTCTTCCCCTTGCCCTCTACGGGGGGGCCTTAGCTAGTAGCAGGGCAGCTTGCCTGATGCTCAGCCGCCCGTGCGGAGCAACCCTCAAACAGTGGGGATGACGTCAGTGTCTGAGTGCCCAGCCATCTCGGCTTCCGTAGCCTTCAGTGGGACGATTCTCAACCCCTCCACATGGGATCTCAGAGGGACAGGATAGAAGGCTGAGGCCTACGGCCCATAGCCATAACCAGCTCGTTTATAGACCTTTTCCTGGATTTTCTTCTTTTCTTCCTCACTCGTGCATCCGGAAATCAACTCTTAAGTAAACGACCCAAATCCGAGGCCTTATCTCAGGGTCTGCTCTTGGGAAAACACAAACGGTGATGCGTGGCTTATAATACCTCATGGATCTGGCCTTTATGTCTCTCCCTCCTCTGGTGATTTTCCCCGGCCAACAACCACTCCCTACCCACACCAACCTTGTCCTTTGGCCATACTGATTCCTTGAGTGTATCATGCTCTTTCTAACTCGATAAGCCTTTGCATACCTTTGCCTACACCTTAAATGCTACCTCCACCCCCCAGCTGCTAACCAAGGGCCTTGTTCAAACAGGTGTTTCCTGAATGCTTGCTCAAATAATTGGAGCCTGAAATGAATTCCTGCTCATGTAATTCCGCATAGACGTCAAATTATTTCAGTTTATTTTTATACAGCTTATTATGGGAATATTGCTAAAATTCTAAGATATACAAGCAGAATAGTAACATACAATAATTTTTAAATTTCCAATATATGTTTTTCTTCTTAACGGGCTTTGAATTAACCAGGTGCAAACTATCAACTATTTTCATTTGGAAACAATGGAATATTCAGTTGTCCAGAGAATAAATTTATTTGAATAACATGATTTTTAGTAAGCTAATATTAACTTAAATTTTTCTTTTTATAATAAGTCAAGTCCTTTTTATGGTGGATTATCACACTATTATTCTTAATATGGCCTTTTTTGCCACAAATGTTCCCCCAAGGTAGCATTTGCTTGGTTTTAAATAAACTTTTAAGTTGTATTAGCAAGAGCCAAAGTGATGATAGAATTAGACTCATGATGTTTTTATTTTACTACAATACTCTTAGCAAGAGATAGATCTGATCCTGAGCATATAATTAGGGCATTTGAAGTAATCCATGCTTTAACATGATTTGAGATGATAAATGCCAGTTACAACAAACATGTTACTGCTCCTTTTACTGTTAACTCCTTTTCTCTTTTTCACAACTAATGACTCACTAGTAACTTGTGTTCCTTTTCTTCCACAATGTTTTAAATCTGATAAGATTAATAAAAATCGAAAGTTTCTCTAGACCGGTGATATCTACTGATCTGACGACATTTGGGAGAATAGGTGGTCTTCTTGCTCTAAGGTCAAAATTCACTAGTGACACTACATATACAATACATTCACATATTTTATATTTCATATAGAGGCACATTTTTATTCACATCTTTACAACTTAGGTCTGAGTAATTTCCACTTACTGTTCAGAACCCAAAGACATATTCCACGGCCACCCCCACTACTCTAGAATACCAGTGTTTCCATGCACGGTGCAATTCTCCATCACGATCCAGTTGAGACGATGGTAATTGTGTCTGTAATGTATCTCTTCTCCATTAGGCTAACTAAATGAATGCAATCCAAATTGCATCTACTTTTTTCACCACTATATCCCTAGCTCTTAGCACAATACCTGATGCATAGTAAGTACTCAGAAAATGTTTGAAACTTCCTCCAGGGTGCATCTATGTTTGTTTTTCCAGCATACATAGAATTTCAGTTGACAACTTCATTCATTCATTTGTTCCTGCATTTAACTTTACTTAAATATTTATGTATTCTGCAAACTTTTATTGAGCTTCTGGTTTGTGCCGATGGATTAGGCCACATACTAGTGCTTTAAAAATAAAAGACAGAATCCTTTTTCTGAAGAAGGGAGACAGAGAGGTAAAAGATCATTAAAATATAGTAGAATAAGGAAGGAAGGAAGCCAAGATAAATTTAAAAAGAAGACCTGTCCCTAACTTTTTATTTCTCCCTCTGGTTCTGCTATAGCGATGGAATGTCCTTATTGTTTTCAGCATGGCTTATGGTTCGAAATAAAAAACAGTGACCAACGAATGTACACAGTTTAAATAGGAAAGGAAAGGAATGCTTTACTGAGACATCTCAGAAATTTTCAGAATAATGGTCACATAGTCCAACCTATCTTTATAAGCAGGGGTCTCCAAAGTGGCTTTACCCTAAGTCAGCGGTCCTCAAAGTTTGCTCTAGGGACCATCACCTGAGAAGTTGTTAGAAGTGTAAATATTAGGCCCCTCCCCAGACCTACTCGAGAGGTGGGGTTCAGCAACCTGTGTTTTAACAAGTGCTCCCGGTGACTCTTGTTCGCAGGGTCTAATGTTGGAGAACTACTGGTCTGGATGCTACCCCCAATCCACACCCTCCCCCCGCCAGCTTTCCCAGTGCAGAGTTCCTCCCTCTGCAAGTACCTGTAATACCCAATCTGGAGTCAAACCCGAGTAAGCTGTAGTTCCTGAGACACAGAATCTGGCCTGACAGTTGCAGAGCCCATGATGTGAGTTTAGAACCGTAGCTGGCCTCTTTGCAGGCCAGCCTGAAGCTGGAATGCTCCTCCACGCGCCGTTCTGACCTCCTCCTGGTTTCTTGTCTTTCCCCCTCTATATTGTGTCACCAAAGTCTCAAAGACGAGTCTATTTAACATATGTCACAGGTAGACTTAATTACTGATAAGCAGAATAACATTCACTAGTTTAAAGGGAAAGCAATAGGAATTTAGAACAAATTTAGTAGTAGATATTTCCAGCATTTAGTATGACGGTGATAAGTTAGTGATAAGAGTTTGAACCCATCTTTACTTTGTCAGTTTCAGGTTTTTTTTTTTTGTTGTCGTTGTTGTTTTTTCTACAACACTAACCCTTAGTGTCTTGAGAATATGTAGCTGTAATCAAAATGGGAATAAATGAATCTATATACATCAACATAGATTCCTTACTTCTTGAAATATCCAGTAGACACACATACACACACACACACACACACACACACACACACACACACACACCTATTTTTGTTCTTTAATATGTAGTGTTCTTTTAAAATGTATTTCTGGGTTGTTTTTAAATTTTTTTAAATCGTTTGCTTTCTAACGGGTGGCTTAAAAATCTTAGTTTTACCACTCTGGAAATTCTGACTTTTCCCTAATTGCTCAACTGATTTTTCAAAGAGGAAAGGCTTGCTATTTTTCAGCTGAAACAAAGAAATTTATCTTACTGTTCTATTTTTTAAGCCTTCTCAAAAAAACATTTGATAGCAGTTCAAATGGCTTTTGAAAATTCGAATAGTAAAAGTATGGGGAGGCTTTCAATTAAAAATACCTTACTTTGTCCTTGGAGCTATTTTCTATTTACTAGGACATTATTTAACATTGAAAATTTAATGTTAATACTCTCTGGAGAACACAGTGCTGTGATGAAGATAGTTGGAATTTCCTGGAAAATACAGAGAATATCAATCTACGAATCAGTCATTCCATAAATGTTTTAGAAATGCCAAATTCCTGCAAGACACAGCTCTAGATTCTGAGATGAAATTGGAGGTAACACTTAAATTAAATGGAAAAAAACACATGAAAAGCCAAGTTACAATGTCAATATTAATGAGAGCTTGCTTTTGCATAGCTTACTTAAATTATACTCTTTTACCCTACAGTGCAGGAAGGGAAAGAACTATTATCCTCACTTCCAGATAGTAAAACTGAGGTTGAGATTTGAAAACATCAAGTGTTTTATCCAAGGTCATGAATTTCTATGCTGAATGACAAAGCCATGATGAGTAACTCCTTGACCTCTTAATATAGGACTTGTTCTATGTTGCCTCTTGTAAAAAATAAAACAAAACAAAACAAACAACAATGATAATAACAATAGCTAAAAGGTGGTGCATGATGGATTTGTGAGTGAATAGTATAGTTATATCACCTCTTTGAAGGAAAGAAGGATGCATCTGATTTTGAGCCAACTGATCTAAAAGAAAGAGCCCAGTCTTGGGGAAATGATCTCACCACTGGTCAAAGGAAGAAATGGATGTGGGGAGACCCTGAATGGATCACTCAGTCTGCCATGGGTGAATGTACCCCCTTAGACTTACATGGCTATCCTGATGTTTGCCTAGGCCTGGCCATTTATTTGCAGAGACTCTCATTACCTGCCAGGGTCTAGCATGGTTAGACCTTGGGGGCCACACGAATGCCAACAAAGTCCAGTCAGTTCCAGACAGCTTTGTTTTTGTCCAATTAAAACGAGGCGATGGTTCTCCATCAAGATCTTTCGGGTCTGCTGTTGCTGGATATTATTGGGCGATTCTAATTATTTTAAAATAAGGATTATAACTTCCCTTTTCCCCCATGTGAGGTCAAATAGTGTGGTTTTGGTCCATGTGCATTTCCTATGACTCTGCAGAGTGAAAAGCATTGTTGTTCGTAGACACAGAAACGATCAGACCCGATTATCATTAAAGTCAGACTCTGAAAAGTCCAGGAATAATGCTCAGGACTCTCCAAGAGCTTGGTGGGTCCTTCCTTTTTTCTTCAGAGCACCGGGCATTAGACAGTAGATGGCGGTGTGAGATGAGGAATTTAAGCCTTGGCAGAGATTTGCTCGAAACCAGCCCAGAAAAAAATGGTTTTTGACTTGGAAGTATTTATTAAATGAACCTTCCGTCAGAGTTTTGTCTGGCAGCCAGGAATACACCCTGCAAGGCTCTGGCAGCCCACAGGTGCGGTTGTTAAGTGCTTTGTTTGAAGTGAGGCTGCTGCCCGGCTCAGAACTAAGATGCGGGCGTTTGCACAGATTCGTCCTCACAGAGCCAAGCGACCTGCCACTCAACCATCCTGGCACTTCTGTGCCCCTGGCACTCAGCATCTGCCCTCCTCGCCTTTTCCGGAAATTCATCCTGTTTCAGTGTGTAAGTGGAAGCTTTGAAATATACAAAAGGTTAACCATGCTTCAGGTTTTTACCTAATCTTCACCTTCCTTTCTGTCTCAAAGCCCTTAAAAATCAGAAGCAGGGAGTGAGGGGATTTCTAAGCTCAAAAGCAAATGATTGCATGAGAGAATTTCTGAGTTAATCTGAAAGGATTCTGACTACTCCCCGTGGCTTATCAAATAATGGATTCTATTCAGAATTTGTAAGTAATCATAGAAAACAGGAGAGTGTTGGAGCTGGTTTGGGCTTCTTTTCGATTACAGACTCTTAGCCAACGCAGGATTTGGTATCTGTGACTAGTCGCCTACATTTGTATCCCTCTAGAAAATTTTACAACATTTTAAGCAGGGAAGGAATAGCTAAAAACATTTGATTTACTAATTATTTTACTTAATAGAAAAGAGGTCAGTAGTTCTGAGAGGATCCGTGTTCTACATGCAGTAATTATAGAATTAAAAAAGGCACACTATCAGAGTATCATAAAATTAGTAATTTTCCTGCATTGTGGACCTACATAAAACCTATCTCCTTAATTTTAGGTGTAATTTCAAGACCAGAGGAAATTTCAGCTCCTGTATGATGTTATATTCATTATTTAACCTCTCTAAGCTCCACTTTTCCCAGCTGTAAAATGGAGATAGTCAAGTACTTACTTCATAGAGCCTGACACACAGTAACCATTAACCATTATAATAAGCCTGAGACAATAAATATTAACCAGTATTGTTATATAGCTATTGATGCGTGTAGGTATATTTTCAAACAAAATTACTTTCTTTCCACTTCCCCAAATTATCCAAAAATATACTGAACACTAATAATATTCTATAGCAAACAATTGGTAGGTAAATTTGCTTAAAAAAAGAATGCATTCCAAAAGGGGTTGGGACCACCTACAGAACACTAATTTTTATCTCTATCCATGAGCTTAAGAGGAGAAAGGCATGAGAATAAAGTATTTGCCTGATGTCACATAAATCTCTTCCTTTTATTAGGCAGAGTTTCTTTTCATCACGTGGGAAGGGTTGTCGGAGCTCGAAGGATCAGGGTGGTTAGGCATGAAAAGGTAGTGACCTTCAGAAAGCTGAAGCCTTCAGAAGTTCAGGGACCAGAACTTATGTTTATCAGGAGGAAAAGTAAATTTAGAGGAATTGTCCCAATGAGTTGTGCTTAAAAGTACCAAAAAGTTCTTTCCCGACTCCACCACTTTTCTTTTCATGTTTTCTTCAAGTTGTTTTTACGTTCTGTTTTGCTTTGTTTAAATTAATTTTTCTAAGTCATTATGGCTGGGTTCTTCTCCTGGCTCTGCCATTTCCAAGCTTGGAGACCGTGAGCAGATTGGTGAAGGCTCTCTGTTTCCATCTATAAAAATAAGGAATAATAATACCTCCCGTTCTGGTGAAATGAAATTAGTAAACATGCAGAATACACTCCAGCTCAGTGTTAGGGCACAGTAAGTCCTCATTCAATAAAAGAGAGATAAAAAGATCATTTGACTTGACACTTACAGAATTAGAAAACTATAGAATAGAGTTATGGCTGAAAAAAGAATAAATAGAATAAATCAAAATAATAAATAATAAGTCAAATAATAATAATAAATCAAATAAATAATAAATAAATTAATAATAATAATAAATAAATAATAATAAATCAAAACCCCTTATTATTTTAAAAACAAGGAAGCTAGTGACTAGAAAGGTTAAATAAAAATCAGTACCACTTATTGTATTAGTATTAGCTAGGGTTCCCCAGACAGAACCATTAGGGGATATAGATAGGTAGCTAGCTAGCTCGCTAGATAGATAGATAGAGAATTATTATGAGAAATTGGCTTACTTGATTATGGAGCCCAGAGGTCCTAAGATCTACAATTGGCATGGTCGAGGTACTAGTCTGAAAGCTGGCAGGCATGAGACCAAGGAAAAGCCCATGTTTCTGTTTGAGTCTGAAGGTAGGAAAAGACCGGTGTCCCAGTTCAAAGGAGTCAGTAAGTTTCCTCTTATTAGTGGGTCAGCTTTTCGTCTTCTTAGTCCTTCAGCTGATTGGATGAGGGTGGCGCACACCAGAGAGGGCAAACTGCGTTACTCAGTCTACCTATTGAAATATTAATTTCACCCGGAAACACCCTCTCTGACCCACCAGAATGACCTTTGGCCAAATATCTGAGCACCCGTGGCCCAGCCAGTATGACACAAAATTAACCGTCACACTGATGTAACCGTACTTTATAATGCTATGTAAGCTTCTAAAGCAGTCAGCGTGAGGAACATATGAGTCCTAGTTGTCTCATTTGCTCAAGTATAACATTTGTATTTTATCTTCAACGTGTTTAGGCTCTTCTCTTTCTAAGATAAATTCACATTCTCTGGCTTTGAAAATGTTACTTCTGTTAATAGCTTCCCTGGGGTTTTTGTTTTTGTTATATGGCCTTGAAGCAAAACAGTTCCACATGTACAGATCGGGCTATAAATTGGTATGAAGGGGCTTCCCTTAACCGTCCCTAGTGGTACCTTCCTGGTATTGCCTCTGCATTGACACTGCACAAGCAGAAAGCACCAAGGTGTTCTCCGCCTGTTGAAATTCTGGCCACCAATTCCAGTGGGTGCAGTGGGAATTTCCCTCAACCAACAAGCAGCTCTGTTCTGACGCTACCTACACGCATGTGCCAATCAAAAGCCCTAGTTGTCTCCTGTGCTTCTGACCAATGAGCTACAGATTGGAGGTTCCCACGACCCCCTCCTTGGAATTCAGACACCAGTTGCAAGTTCAGGGTGTCACCTGCGCTTCTAACTGACCAGCTAAAAACCAGAGGTTCCCACAACCCCTCCTTAGATTAGATTAATTGAGTAGAGTGGTTTTCAGAACTCAGGAAACTCATTTGCTTTCTAGGTTACCCATTTATCACGAAGGATATTCAAGAACAGGAATCAACGGTTGGACGAAGAGAGGCATAGGGCAAGGTATATGGGAAGGAGTGCTTGCACGCCCTCTACAAGTGCACCACTCTCACGGCACCCACGTCCGTTCACCAACCCGTAAGCTCTCTGAACCCTGTTCCTTTGGTTTTTCGTGGAGGTGTCATTACATAGGCATGATTGATCAAACCGTTGGCCACTGGTGATAGCGTCAACCTCCAGCTCACTCCCTTCTCCTGAGGTCAGGGTGAGGTGGAAAGTTCCAACCCTCTAATGACACTCTAGGCTCTCCAGGGGACCAGGCCCCCATGCTTTGTGTGGACCAAAAGTCACCTCATTAACGTAACAAAGGACGTCTTCATTGCTCTCATCACTTAGGAAATTCCTAGAGTTTTAGGAGCTTGGTGCCAGAAATTGGGGAGAAGATCAAATTGGGACGAAGACCAGATATATATTTCTCATAAATCATAGATAGTATAATACCTGCCGTAGGGAAAACTCAGAATTGGTTATCTACCTTGAGAGAGCTCTGGGATGAGAGTCCAGAAAAACTGAATCTCACCACCTGGCTTTGAGAATCCCATGCACCAGTAGGAAATAAGTGGGAAAGGGTGTGAGCTCGCATCTGCCAGGGGAACTAAAACCTTACTAATATTTGGCCAAAAGGAACCTAAACTGAAGACAAAAATCAGAGCAGAAGTCTCTCCTGTGTGATCAAAGAAAAGCAGACGGTTGATGTGTTTATAATCATAGGACCAGGGTGTGCATAGCTGAGGGGCCTTGGGGACATCTCAGGGAGTTACAGTACTTAGCTCTAGATTCTTTGGGGCAAAGAAATCCAGTGCACATTGCTAACACATGATGATTCCACTTGGTAAGTGTGGCGGCCAAGATCTACACCAAATTTACCTGAATATTTTCTCCTCTTTTCCTTCTCAGCCATGGTCAGTAGCATGTTGTGGTTATTAGGCTGTATTCTTTCAGTGAGTATCTTTACATTTCAAGAATTTTTAATTATTCATGCTTTTTCTGTGTTGTCCTTCCTATTGATAATAAAAAGAATTGAAAGTCTAAATTAATAAATATCTTGGCATCTTGAAGTTTTTGGTCATTTTTCTGCTTAGTTTGAGAATTTATTGCAATAAACAATATGGTCAATAGAAATTTACCTGAAATGTTTAAATGCTTTTACCTGATAAGTGATATTTAATTTAATCTATTAGAAGTATCTGGGTATCTATGTACTATATTTCCTGCTATTCACTTTAATTCTAATCATGGTTATTTTAAGTATTTTTTGTTTTTTCTTTTGGATCTTGCAAACAGTACGTAAGTAATATTTGAACTTATTATTATTTTTTTGTATAAATTTGTTTATTTAATTTTGGCTGCGTTGGGTCTTTGTTGCCGCATGCGGGCTTTCTCTAGTTGTGGCGAGCGGGGGTCACTCTTCGTGGTAGCCCGTGGGCTTCTCATTGCAGTGGCTTCTCTTGTTGCAGAGCACCGGCTCTAGGCACGTGGGCTTCAGTAGTTGTGGCATGTGGACTCAGTAGTTGTGGCTCATGGGCTCTAGAGTGCAGGCTCAGTAGTTGTGGCACACAGGCTTAGTTGCTCCGTGGCGTGTGGGATCTTCCCGGACCAGGAATCGAACCCGTTTCCCCTGCATTGGCAGGAGGATTCTTAACCACTGTGCCACCAGAGGAGCCCCTATTTGAACTTATTTTTAAAATTTAAGTATATACTTAGATTGCTAAAACACTTTAGAGTATATCTTTGGATCATATTAAATACTTTTTAATTGAAACTATTTACACTAAGATAGTAAGGGGGCGATACTATTGCTAATATACAAATATAAATATAAAATTGATCTCATTTTTTTTTTTTTTACCAATGCCCATTTTGGTTCCTAAATTAATGTTGTCAATTAAATATATGCATTTAAAATCAACTTTGTTGGACATGTAGAATCAAATGGTAGACTCAAGAAATGATATGTGTTTATATAACAGTACTTTATATTATAGATAATACCTGATATCTATATTATTAATTTTATATTTCAAAGCATTTTCATTAAATCCTCTCATGAATATTATGGTGTACTTACAACAAGAGTCATTTTTCCAAACTCCAGATTTAAAACAATAAATAAGACATTTCTCCCTTAGAGAAACTTACAGTCCACTACTATAGACAAATAAGTGAAGAAATAATTATGGTCTGAGAAGATCAGTATTATCATTGAGGTATAAATAAAATATTGTAGACACAGAGATGGAAGCTACAAATTCTTTGTGGGGAAATGCAGGTGGATCAAAGAAGACTTTGAAGCTAATGTGTGTTTTGAGCTGAACTGGAAAAGGTGAAGAGCTGTCCAGGAGGAGAAATTGGGCAAGTGTATTCAGGGAGAAGGACTGGCAAGGGTGCGGAGGCATATGCAAGTAGAAAAAATGTTGGAAAATTAGGCAGAGATTAGGAAACAAAAGGAGGAAGCTGAAATTTAAATCTGGGGAAAAAAAGATCAGAGCCAGAGAGTAAAGGACCTTACAAATTATTCTAGATATTTACAACCAGAAGAGGTTGAACCTTGCTTATCCTCTATCAACTCTAAGAAGTAGGAAATGAAAGTGATCTCAAGTTGATGAATGATCACCTGTCTAAAAAATATCCAACTAGATACTGGTCTTCTGATTTCTGACCCTGTACATTTAAGCTACATTTCAAACAACGCTGGGTTTATGTGAACCAATGTTCCAATAAGTCAAATAATAAACATGAATAAGTTGCAAGGGCCAAGGATTTTGTCTATTTTGTTTACTACTCTACTCCCAGTTCCTAAAGTAGCGCCTATTTCCAAATCGGTGGAACAAATAAAGAGCAAACATTTATTGAGTGCTCTTGAAGTATCAGACATTCTTTTAAATGCGTTTACATGGATTAAAGGATTAAAGCACGCACTATTAGAGAATCACATTACATTTTTTGGTGCAATATCTTACAAATTATTGCTGGACAAAGAAAGAGTAATGTGATATTGAAAGTTCTGGATAATATCATCAAATGTGGTCTAAAATGACACATTTTTTTGAGAAGAGATTTCTTTAGAGAGTGAGACTTGTCTTCAAATATTTGAAAACCTATCATGTAAAAGATGTAGACATATTTTGGAGAACAGTCCTCAGAGAGCTTACCTGGGGTCAAGGTGTGGGTACTAGAAGGAGTTATATTTTGATGTAATAATATATAAAGGAATTTTCTGAACTTTCTGACAATTTGATTTACCCAACAATAGAACAAGTTAATCTGGGATGAAATAAGCTTCCGTTTATTCATAATAGTCACACGAAAGCTTAAGAGCCACTGATCCTGTAGAATAGATTTTTTTCTTTGAATGTCAGATTGAACTATATGATATCCAAGGTTTATGAGTCTATTAGGAGGTTGGTAGACCAGTTGGATTATTTTGATTTGCGAGAGTAGAGCACCAGTCTATTAACATGTATGCATGAAAGCTTTTGGTCTGTTTCAAATCAGCTTGGAACATCAGTGAAAGAATAAATATCTCTTTGGCCTTTTCTCAATGTCCTTTCCAAGTCAAAGCAAATTATTCATAGTTTCCTTTAATGTCTGCTATTCTGTTTATGAGGAATGACTCAAGGGAAATTTTTCTTTAATTCAAAACAAACAGATTGCTTACATGGTGAATGGTTAGCTGATACTTAGATGTTTCCTGAGAATGTTTACTGCTTATCAGGTGTTGTATTACCTGAACTTTTAGTGACTCACGAGAGGGGACACACATCAGGTCATGAACCCTGGTTGCTGACATTCAGATCATTCTATGGACTAATTATGGAATTGCTGGGGCAAAAATTCTTAATAAAGCATCACCAGCAACTGATAGTTTAGCAAACCATTAAACTGCAGAGTAGATTCTCATGGCTTAGGATATTGGTAAGGGTATGGTTACACATCTGTATCTGGAGTTTCTCTTGCAAGAGGCTCTGAAAAAACGGGACAAATTTTTCTGAGGAGATATATGGACTAGAGGTTATAAAGCATCAGGCTTGGATCGGATCTTCCCTCTTTCTGTTTCTTGTTTTCTCATTTGAGTTCTTATTTCCAAGGCCACTGCTAGCCTGCTCCCCTTCCTGGCTGAAGGAAATGGAAGCTAAAGAAACTGATGCTTTCTCACCAGAAAGAGAAGGATAATGAAATCAAATAACTCTTATCAATGGAGAAGTACTGACTTAAATCTGCAAGCAGTCATACCTTTGTTTACTGTGCTTTGCACGATAACCTGCCATAACTGGCTACCCTGCTTCCCCAAAATCTTTCTTCTGTTTTTAGCTGAAGATGGTGTTTAAGGTGATGGTTTTGGTCATTTCAGGGAGTGACTCAGTTTTCCTTGGTGGCCTCCCTGTATTCAGAAGGTATACATGTTACTAAACTACTGTTTTTCTGCTGGTAAAAAAAAAAAAAAAGAAACTGATGCTATCAAATCTCTGAGGTGGATACCTCAGAGTTGGTGACCCTAGCTAGGCACCCTTTCTTCTGTTCTCCACACCCACTGTTAAATGTGGAACTCGGGATTCCCTGGTCAGGCCCACTAAAGCTCAAACACTTGGAGTTGTTTTCTCCTGCTGATGGTGGTCGGGGGAATTTTCTTCATTGCTTTGGGTAAGTCTGTTGAAACGTTTTTTGTTGTTGTTGTTGTTGAAACGTTTTTAATGCCTTTTCTTTTGACTTGGAAATTCAATTTTTATGTAAGGAAATTTTGAATTCTTAAATTTCTTCCCTTTTGAATTCTAATCAGGATACAGAGAGGGAAAAAAATCAACCTTTGACTTTTTAGGACTTAAAAAATTGAACAAGACTTCAAACTGGATTCATTTGTTTTATGTTCAAAATCAGAAGCTATAAACTCTTAGTTCATTGGAGTAGTGAGCTTATGGCCGCCTGATTGTATTAAAGGGTTAGGGATAGATTTGTGAAAAGATATTTCCTGGGCAAAAAGATTAGAAGATCAACAATCTTTTAATGTTTATATTTCCTAAATAGTATTTCTATAAATATAGTCTTCACTCATTGGTTGCTACAGATAATCTGCTTTATTTTGTAGATGACACATGAATACTTGGAGGTCAGGTTCTTGGCTTTCTATTTAAAGAAGTGGTTGGTAATAGGTGTACCCTTTATCAGGCATTCTTTCATGAGTTCAGTTTCTCTAAAGTTCAAAATTGTTAGCAAATGGTGTAGTGGGTAGAGCTGTGGGTGTGGATTCAGTACACAGGGGTCGTGACATCTTCCTGCCACTACAACCAGCATGACAAGATATAAATCAATGTCTCTCTGGGCTCATTTCTTCATCAGTAAAAATTCAAAAGTGGACCTAGATGACTTTTAATCTTTCTGCAAGCTCTAACATAAGTTTCTACCTTGACAATATTTCTGAAAAGCAGTAAAGCCTCTCCTTCAGAATGGAAGACATTATATGATATTTTTTTAAAAGAATAAAATAATGTACCTCTGTCTAAGTAAAATCTCAAACAAATAATATCTTTTCAAGTAGTAAAGTGATAGCAAAATAATTCACATTTCACAGGACGTGTTTGTTTAGCAGGGGTTTTTGGTTTTTTACATTTTTAGTGAAACACCTTGTTTAAAAAACAAAGAACGTTAGTGTTCTTTTTCTTTAATGTTGAAGTCATGACTGAGGCTTGACAATTTCCTAAGGTTTCTGCTTTAGCCACTTTTAGAGAGTCTTCTCTGCTTCTTTATTTCTGCTTTATTCTCCTGCTTATCTGTCTGTTCATCCCGAGGAGGAAAAAATTTAAAGGAATAGATAGTCCTCCAGATAATAAGCTTCTTCTTGCCTGAATGTTTTTAGTACTTTCTCATGTCCTCTCACTTTCCCAAATATGCCAAGGATTTACCCCAAACCTCTCTTTTTGTCCACTGTGAGACTGAAAGCATCACCTGAGAGTAGCTGAAAGAGTACCCCTCCTACTTACTCTTGAAGAAGCCATAGTGCATGGGTTCAAGCAAAGGCATCGTTTAGACCGTGCATGGTTTGGAATGAGAAGTGACTTAGGAGCTTACGGCCTCCCAACAGTTTCTCTGGGAACTTTTCTGGGCTTCCTATGTGGCTTTGTTTCCTCTTAAATTTAAGTCAGATTCTTTCTATTCCCAAATCCCCGAACCCTCTTTGGTAGTAAAATTGTCACTCAGATGCATACTCTCTTTTGCAAAACCAGAGGATCACTTGTATGTTGTTGTGACAGGTTGAGTCTCCCGACGCTTGTTCACCAGTATCTCCTGTTGACATCGTCACCCGTCTCCTCTTCCTTACTCTCCTCAATTCACTCTGAGTTCACGTTCCGTCTCACTGCTTCTGTTTTCACTTGCCTTTTTCACTATTTGGAGAACGATGTTATAGTTCTGATTCCCAGAGGGACCCTCCCCATGTTCTCCATTCCATATTTCATTTCCAACCCAAGCTGCCATTTTGCACTTGGCTTGTTCACATCACAGTTAGGGGAGGAAGTGTGGATTGGAATCCGAGGGGAGGCAAATACGTTGAGTTGGTTTACCCAGATCCTTCAGTGCACCTGGAAAATCTATATCGCAGAGTGGATAGAGCATAGGTATTAGAATCAGAAACCAGCATTCAAATCTAGGCGTTGCTGCTTATGAGCTGTTTGCCCTTAGGAGGTCACATAACCTCCATAAGTTCAGTTTCTTTATGTGTAAGTTGTAGGCAATAATAGGAATCTTACTGGACTGTTGTGTGGAATGGAAATAATGGATAATGTATTCAAAGGGCCTGACACTTGAGAGAGAGGTGCTAAATAAATAATACTGATTTATTATTATTAATGCCACAAAAAGTGAACACAGTAATAAAGTTATTGATGATCCAATAGTACAGTCCTTAATGCAGTTCGACAAGTGTTCATCGAGAGCCAAATGTAGACTCTAGGCTGTGTGTGAGAGTCTGTAGGGTGTATGAATGAAGTGTAAATTGTAACTCTTTTCACTTTCCCCTCATCTTCATTTTCAGTACTGTACAAAGTCTAATACGTTTAGCAAGGTACTCAAAGCTCTTCCCCATCTGTCCTCAGGCCACCTCTCCAGCCCTCCCCTCTCCCTCTTGCTCCTACAGCCTCCATTCTTGCCGATCCAGGCTACTCACGTCCATATGCCTCCTTGTGTTTCCTCGGGCCGAAGACAGACAAGAATGAGGCAGATCCTACTCATTTTAAGACTCAACATAAATGTGACTTTCCCTGCGGAGTCTTTCTTGACCTACCCTTCTACCCCATCCTCACAGGAAGGGTGATTTATATAAAACACACAGCATAATAAGCCCTTAATAAATGTTCCCATGCCTTTTATCTCTCTTGCCTATCTTGTTGCCCCTTCCTAACACTGTTGTAAGTTTCAGCTCGCAAGCCCTCTGTCTTAGATGCCTTCGTAGGAGAGGAAGCAAGAAGAAGTAGCTCCATTACCTATTCGCTGTGTTACTTGGACATGTTCAGAGTCTGTTTTTACTTCTCTAAGTGGGAGTTACTTGTGGAACTGACCTGCTGTGTGTAAAGCAGTCGGCACATAATAGGTCATTACTTTTAAACTAGGATGATAGTGGCACCTCTATGTTAATTTCTACCTGGTTGGGTTGCTGCCTGTCACTACGTTCGAACCCATCGAGGCCTGGGATCGTACTTCATGTGTTACTGTAGCTCTGTTACAATCACAGCTATGGGCTGATCACAACTATGGGATGACTGCATGCGTGCTTGCAAGTCCTTCATTCTTTTCTCCTGAAATACCACATCACCAAGGGCTCACAGTGGCTCCAGCTCACATCCAGAGCTCCCTGTGCTTATTTCCTCAACTGAGCATCTCTTCTAAGCTCACACCACCCTCTGGCACTTTTGTATCCTCGGTGGCTCTTGACTGTGCCTACAATTAAAGTGAGAAGGTTTAAAACATTCCCCATATTTGCTTTTCTTTTCCTTCACTTCCTCCCCCTCAGAGGGATCTCCTTTTTGGTTCTTTAAGCAGTGTTTATATATCTAACCATATAAGATACCTTCCACTTGATGAAAAACTGAAGTTTTGGTGCAAGTTAAATAGTAGTCTGCAGTGGACAAATACAATTCAAAATAAAGGAAAAAAACCCAGGCTGGGACTTCCCTGGTGGCACAGTGGTTAATAATCTGCCTGCCAATGCAGGGGACACGGGTTCGAGCCCTGGTTGGGCAAGATCCCACATGCCGTGGAGCAACTAAGCCTGTGCGCCACAACTACTGAGCCTGCATGCCGCAACTACTGAAGTCTGCATGCCTAGATCCCGTGCTCTGCAACAAGAGAAGAAGCCACCACAATGAGAAGCCCGCGCACCGAAACGAAGAGTAGCCGCGGTTCGCCACAACTACAGAAAGCTTGCGCAGCAATGAGAACCCAATGCAGTTAAAAATAAATAAATAAATACATACACTTTTTAAAAAAACCCCCCAAAACCCAGGCTGACTGATTACCTTAACTTACTGTAATAGAAATTAAACTTTTGGAATGGATTCGTGCAAAAGAAAAAGAAAATTTGGGGGGGTTTGTTTTTTCTTTTCTTTTTTCTTTTTTTTTTTTTTTTTTTTTTTGCATTTTGTGTTGGTGAGTTTTATGAAACTGCCGTGGCTTTTAGAACAGGCTGATCACTAATCTAGCGGGAGAATATGTGCAAATGAGGGAAGAAAATATTCTCTGAGAAGAGCAAGGACATTTTGAAAAAGACGTTAAATACACAGTTTGTCTCTAGTTCTGAAGTGTTCATTTCCTTGAAGCAGGTTGTACATTTTGGGGATGCCAGAATGTCTTTTGCTTAAGTGGAATTAATGCAAGAACTGGAGCCCTAAAAACCTGGGTAGTTCTCACTTGCATGTTTTTTGTCAAAGTACTTGAGCTGATTCAACTAATTATGCCCCCCCCCCAGAGTTCCATTTTCATATGAACCCACATGGCAAAGCGGTAAATGATCCGTGCAAATAAGGATCCGCCTCTGGGGAAAGGCTTCTGAAAGGCACGCCTGCTCCTGCTACGTGAGTTGTCACTAGTGAGCTCAGCTAGGTTGCAGGGCTGCGAGCCCATGAAAGGGAGCTTGTCTTGCCTTCTCCCTTTTTTTCCCCAATATTAGTGTCAAAATATTCCATCTTAAATATATTTGAATACCAAGGTGAGACGTGACAAATGCATTCCTACTAAAATGAAAATGAAAGATTGTCTATTTCAGGGATTCTGTTGGAAGTATATTCTGTTCTATCTTAGTAACGCTGAAGGATATATCAGAAGGTCTTTACTTCTACTCAGGTGTCATCAAAACTCAAGCAAACATCTTGCACTGGGATCAAATCTTTCTAGCCATTGTAGCATTTCAATTAAAATTATATTTTATAAAAAAGGGATAGAGTGTATTTAACCTCAAAATGATTCTTTATCTGCTTCTCTACTGGAGAAATATTTTTCAAGACTCAAATAAAATTTTACACTATAAGAAGGCAGAACTGAATGCTAAATGAATACTTTAAAATATGGTTCCTGGGTCTTTATTTGAATTTTTGGTTTTAGGCAGTGCATCTAATCATGACAGAGAGCCTTCTGAGTTTTAGGGTTTTTTTTTTTGTTGTTGTTGTTTGATTTGCAAACTGATATAAATACCCAAGTCCTGTAGGAGTTTCTCTGGGGCCCAATATCATTGAATTTCAGGTTAGTTGGGGTTCAAAGGTGAACTGGGGTTCAAAGCCAGCTCTGCTGCTGGAGAACTCTGGAACCTTGATCAATCTCCTTATTTGGGTTCCACTTTTACCATCGTCAATGACTATACTAATACCTCCCTGGCAGACTGAGTCTGAGAATCAAATATTTCACAGCATGTGAAGATCTTCACCTGTGCATGGCAGAAAGTACGTAATACAGTGTGGTCCCCGGACCAGCAGCAAGAACATCACTGGGGAAATTGTCAGAAATGCACCTTCTTAACCCCGCGCCAGACTTATTGAATGCGAAATCTGGGAGCGGGACCCAAATATCTGTATTTTAACAAGCCTTCTAGGTGATTCAGATACATGCTCAAGTTTGAGAAATTGCCACAGTGCATAATGAACTAGATAAGGACATTTACTGACTCAGGTAAGCAGCAATTTAGAATCATCCTAGAAACTCTTTAAATAAGGTGGCTTGTACTTTTTAAAATGTCATAATGGGAAGAACAATCATCTTTATAAATTTAGAAGCTACAGATATGAATAAAAGTAGCTAATAATTATTGATAGCTTATTATCTTCTAGGGCCGATGAGATTGCGTTACATACGCTAATTTGTTTATTTAACTCTCAAAACAGCCTCAAGAGAGAGGTGCTATTAGCAGCTACACTTGACTAAGCAAAGTAAAGGGATTCCAGAAGCTGACCCATCAAAATGGAGATGGACCTCTCACTCCACCAAATTTCACAAACCTGACATTTAACCACAATTAGAAAAATACTTGAGAAAATCAACCTGATTATAGAAGTCATTATTTTGACAGAATTATTGAACAGACGTTCATAATTGTATTCCATTTTTTTAAGTTTTTAATTAAAAAATATTAAACAGCCTTGAGAGATAAGTGATAGATACAAAAAATACACATACTTGATGTGTACCATCCGATGCATTTGGACAGACGAATTTACCCACGAGGCCATCACTACAGTCAAGATCAAAGAGACATCCATCACCTCTGAAAGTTTCCCTGTGCCTCTTTTATGTTTGCTTTTGCTTGTCTTTGTTGTTGTAAGAACGCGTAACACGAAATCTACTCTCTTAACGTGTTTGTTAGTGCACAATACAGCACTGTTATTGTATTCAGCAGAAAGGATCACTTCTACAGATACAGTCTTCCTCCTTAGGCTGTGTCATAGAAACCTTCCTCACCCTCCTTCTGGAACTTATCAGTGGTGTATGCCAGTGTTTCTATCTACACACACGCACAAATATGTATTTAGGTATGTACTTTTACACCTATCCGCTTATGTGTGTATGTATGTATAAACTTCCTGAGGGTAGAAATCACATTTATCTTATTCATCCTTTGTTGTTCAGTGCTTAGAACAGTGTCTGGCACACAATTCTAATTCAATAATTACTCATTTAATCAATGAATGAGTGAATGAATGCGTCTCTGCTGGTGCTGGTAAAAACAAACAAAAAAAAATCAAAGATTTACAGCTTTAGAAACCAGGATCTTATTATTATTATTAGTAGTAGTAGTATATGTGCTGCCAAAATGAACGCAGGATCTTTTTTTGAGTACTATTGAACTGAAGAAATTGTGGCCGAATCTCTACTTAGAAAGCAGACACATTCACTTTAATATTTTTAACATTAACACGGCCAAAAAATGCACAAGTTATTAGATCAATGTGACATTTCATTCAGCCGTTAATCATAGAGACATAAATATTGACGTTGAAAAGAGTCTTAGAAAACATCTAATCTCTCCTTTTGCAGATTGGGAATTTGGGCTCAGGAGTTAAGTGACTTGTTCAAGGTTAAATGCCGGTTAGAGGAAAGGCTGGAAGTGACGCTGAAATCAAGGTCAGCTGATTCCTAGCTCAGCGCTGTTCTCACTCTAGACTGTCTTAATATACTGGCACTTGGCCCTGAGTTTGGGCATGTGATACATGAAACGCAGTTAATAATAGCTTTGTACAATATCATATTTAGTACAACTTAAAAGTACAAATGGAATGTTCTTCTAAACTGGCTTTGCCACTAGCAAGCTGTGTAATCTTCAACCAGTTACTTTAACATCATTGTGCCTCAGTTTCTTCATCTCTAAATCCTAGAAAAATATTGGTACCTGCTTCCCAAGATTGTGATGAGGATTAAAGGAGATGAAATATGTAAAGTGTTTAGAACAGTGCCTGGCACACAGTAAGCTCTTTGCAGAGGTTATTATGGCATATTATTTGGGGGAGGAAAGTTTGTCAGATGGCCATTTTCTTTTGAATTGGAGTGATGAACAGCTACAGTGACAGCCTAGCTGAATGGTGAGTTTTCATAGACGGCAGATGAACAAACTCTTCCTAATTTCCATCCAAGACCAGACAAAGGAGTGATGCTCTTTCTTACTCACTTATTCTCACCAGACTTGGTGAGCTGGGATAGTCCTTCATGTTACTTGTTAAAAGTGTGTGACTTGGACACATTTGAATAAATACAATTGAGCAGGCTAGATGGAATGACCTAAATTCTTACCAGAAGCTTTGGATTATAAACCCAAATTACATCTGAAATGATCAATCCACATAAAAGCACCCCGCACGTCCGACATTACATAGTTGATACCTAGAGAAGCTGTAGATAGGTGTGCAGTTTACAATGAAGAGAGCAAACAAAGGTGAACCTTGCTTGAGAAAATGGGTGTATTTCTGAAAACCTGTCAACAAATTAAATCTTGTTTAAAAAAAAACACGGTTAAGTACTTCTGGGAGACTCATTTACCAAAAAAAGAAATGATAGCAGAAATTCATTCTGTAGTTTTCTCTCTATTCTAAAGGCAAATGTAATTTAATTTGGAAAGATTATGAAGGTACTTACATATAGTATCATATATAATATGTAGTATATATATTATATTCATATGTTTATATGTTTATTTGTCTGTATATATATATATATACACACACAGGTTTGGGTTTGTGTCAAGTTTAAAATATGCATCCATGCTATTGCAAAACAAATTCCTTACGTGAGCTGAGGCAATGAGTTCATGTTATTCACTGATCACTAAGCAGTTAGATTTACAGCAAACATAACAGATTGGTCAGAATTGGCAGGCAACAGACTAAAGCAGCCTGGTGGCATCTGCCACCACTGTTAAATTCTCCTTCATTAGGAGACTGTAACTATTTAAGCCATTTACAGGATGGTCAGTGAAAGGCATTCACAACAGAAGAACTTCTCATAAAATGGAAAGTCTATTTGGAACACAGAGTGTTTGGTCAGAATCAGGCTTAATTCTTTTTCTTAAAAAAAAAAAAAAAACAGACAAAAAATGAGGTTGACTTGTTTGTTTGCTTTAGGTTTGGATTCTGTGTAGAAACTTGATTTCCCAGAAAAATGCACACTCATTTCTCATAGGACCGTCATGTTTACATTCCAAGGCGGAGAGAACAGATCTCTGTTGAAGGCTGCACTTTACTGCACCGGCACAAAATGGAAACTTGAAAATTGGTTCTGCAGCTTCCATTAGGAGAAAGGAATTGTCAATTATCCATAATTAATATTTACTGAGGACTCACAGGGGTTGTAGCAGGTATGAGGGAATGTCAAGCACACCCACAAAAGTTATGTTATTTCAAGTTAAATATAGATTTGACTACAATGTTTTCCCACTAGTACTATATTTTTTCATTCCTTTACAAATCTAGTTATATATTTTTAAAGTAGGGTTGACTGTGTATTCTTTAACTTGCTTCCCTTTTACTTCTCCCTGCGGCAAAAAGAAGCAGCAGCAACAAAACTAAAAGTTTTTATGATCCTGCTGAATCAAGATACTAAAACATGAATTAAATGAAGAGGTGTGGTGGTTTTAATGAAGAAAAATAAAACGATTTAAGCGTTGCCAGGTGGAAAATGAAACAATCTCATTATATGGAATGTGTAGAAGGGGATGAGGTACACAGATACCTGGGAAGACAGTTTCCAGTGTCAGGAATTTTTTGCCATGGTCTTTGATCTGCAGTCCAATTTCAGTCTTGGTCTAAGAGAAAAAAGAAAGACGAAACTGTTACTTGTTTTAATGAAAAAAATCTCAGTGAACCAAGGCTGACTATGGAAAAACCATCCAGGAAAAAAAGGTGTTGATTCGAACAGCAAACAAACCTTAACAAACAAAAATCAAAGCAAAACAAAAAATCCCTTTCTTTCTCACACAGAAACCAACATTCTAAATCACCAGACATTTAACATGTTGTCCGTCCAAGGTTATACTATTATTTGATATCCTCTGGATACCTTTTCTTTTTAATGAGTAGGGATTTTATATCTTTGGGGGATTAGCCATTGGTTCTAGCTGATAACGTTATTATTAATGTAATTCAACTTCTAAAATTATGTTAGCAGTCATCTGCCTATGGAATACAGCCAACAGAAATGTTTCCCACTGCCATTTTGCTGTTAGGATATATTCTGACTTTGTTGCAAGGACTGGTTTTTACAAGTGATATTCACATGGGTAAAGGCAAAGAGCTCTCTTTTTGTGCCCTAGGGCAGATAAAGCTGACTTGGGAGAGCACCCTTTGACTCTCCCCAGGACTCTGGATAAAATGAGGCCTGTTATAAAAATAGCTGCTTGACTCAAAAATGTGAAAGGGAAATCTTGAGTTGCCAGAAATGAAAAGGATATTCAGAGTCAGAGAAAAAAAGCCATAGTTTGGGTAGGGTGTTTGAGTATCAAGCTGGATGTTTTTCTTAGGTGTTTGGGTTTTCATACCAATGAAGACCAGGATCGAAGCCACTCTATGGAACTAGAAAGGGCTATTTTATCTTTTAACTGGGATCAAATACTCAATCTAATGTGTAGGGAAGTATCCTGGAAGCCATACACCCACCTTTAGTCACTGATGGAAACAGAGTCCCCTGGAAGACACCAGAACTTCAAGCCCACAGGTGAAGAGGTTCAGGAATGTGGCTAAGAAACTAAAACTCTAAACTAAAACCAAAATCCAAAGCTAAAAACCAAATGCCACCAATAGGAAAATCCATACTCTTGGGACCACAGGTAACAGAGAAATCTAAAAGGAAACAAATAATAATATTAAAAATGTTCATAGGTGAAGGGATAGACACTATAAATGCTACAGAAACAGAGAAAGCAGATTGGAAAATGAACCAAATAGAACTTTAAAGAGTATATTTAAATTAAAAAATTTGAGAGAAGAATATATTAAATACATTCCTTTGTGTGTGAGATGGGTGGGGAAGTGGAAACTAAGCTACTATTTAGTGTACAGTGATGCCTACCCAACAGATCATTTTCCCAATTGAGGATTTTCTCCTTAATTCTTTATAAAAGTACGTAGGCAACAAATGTGTTTAATTATTTATTTCTTTTATTACTCTCAAATACTAAAAACTCTCATTTGTTATGATTTAAATATATACCATTATTTCAAAGGGTAAAAAAGAGACAAATAGAAGTCAAAAGATGATGGTTCTATTCTTTCTTCTCTCCTCCGCTGCCAGGTGTCAGTTCTGGGGTTTGATTTTGTCCTACTTACAAGCTGTTATTTCATGGATACTCACAGAAGACATGAGACTCAAGGGTCAGAGACAAAGGACTCTGTTACAACACAGCAGACAGCATGAGCATCAGTATATTTCCACCAGTTCTGCGATACCCCCAAGTGTCACGGGGTGATGCAGAGGGCCTAGATGTATGCCTGCACATGCAGTGGGTTGCATTAAAGGAATGGAACTCTAAGCTCGGGGAACCCAGTTCTGTAACAAGCAGTGAGCAATTATTCTCTTTGTCCTGAAGGGGGGTGCTACTTCATCCCTCAAGGCTTCTCACAGCAAACACGGCCCTGTGAAACAGCCTTGGTAGAGTGGGCAGAGTTTCGCATGCTCGGCATACCCAGCAAGACATGTAGGACCTCAGGAGACCCATAGGGGAGAGTCTCCCACAGCGGGAACATCGCTTAGCCTCTTACATTCTCACTGCCTCAGCTCCCACGCTGATTAAATGAAGCAATAGAAATCAGATACCTCCAACATTGGATCGGCTCTGATATTCTATGAATTTCTATCAACTAAAGGTTTTGTTCTGACATAAAAGACGTGTTCAAACTGGGAATAAAATCTCAGGTTTCTGACTCCAGTGCAGAAAGTAGATAAGCATTCATAAGATGGCAGATCTAGTAAGGGAAATGGATCAGATATTTTAAAAACATGTTAGTGCAACTAATGAAATCACAGCCATGAAGAATTGAATCACAACAATTAAAAACAGTAAGTGATACATTTCTTTTAATGTCAATTGTGGTTTGGATGTATGTACTCTGATAAAATACTAATATTATTGAATATTATTTCCTTGGGGCCTAAAGGCTTACCTATTAATTACTTTGATTAGTCTATTTTGCTTAATGTGGGAGAAAAGAATAACTATTTCAGTTTGTGATGCTAGGCTTATCCCGCGTTTTATTTTATTTTTTTCTGGAAGCTGTTTTCTATAACATATTCAATTTATTTCTTTATAATTATGAAGCTATATGTTTATACCATCATCTTTTGCTATATTTATATCATTTCTGATGACCAACTTTAATTGTCATGATTTAGAAAGGCCTCACAGTTTTGAGACGAAAGCTTTGGTTGTCCTGTATCACATACATGTACCCATGTTTCACCCCTTAATACCAAAATTGTCATTCTTTCCTTCAGATTGATAATTCACTAGGACCTGTGTTATGACGAGTTTCCCATAGGTGCAAGGTAGTCCCTTTGTCCTGATCTTCTCTGAGAGCTGAGTATGATTTCTTTATTCCACAAGGCTAGGAAAACATGCTCAAGAGCATATTACTCATAAATTCTTCAGACATTGTTTTTCTGCTTCTTTCTAATAAGCAACTGAAATAAAGCAAATCTCCTGACATATCCTTGTTCTCTTATGCCCATTTTTATAGAAAAGGCTTCTGCACCACTCACGTTCAGACCTATACTGCAATCAGGTTTAAACACCTCCCTCTAAAATGACTATACTGTATGCAGATTCCTCTTTCCTGATCTTTTTCTATTTGTCATCGTTTTTCTTTTTAAATTTTTTAAGAAGTACTTTATAAATGGACATTACTGTTAATAAGGGTCATGAAGCTTTTTTTTTTCAAGTTAAGAAATTTAGCACTTTTTAAAAACATCTTTATTGGAGAATAATTGCTTTACAATGGTGTGTTAGTTTCTGCTTTATAACAAAGTGAATCAGTTATACATATACATATGTCCCCATATCTCTTCCCTCTTGTGTCGTCGTTTTTCTTAAGGCACATACCAGCAGTCTGCTCTCACTTCCCTGAATATTCATTTTGCTCATAGGTTCACTCTAAACAACCATAATGTCGTTCTCCCTGGATATCAATAAATCTGGTATATTTTTACTATCTCGCAGGCAATAAATATCCTTTAACAAAGTGCGTTTCATGAATTAGCTCAAATTACATTTGGGCTGCCACAGAGAAAGTTGGCTACAACACACACTGTATTTAACTTCAGGGGAGAACAAAACTTCCGATTCTCTCATTAAAAGTAAAGGTGAAGAGCCTCATTTTTTCTTTAACAAACATCAAGCCATTTATTTTTATTTATCTGTCACTTTTATTAAAGGATTTCATGGTGATGTATGTTTCTTGAACTTTAGGTGTGAATCAAAATGAGCCTTTGTGTTTAACAGTGTATACAATACGTCTTTTAGATGGTTTATTGTCCACCATCGATTATGAGATATTACAATGAAAATGAAAAATTGGGCAACATTGGTACAAGCTGTGGCTATAGCATGCCTTACCTTGCTTCTTTTTATTTCTGCCTTCTCTTCATTCATTTGATGTTTTCTGCCTCACCATGATCATTTTAGTTGGTGGTACTGTGATAGCGAAGTTATTTGCCAGTTGGAAATATAAACCTTGCTCCCATTATGGTTTGTTTTACCACAGAAGGCTTAATAATGTTTCTTACCCAACTTTTTCTACCTGTGGCAACCAAGGTAGTGTTATGAGAAATTCTCTTACAAATAAAGTTTAGCTTCTGAATCTGGGGGCAGGGAGCAGAGTCCTGCTCAGCTAAGTCACTGATTTCTCTAGTTCATCTTTTTTGATAACTAGAGCCCTCAGAACAAAATGGTAGCTAGCAGGCATTTCCCAGAGAAGAGGAATTCAAAAAGGAGGTCTTCATGATGTAGTAAGCACTCTTAGGAATTCGTAGGACTTTTATAATTGGTGTTTTCTCTCCTCTCTCACCATGACCCTTGTATATAAGGACAATATTGGGCCATCACACTGGGATGAGTCTATCATCTCCTTCTAGACATGGTAAAAAGTAAGCATAAAAATCTTGATGGATTTTGTTACAATTCAGTCAAAAATTGCATACTGTGTGGTTTTTTCCCAACAAATTAATGAAAATTTGTTGAGAATCTATCATGTGAAAAACACTGGGCTCCCTACTGAAGAGGAATAGAAGTGCATGTAATGTATGGTCCTACCTACCATCAACTTTTCCAGGCACGGGAGGAGGGTCTATATAACTAGTTATGCTTGAGGATAGATCCTTCTATTCTGGGAAGAACGAACCAGTTATTTGGGCATGAGGCTTTATATAATTGAAGATCTTTGTTTAAGAAAGCAATATTCACAGTAGAAATAGCTATGTGTTCTGATCTGACCATCTTTAGCATCTCTTGCATGTCATTTTAAAAAACAGTGGTAAGCAAAGCTTGAAGTCACAGGATTTTGCAATTGGTCATTGATAAGACTGAATATTATTATGAGGAAATCACTGGGGAACTTTTGCACAAACTCTTGATGACTTTTTTCTGGTGTAATATTGAACAAATTGGGTAGTGTCTATTCTTTTTCTATATCTGGAAGAGCTTGTGTAAGAATAAGCTTATTTCTTTTTTACATATTTCGAAGAACTCACTGGGAAAGACTTCTCAGCCTGGGTATTTCCATTTAGGAAATATTTTAATTGCAGACTCAATTTATTCATAGATACAGGTCTATTTAGCTTAGCCATTACTTCTTGTGTTAGTTTTTTAAATGTGTTTTTCCAGGATTCTATTTCATCAAAATTTTCAAATTTATTGGCACAAAGATGTTCACAACATCCTATCTTTTAAAATATTTTTTAATATCCATAGGATTGTTGTGATGTCCCCTTTTTCGTTTCTGAGATTCATAATATATTTCTGCCTCTTTTACTTTCTCAATCTTGTCATGGAATTGTCTCTTATTTCTTTTGTTTTCTGTGGATTTAGTTTTGTGTACTCTTTTCTGCTTTTTAATATGAATACTCAGATAATTGTTTTCAGCCTTTTCTTCAGCTATCATCAGAAATGCATTTATATGTGTTTTATACTACAGTAAATATAATATTTATATGCAGATATTTGTTATGTAGTCAGATACTAAAATACAATGAAATATATATTTACTTACATATTTATATATTATATCTGTTTATATATATTCTATGTACTTATATTTTATATAAATGCATATATTAACAAAGAAAAGACTGAAATCAATTTTCTAAATATCCATATTAAAAAGTATTATGAGACATACAAATTTTAAAATCTGTAATATATTAAAACTGTGCTATGCAAGGGGCCCCCTTCTCTTCCTCTGTCAAGGACTGAGTTGCCTTGAGCCAAGTTGAGGTTTTGGTATGGCTCCTTCTAACTTTGGTCTACCCTGTCTCCAAGGGTTAGTCTTCCAGAGATTGGGGTATTTACTAGGGTACCCAGTTCTTTGCTGGGTTCCGGACTACAGTATTTATTTCCTAAGCCCTGAAAACTGCTGAAAACTTGAGCAGATTTTCAGAGTGCCTCAGCTTAGCTTCTTAACCTCTTGGCTCACAGCTGGAGAATTTGGTAAAGCCCTTGAGGAGAAGACCACAAAGGTTGCACTCACTTCTTTACCTATTCCATTTTCTCCAGGATCTTAGTATCTCAGTTCTAGGGTGGTCTGAGCCCCAATTTTTGTCTGTCCATTACTGTGAGACTGATAAATACTCTGCTGACCTTTTTGCCTCTTGGCCCAAATCTTGTACTCAGATTTTTAACCTTTTACCCAATATCAAGAAACCAGCAAATCCCCAAAGGCGAAAAACAGGTCAAAGAAGTAGGCTCATCTCTCTTGAGTTCCCTTCTCCTCAGCCTCTTGGCCTCTCAATTCCTGGTTGTCTCAGCAACTCTGTGATGACTTCAAACTTAGAACTTTGTGTTTTATCTGGCTTCTCTCATTGTTCTTAGAGGGGATATCCTTGTACTGCCATGTGCACAACACAACCTGTGGTAGAAATCCTGGCATGACTAACAAAAATTTTTATTCAGCTTTTCTGATTGGTATTTGCAGTGTTAAGACCCCTTTTTAATCAATAAAAGGTGATTTTATGATCTTTTAATTATAATCTGGATGAATATTGTGTTGCACAAGGTAATGATGAACATATATTGTCTAAGTGTATAAACAAGAGTCTAGAAAACTTACAGATTTCAAACATGATATATGCTCACATTTGTAAAATTCTAATCCATAGGTATATAAAACCATTCTAGTTACAGAACTAATTTCATGAAAACAAATTTTTAGTAAAAAGCCACATATAGACTTTCTATTTTGGGTTAGTATTATTAAAACTATATTATCATTGACAAGCTGCATTTCTATTCCAGTGTCACTTTTAATAAGCAATATTGTATCTCAATCATTACACATGTGCTATGTTGATATACAAATTATTTATTCATGCTAAATTAACATGACAAAATAGGAATAATATAAGGAAATACCCACTTTGATCCCTGACTTCTAATATATTAATCCATTAAATCTACTTTGCCTATGTAAATGAGGTACTTTTCACAAGCTCATTGACAAAACTTGGGAGTCCCAGAAAAGTGATAATGGGGAAATCAATCAGATTTTCAAACCAATCAGATCTGAACCTGAAATTTGGAGGTCAGGCACTAGTAGAAAAAGATTAAACAGTCCTATGTTGATTCAGCCAGTAGCAAAGTCCTATTGACTTTGTTTGAAAAATATTGATTGAAGTTGATTGATGGACTTCATGGATGGAAAGAGAAACAGATTATGGGAACTGGACAGGTCTACTCATGAAGCTAGGCTCATTCATTAGTGAGATGTAAATAAAGTTGCACTGTTTATATATGCTGCCTGGTTTAATTCAAATATATTTCTAATATTTTTTTTCTGAGTCTTTCCATTTACACTACACTGGAAAAATTTATGCTGAGGTATTACTTATAGGTATAGAAAATAGAGGAAGGGGGTTAACTGTACATTCAGTTGTCCCTTTAAGCCAGTTAAATACTACCCAGGGGAGCTGTTCATTCAACACACATCTCATTTTGCCATTTCATTTGACATCACTGGGGAAAATGTAAGCCATTTAACTTATTAATATAGCTGCCATGACATTGGGAGTAAAGACAACATATCATTATTACTCTTTATGTACCAAATCAACCAATATCCATATATTATGGAGCATCTACTATGTACACAACACTATGCAGAGACGAGGGACAATAAAAAGTGACATTGAAAGTGGGCTGTGTTTAGTAGGGACCCATGCACGCCTAATACTCACATCAAAACCCCATCTTGGCTCTTAAGGAAATGAGAACTTAAAATCCAGATTGGAATCTTCAGTTTTATGTATCCTTTCTCCCCAACATACGGTGTCATTCTCCACTGCCAAGGAGAAGCAGGGGACGGAGGCCATTAACTTCGATTCTGTCTAAACCACACTATCCATTTCTTGTGCCTCATTTGTGCATTGAAAGCCTGACCACAAGGGGATATTTAGAGAAGTGGCAGGAATGATTTTCTCATCATGAGTGGTAAAAGGGGTTTTATAAGATGCTTTCACTTTGTAAACAGGTATGTACGTGACGGAGTTTACAGAGCATTCCTGAGTTAAGTCCACCCCTGTGATTGCTGCTTTGTTTAAATTTCCACTCTACCATGTGGAGAAGAATGGCCTCCTGTTTACAAAAGCTACTTTAGCTATTGTAAAATCCTGGTCTGGCTGAGCGATTCGGCAAAAAACGAGAAACACCAGAGAACGAGTTTACTGGGTAGTTAGGAGGGGAGTCTTTTCCCATCTCACGCATCTTATAGCATCTCTAACTTCAGAGCGCCTTAGGCAAAAGCACTGGAGAAGTGGCGGAAGGGAATCTGGTAACCAGCTTTTCCTTCTAATGCCTGCACAAGCCCTAATGGCATCCCAGACCATCCTCTACCTTTATTTTTCCCTCAGTACTCACCCCCAAACTATGCTCTATCTCTGCGCACACCTAGGAGAGGGTTCTGGCTCTCTCCTAGAGACTGGAGCTGGAAGGACTTAACTGATAGACATGCTCTTGACTATGTGGGTGTCTGGGAAGAGACAATGGCCTGGAAAAGGAGCCAGGCAAAGGCCAAGGGGCTGCTGCTGTTGGAGACCGTTGAGGGTCTGAGATGACACATCTGACAAGTGAAGTTTGCGTGCATTTAGATTTCTTCTTTATTAATTCGAGTTTTTGGCAGATGACCAGCAAAGAGTAAAAGTTCGAGGAGCACAGACAGAGGACAAGCTAGTTGGTGAAGTTTCTGTGTCAGATGAGAGATGTAACATCGTTTAAGTTCAAATATTTACCAATCATTTAATTTAATAAACACTTGAATAGAGCTTAACTGGTGCCATGCTCTGTTCTAAGCACTCCCCAAATATTGACTCATAGCAACTTTAGGAGATCGATTCAGTTACGACTTCTCTTTATAGGGAAGAAACTGGTGAATTAAGAAGTTCAGTAGCTTCTCCAAGGCACATAGGTAGAAAGTTGCAGAGGCAGAATTTGAACGGGGCAGAGTGCCATGTGCTCTGAATCATTATGCGATGGACCAAGGAGAGCCAATTAACCAAAAGTTAGGGGATGGATCTTGAGTTCAAGGAGAACAGAGACAGTTTCTCCAGGACTCACCATTCTGGGCGAATTAACTCCACTTTGGGCTTGGGAATGGGAAAAGGCTGGAATTCCGAAAGGGAATTGTCAAGCATCAGAATGAGAGAGAAGAAAGTCGAAATTAGTGGTGCCTGAAAAGGGGGTCCATTCACCATGAAACTAAATACCTATCACTTATGTAACTCGCCCAGACCATGAGCCCCAGACATTTTGACCTTGGGCTGATCTCAGAGTAGCTCTTCTGGGAGGAACACAGCAAGACAAGTGGAATTAAAGAGTAAAAACACTTTAAACCAAAAATGTACCATCTGGGAAAGAAATACCCCTCAGTGACCTAGGAGAGAAGCAGTGAGGTGGGAGCAGTGTTGGGCATTCGGGACTGCCCAGGGTCCCTGCTGGGGTGCACTGCTTATCAGCTGACTTGCCCCCCGATTTTTCTCGCCTGTCCATGTTTCCCTACTGCCTCGTCCATTCAAACTACTCTTCTAGCTACTCTGGCTTCTCCCTGGTCAACCACCACTCATCCACCTCTCCAGCCCTTGAGAACCTTCTCTCCTATCCACATAGCCTGAACTTGGCCTCCATGCCACCGTGTCTACTTTTTAGGTATGGACACTTAAACTAGCCTTTTCTAATTTGTTACCTTAGGAAGACAGGAATTAAACTAAATCTACGAATAAAAAGAACAAATACATGGCAGTTGGGTGAGTAAATAATAACAAAACAACAACGTCATTTATACTATCATTATTACAATTACTGTTGCCATTATTATTAAATAGCTAAGTTTATGAACACTCCCTAAAAATTGGCAGATACATCACAGTTAACCTCCGCCCACATTACAGATGAGGAAACTGAAGCTTAAAGAATTTAAATAACTCATTGGGGTGGTAAGTGGATAAACCAGGATTTAAACTCAGATACATCTTATTTAAAAATCTTTGGTCTCAATCAATATGTTATGTTAGTTCATATATGAATTTAATCATAAGAATATATGCCCAGGAGACATTTGTTGTTAAGGGAATTTAATATTTCTAGGTGTATGAACCTAATTTTCACCATTGCTAAAATGATGATGGGAATTATTTAGATTCAAATTAAACACTTCCTGGAACTATAAAGTGTAAATAATTACACCATACTAAGAGAGTGGATTGATAATGGCTGTGAAAGGCAGATAATGAAAGTTCATATACTTCTGACTCACATCTACATCTATCATCATTAAGTTACAACTCGCCTGAGTGAATTGGCAAGTCATTCATAACCAGTCAATTAATACACTGTAAATCCTTGTGCAGTCCATACACCCCAAGCACTGCTGTAGACAAAACAGACAAATAACAAATTTTAATGGCGTATAAGACTAAGAATGAGCAGTCGATGAGTTGGGGGAAAAGGAAGGAGAACAAACTTACCAAAAGGGTTTCCTAACCAGCTTGTTTAATAAACTAGTCAAAACTTTGGAAAGAAAGGGGCAACTGATTTAACTAATTCATAAGAAAATTTTGAGATATTTTCAGTTGTTATCTGACTTAGTAAATGAGAAATTCTCAACTTCATAGTTTTCTTGCCAGTAATTGATATTAATTAACTCTGAATAACTCAACTGATCACTGTATAATTTGCCTTCTCCTCTAATTTAGAAAATTCTTTGGATGATTCTATTTCAACTCAAAATTTGCATACCCCATGATTTTTGGTTTTATTTATTTATTCTTTAGATTTCAAGAGTAAAAATTCTATCCCTCGAAGGAGAAACTTATAAAATCCAATGAGGATTTTAAGAAAAACGATTTATATCCATACCTTTAATTTTCTGGAGCAGAACTTGAAGTCTTTATTCAGTACTTTTCAAAGGTCATTTACCTGCGTTCAGCCCAGCTCTCTTACTGGTGAATCACCTACCAATAAACTTGACTTCCTTAACCAAAGGCTGAGACATATCAGATATAAGCTCCAGAAATCAGCAACAGCGAATCAGCCATAACTGCTTGCTTCCATAGTTTGCCAAACTGAACCAAATCTAGCAAAGCCCCTGCTTCCCTGCTAACAACCATTTTTGCTGGCCACTTTTCTCCCATCTCCCCTCTTTTGAGTTGCGTAAAATGCCTTTCAAAACAGAAATTAGTTTTCAAATTGTTTTCTGCCAAATCCAGTAAAGCTAACAAATCTTGACTGACGCCTGCTAAGGACACATGGTAAGAGTAGCATGTGAATCGGAAGATTTTCAAAAAGAGATTTCGCAATTAGCATGTGGTCCTCTTTTCTTCCAGCAGGTAGTAAAAAGAGAAGCATCTAACAGGGTGGGTTCGTATCTCACCAGATATCAAGCAGACCAAAATTACTTGTTAGAATCTCGGCTTCCCTTGAAGTCTGGGAGAGATCTTGTAAGTTTCCCTCCTGGGCACGGGAGAGAAAACGCTCTTTTTTCCCAGGGAGAACTGAAGGCCCAGGTGAATGCGGTTTTGCTCAGGGCTCACTCTGGGGCGGGCAGGCGGCCAGCCATCGTGTAAGGCACAGTGGATGTGCAGAGTGCCGCTGAAACATGCAGCGAAGAGAGACAGGGACAGATCTGGAAGCTGCATGTGGAACGTTAGTCCCTGCAATTCTAAACTCTGTTTATTTGATTCTTAAAATCCTCTTCTGAAAATGTGGTGAGTCATTGGCTCTGATCTTGGCTTGTCTGCTGGGATTCTGTGAAGCTGCTTCAATCATGGAGGAGCAAAGGAATAAGTGCCATTTTGGTTTTAATTAAATTTTGAAAAAGATTCAACCATATCCTGCTTCTTCCTTCCATCAGGGATCCTGCAATTATTAAATTAGGGTGGTGGTGTCTACTTTCAGAATCTTGAATTTTTACCAACAGATAATTTCTCTTTTCTGTTGTTGGATATTTTCTTGGTGCATTTTACGGCTGTCATCTTTGGCAGAGCTAATCTGGTTTTCTTCAGCCACAGTTCTGCTCGTTAATCCATTTATGGATTTTTACATAGTTTCTCCTTGGATGGTGGGTGAGTGTATTACCTCGGAGGTTTTTTTTCCCCCGAGCCATCTAGTAGAGCTTGTTCCTGTTTTTTTATGTCTATAGTATGTGTTTGAACCCCTCCTGCCGGCTAGCTTTTTGAAAATTTATTTCAGGTCCTGGCTGGGATGACATTAGATGAAGATATTCACACAATGAACACATTTACAGAAAGTTGAGTATATACAAGCTGATTTACTTACCTTTTTTTAAAAAAGTGATTTTTCTTTCTTGGCTTGAAATTTATCTACACATTAAATATCTTTTTCTATGTCAAATACCCTTCTAAACACACATATGCACACATACAAACTGAAAAATATGATACCTTTTTAAAAATTCTACCAAATGTTTAAAGAATTAAGACCAATTCTTCTCAAACTCTTCTAAAAGAACAGAAGAGGAGAAATTCTATGAGGCCAGCATTAACCTGATACTAAAGCCAGACAAAGAAATCACAAGAAAACTACAGGCCCATATCCCTTATGAATAGAAATGCAAAAATCCTTAACAAAATACTAGCAAACTGATTTCAACAGCATATTAAAAGGATTACACCACTCGATTGAGTGGGATTTATCCCAGGAATACATGGGTGGTTCAACATACAAACATCAATCAAAGTAATATACCACATTAATAGAATGAAGGAAAAAAATCCTGTGATCATCTCAATTGATGCAAACAAGCATCTGACAAAATCCAACACTCTTTCATGATAAAGACACTTAACAAACTAGGAATAGAAGGGAACTTCCGAAACATGATAAAGGGCATTTATGAAAAACCCACAGCCATATAACATGACACTTACTGGTGAAAGAGTGAAAGTTTTACTGATAAGATCAGGAACAAGACAAAGATATCCACTCCGGCCACTTCTATTCAACACTGTACTAGAAGTACTAGCCAAAGCAGTTAGACAAGAGAAAGATATAGAAGCCAATCAGATTGGGAAGGAAGAAGTAAAATTATCTTGGTTCACAGATAGCATGATCTGTGAGAAAATCCATGGAATTCACCCCCAAAACTCCCAAATTATTAGAGCTAATCAGTGAATTTAGGAAAGCTTCAGAATACAAGATCAAAATACAAAAATTGTTTGTATTTGTATAAACTAGCAATGAAAAATACAAAAATAAAGAAAACATTTCCACTTATAATAACATCAAAAAAGAGTAAATTTAACCAAAGAAGTACATTTTCACTTGTAATTGAAAATTATAGAACATTACCAGAAGAAATTTTTAAAGAGCTGAGTAAATTGAAGCATATTCTGTATTAACAGATTGGAAGAGTTAATATTGTTGAGATAGCAATACTTCCCCAATTGGGCTATACATTCACTATAACTATTAAAATTCCAAAATATCTTTCATACAGACATGGAAAAGCTGATTGTAAAATTCATGTGGAATTGCAAGGAATCCTGAAGAGCCAAAACAATTTTGAAAAAGAACAAAGTTGGAGGATTCACACTACATAATTTCAAAACTCACTACAAAGTTACAGTAATCAAAACAATGTGATACCAGCAAAAGGATAGACATATAGGTCAATAAAATAGAATTCAGAGTCCAGAAATAAACTCATATATCTATGGCCACTTGATTTTTGACACAGAAATCAAAACCATTCATTGGGGAAAGAATAGTCACTTCAACAAATCATTCTGGGACAATTGGATATCCATACACTAAAGAATGAATTTGGACACTTATCTCAGGCCTCATATAAAAGTTAACTCTAGGCTTCCCTGGTGACGCAGTGGTTGAGAGTCCGCCTGCCGATGCAGGGGACACGGGTTCGTGCGCCGGTCTGGGAAGATCCCACATGCCGCGGACTGGCTGGTCCCTTGAGCCATGGCCACTAAGCCTGCGCGTCCGGAGCCTGTGCTCCGCAATGGGAGAGGCCACAACAATGAGGCCCGCATGCCGCAAAAAAAAAAAAAAAAAAAGTTAACTCGAAATAGATCCATAACTTAAATATAAGATCTAAAAATACAAAACTCTTAGAAGAAAACATGGAGATACAAATTCATTACCTTGCATTTGGCATATTCTTAGCTATAACACCAAAAGTACAAGCAAGAAGATAAAAAATACATAAATTGGACTTCATCAAGATTAAAAACTCTTGTGCATCAAATGATACTCTTAGCAAGTGAAAAGACAACCAATAGGGTGCCAGAAAATACTTTTAAATCATATATCTGATAAGTCCATCATCCAGAATATACAAAGAACTTTTACAACTCAGCAAGGAAGACAACTCAATTTTAAAATGGGCAAAGGGCTTAAATAGACACTTCCCCAAAGAAGATACAAATGGCCAACAAGCATAAGAGAAAATGCTCAACATTATTAATCATTAAGGAAATGCAAGTCAAAACCATAAATTGATACCACATTACTCTCTCTATAATGGTTAGAATAAAAAAAGTGAAAATAACAAGTGTTGTCAATGGTTTAGAGAAATTGGGATCGTTATACATTGTTGGTGAGAATGTAAAATGGCTCAGCTGCTGTGAGAAGCAGTTCAACTGTTCCTCAAAAAGT
Organism: Kogia breviceps; assembly: GCF_026419965.1. NCBI lineage: Eukaryota > Metazoa > Chordata > Mammalia > Artiodactyla > Physeteridae > Kogia > Kogia breviceps. The sequence goes on along the minus strand of NC_081319.1, from coordinate 101,442,336 downwards.
TAAATAAAGAATTACCATATGACCTGGTAATTCCACTCCTAGATATATATCCAAGAGAATTGAAAACATATATTCAAACAAAAATATGTACACAAATTATCATAGCAGCATTATTCATAATTGCCAAAGGGTGAAAAATGATATCCAGCATTTCTTGAATGGGTAAACAAAATATGACATATTCATACAATGGACTACTATTCAGCCATAAAAAGGAGTAAAGTACTTATACATGCTGAACCTTGAAAATATTAGGCTAATTGAAGACTCAACCCGAACTCACATTTTTGTAGGATTCCATTTATATGAACTATCCAGAATGGGCAAATCTTTAGAGACAGAAAGTAGAATAGTGATTGGCAGTGGCAGAGAGCAGGGGAAAATGCAGAGTGACTGGTTAGTGGGTACTGGGCTTCCTTTAGGGATGATGAAAATGTTATTGAACTAGATAGTGGTGATGGTTGTGCAGCATTGTGAATGTACTAGAAACCACTGACTTGTACACTTTAAAATGTTTATGATGGTGAATTTTATGTTATCTGAATTTTACCTCAGTTAAAAAATTATAACAGGGTACCATTCTCAGGTAGTTCACAGTCTAGTTGAGAAGGAGATAGAACAAACATACATCAAAAATCCAGTAGAGGCATTCCTTACTTTCTCTGGCAGCATGGAACCATAATATGGCTGTGCAAACTGAAATTATGCAGAGATCTTTTGATTTTTTATTTTTCAGCTTTACTGGAGTATAATTGACAAATATAAATTGTATCTGTTTACAGTATACATCTTGATGATTTGATATATTTGTACATAGTAGGATGATCACAATCAAGGTAGTTAACATGTCCATCAGTTCACACGGTTGCCTTCCGGAATGGGGGGGTGATGAGAAGACCTAAGATTTACTGTCCTAGCAAATTTCAAGTATAAAATACGGTACTATTAATCATAGTCACTATCCTGTACGTCAGAACTTATTTATCTCGCAAAACCGAAAATTTGTACCCTTTGACTGACATCTCCCCATTCCCTCTTCCTCCAGCCCCTGGCAACAATTTCCTTTGGATAAATACTCAGAAGTGGGATTGCTGGATTATATGGTAGTTCTGCTTTTAATTTTTTGAGGAACCTCCATACAACTTTCCCTATCGGCTGTAACAATTTATAGTCCCGTCAGGTGTGTACAAGGGTTCCCTTTTTCCCACAGCCTTGCTAATACTTATTTTCTTTTGTCTTTTTGATCATGGCCATCCTAACATGGATGAGGTGATTTTTCTTTGTGGTTATGACTTGCATTTCCCTTACGATTAGTGAAGTTGAGCACCTTGGAAAAAGTTAATATTGTTCCATAGCATTAAAACATTTTGTTAAAACGTTAAGAGCTCTTGTATTGTATAGAGAAATAAAAAATTAGAAAAAATAACAGTACAGTGTAATAGAAAACGTTAAAAATATTAAATTAAATTAAAGTGTTTTATTTCTTTACAAAACAAGTATCTAGAGTGGTTTGGGAATGCTTGCTTGTTCTCTTAGCATAACTTCTGCTATGGAGTGAGGACCCATCTTTTCTATGCCTTCGCAAATTTTCATGCTATTTTCTAAGTTTGGATCAGCTTCTGATATTTTATCCTCTGCATTTTCAAAGTTATAAGATACCTGTACAGCTTTTTCTCTTTTTTTGCCAGTATTTTCATGCATTTCATCACAACTGTTTTCTTCATTTATATCAATACGGTCATTTTCACAAAGTTCCCCTGGCTGCATAGCTAATAGAATCTCTTGAAATACAGCAGTGTCAGTATTTCCAGGATTTCTTCTAACTTAATTTATTCATTAAAATAAATTAAAATAAATCTAGCTTTATTTCTGATGTTACCACTTTCTATTTCTTTGCTACATTTTCATTATTGTAGACCAATTCCTTCTTTGGTTTTCCAATTTGTGTAAAACGTCACTTGGTTTTCTCCCTGAGAGACAAGGAATCAACACAACTACTCACTTTTCTGTCTTTTTGTAAACTGATAATAGTGACCAACCACCAACAGACTCTGAAGGAAATGATGGGGTTTGCCACTGATCATGATGCATATCTGTTATGTACATATTGATCTGTAAACTAGAGAGTAAGCAGCAAAGTTTTACTTTATGCAATTGCTTACAGTTAATTTGCCATGTAGCTGAAATTGGAACCGTGTTCTTGGGGAAATTGGTGCTATTTAACTAAACCATGATCATCGTAATGATCATATTGGTGTATACTGGAGTCATGCAAAGTGAGGAGTACATGTACTAAAATTGTGCAGTATTGGGTAACATTGCAATAGAAATTTAGAGATTGGACTCATGATGACTTGCATCTGTTTAAGGATTAAGGTGTTCTTTTAGGCTAACAGCTATGAACATAAGCTATGAAGGAGGAAAGAAGCATAGCATAAGTGGGTCAATGAGCAGGTTTACCTGCATATAGCAAAGAAAGTACAGTCTTACCAATGGCTAGGCAGGAAGAGGGCAGACTGTGACCGAGCTTGAGATTAAAGCAGAATTGTAACCTGGAAAAAATAAATCTATTGAAATGAAAAATTGTGATTTATAGAGGAAGAAAAACTGAGATTTTCTGCTCTTTGTTCACATTCCATTTTTAAGCTTTGGCAAGTCATGGGCATCCGCTTCCTTATTTGCAAAATGAGTGTAATTGTACTTAGTGCAAATGGCTGAGTATAAAGATTCTTGAAAGTGGGAAAAATACTTATGACTGTGCCCATTCTTCAAGCATTCACTGAATGCCTGCTTTGAGACAGGAACTGGGCTAAATATTTCTGTTCAAGAGAGGATAAGACATTGTCTCATGCTGTAAGGGTTGGGAGATGGGAGGAGGGCATAGTTGAATAAACCAAAAATTACCCAACAATCTGGTAGATGCTGAAAAGGAGGTAATAGTGAATAGTTGAACAGGAAGCAATCATGATAAAATATCTCAGCATTTTAGGAAGAATTCTATGGCAATTCTTGGCAGGATGAATGAAAGAGGACAGATGTCTAATGTTAGTGAAGAGTTTATAGCTCCCCTTTATTGATCCCAGGTCTGGGGTGAAACCACTGGAGTGAGGCACTGAAGTGGACGAGAGGAAACGTCTGGAGTCAAGAAAGTCAAGATTCTGAAGGACCAGAATGTCTCATGAATCATCTACATATAAAATTCCCAAGAATGATGGCAGGATTAATCCTCATTTATAAAGATACCCTATATGGAAATAGGTCCTTGATAATTCAGGGGAATTGACTTCAATATTTGATTAGTTATTATAGCCTGGAAGATCGATTTCCAAGAAGCATCAAGTGTTCATTACCTGTAGCATGTTGTATCTGTGCTTCTCAAGCTTTAATGTACATAAAAAATCACCTGGAATCTTGTTAAAAATGAAGAAGCTGATTCAGGAATTCTGGAGTGGGACCTGGGATTCTGCATTTAAAAAATCTCCCAGGTTGGCTGCACCTGAGTAACAAGGTATGACATTTTTCAGTGAGAGCTTCAGATTGAATAACTTATTCTCCTCAAATCCCATGACTGTAGTCATAATTTGGAAAGCAGAGGAAAAAGCACTTTGTCTCTTATTCTAATACAATATAATTATGATAATTTTGTGAGTAATAATTTCTCCTTAAAGTTGTCATCGTACTATAATAATAGGTTTTATTTTCTAATTTTTGCCTAACATAAAAGTTTGTATCATAAACTTTTCCATGTTATTACTTAAACATTTTTATTATGTGTTTAATATTCTACTGGGCATCATAATCTCTTAATTATTAAGATACTATTGAACATTTGTATTGTATCAGGTTTTGCCTATTGGCAAAATAATGGCAGCCTATGAATATCTGTGTATATTTTAAGTATTTATGGAATTTCTTTACTCTAGAATAAATTCCCAGAAATGGGAACTGATGAAAGGTGTGGGCATAATTGTGATTCTTCGTTCTTATTGCCAAATTAGATTAATTGGCTATTGTGTTCTCCTACCTGCAATAGTAAGTGTATTTATGGATACTATAACGTTTTAAATGTTTGCTAATTTAATGGGTGAGAATTTATAACCTGTTTTATTTTAATTTGCCTACGACTCTTTGATTACCACAAAGGTAGGTGGTTTTGCACTGGAGGTGTAGTAGGAGAACAAATTTCGTGAGCTCTGGAGTCAGACCACTTGAGTTCAAATCCTGACTACCAATTCTAGGTGGTATTTTTGAGGAAGTTACTTAACTTCTCTGTGATTTTTTTTCCTGCTTTGCAAAATCTAAATATTTATGGCAACAATGTCCCGCGGATGTTTTGAATATTAAATAGGATAACATTTGTAAAGACCTAAAAATAGTGTTTAGAGCATACAGATGGTCAATAGTTAGCAGTAGTAGTTATATTTTCAGTTATGAATGGTCTGTTTGTACTATTTGCTTGTGGGCATTTGTTACTGAAAATGTTAATACTAATTAATAATTAGACGTCAAGGATGGAAGCAATGGTTTAGATTTGTACTGTCCAATATTGTATCCACTAGTCACAAGGGACAATTTAATTTAACTAATTAAATTTAAATAAAATAAAAATTACGTTCTTCAGACATTTTAACCACATATCAAGTGACAGTAGCCCCATATGTCTAGTGGCTATTGCATTCCACAATGCAGATTTACAGAACATTTTCTTTATCACAGAATGTTTTATGGACAGTGCTAATCCCGATAATTCCTATTATTGAGATTAAGTGTCTTTTGAATCGTGAATTATCCAATTGTTTGCCTTAAATTCCCACTTCATTTTTGTACTATAGTTTTGGCAATTATTGCTCTGTTATTTGAGATTTTCAGATGTATTTCTTTACTTTCTTAAAGTACTTCTAGTAATGACATAACAAAGTCATCCAGAAGAGGTGTCAGGAACGGGAATTTATGCTATGTTTGGATAAGTACAATCAAGGGGAAAAAAAGTGCTCGAAATGTTTTATAATTTTTGTAGAGATTGTAATGGAAAGAATTTCATAAACCAGATAACTTTTCACTTATTATTTTTCCGATAATAGACCAGATATAAGAATCTTAATTTCTTGAAATAGTTAAAATTATTTTGTTTTTCTGTTATTCGTGTATTATTTATAACTATCAAATAGTGGTTTCTTACATACAGTTAACACATAACCAATGTTACTGGGCAACAGAACATTGATATTGATAGTTGGAATCTAACAGGCTACTAATATGTTATTCTATTTTCCTTATACTAACTTTACTTGGTGAACAACCTGAGGTAGCAGACAAAATAGTAATACATAATAAATTGAATAAAAATTTAAAAGATAAAAATAAACAAAAATAGAATACTTAAACTTTTTGCATTTATAATTCTTACTAGAATTCTTGGTGTTGAAAAATGGATCATTTACCACTCAGAGAACATTTACATACATTTGAAATGAAATCCTGACCTCTAAAAGTGATTTCATGAATCATATGGCTTCCATATTGTTAGAAGCATATATATTAGGAAAATGTAGACTACCAGGAGTAAAAGGGAAATGCTATAGGCATTCAAAGGAGGAAGCTAACCAGGTCATTTGAGGGAATCAAAAAGTGATATATGGACAGGTTAACATTAGAAATGGACCTTAAAGGATGGGGAACACTTTCTTAAGAAATTGAAGAATATTCTTATCAACTCATGAATTTTCATATGTTTGATGTGCTGCAATCCATTTCAGATATTATCCTTTTTGACTGTCTAGAGCCCCATCTTTGGCCTGTAGGGACACTTCATGTTGCTCCCATCTCCTAGAACATGACTCAGTTAGTTTTTCATGGCTTCCTTGTTTTCCTAATAAAATGTCCAGACTTATCTTAAATACGTCCTGCCCTAGACTTGGAATCATAATGAGCAACGTTTAAACAAGAATCTGAGGTATTGGGGCAAAGTTTTGGGAGGTAGATGAAAAGCCATGAGCAAAGGCATTTATAAATGTTGAGGGAGGGGTTGAGGTTGGAAAATGCTTCTGTAGGTCTACCCAAAGGAGTGGAGAGTGGGTGGATGGAAGATGGCATGGTTGTGGGGAACTGGTTTTAAAATCTGTAGGCAGTGATGAATTGTCTTATCATTATCATTTAACATTTTAAAACAGATGACTCGATTGCAATTGAATTTTAAGGAGGCAGATTTAAAATGGTATGTTAGATGAGAAGAAACTAATTACAAGGCTATTACAATAAATGTGATGAAAGCTGATGAAAACTGCAGCAGAATTGGACAATATCGTATAGCTGTCAGGGGTATTCTAGAAGTAAAATCCACAATACTCAGCTACCGATTAAATACAGGAGCTCAGCAAAACTAGGAGTCAAAAATATTACTGAACTTTGGAGTCTGGGAGTATAGTCCTTCAAGAAGTATAGGAAGACCAAGAAGAACAATTGGATCTGTGGGAACAGAGTTGGATTTGGGACACATCAAGGTAGATTAGGTATCTAAATTTAAATGTCCAGAAGGCAACTGGAAACTTACATCATCTAAAGCTAAGGAGGGAAAAGAGAGAGAGATTTGGCAGTCTTTGATATGGAGATTGCAATAAATCCATAGAAAGGGATGTTCATTTAAGAGATTGTACAAAGAGAGGAAAAGATGGCTTATTAGAGGATCTGGCACAGTCCTTATCATTTAAGGAGAAGGAAAACTATAAGGATTTGTTGAAGGGGACTACGAAAGAGACAGCATAGAGTTAGGAGGAATGAAGATTGGTAGCATGCAAACTAAGAAATGAGGAGTCCTCAAGGATGAGACAGTACTCGACTGAAGGTTAAATAGAAGGGGAATCGGGAAAAGGCATTTTATTGTGCAATTGTGTATTCATCGACCAATGAAGGGTACACAATATAAGTGGAAAAACCTCAAACGTGGGGATGACTAGGAATGGGTGTTCTTTGGGTTAAGAGGTTGAGGTCTGGAAGTCCTTACAGCCAAACAGGACTTCCCAGATGCAGCTGGGAGGGTTTAGGCAGAGCAGCAGCCAAAGGCTAGATTTGAGATGTCAACAGGTGATCGAGAGCTACAGGCAAGGTGGACATGGGCAGAGCACCAAGGCAAGGAGCAGATAGGCTAATAAATATCAAGACCTGAGACATAGTGTCAGGTGACATGACCGGAAGTTCTTTAGTTGTCTTTTAGTGCCACTTCTCAATAGGAGCTCAGGGCTCTTAAGCACAGTCCTGGAAGTGGTGGAGAGGAAGTCTGCAATACATGAGATGAAACAAGCTGGAATGAGCAGGTCTGAGTACTTTTGCAAGAAGTTTGTAGTGAAGGGAAGGGAGAGTGACTTCAGGATGAAGAAGGATCAAGAAAAGACTTTTTTGAGGTTACAGGAGAGTTGAATATGTTTATAGGCAGAGGAAAAGGATTCTGGAAAAAAAGGGGGATATAAAGATGGAAGCAAGAGGAAATAAGTTTGGAGATAGAAGTAAAAACAGCGGGAAACGGAAAAACATAACCCACACCAATTTCATTTTCCAGGCATCAGGCACTATTTTCTCATTTGGTTTCTGAGATTCTATGGTGATTGTTATGCCACAGGATCTGATTTATGTGGAGATGCAGTTTATTTAGTAGAACTGACTGGCAACTGGCTCAGATTCCAGGGGAGATACAGCAGGATTTTCCTTTGCCAAGATATCACCAGTCACTCCTTATTTTCACTTTGGACAGTGGTGATGGTGGATTTGCATGAGGCGCTGTACTTTCTTACTCAATTTCCCCTGTAGATCATGGGCATGAATTTTTTTATAGTTGCTAGGAACTTTAGTGCACTCTAAGGCCATGGAAGGGAAAAAAGGGAACCATCCTTACTTGAGTCTGAGTATATAAACTGACCTCAATAGCGTGATGTCTTACCACCGGTCTGCTTTGCACTGGGAAGGGGGAAGGTGTATTTTCAAGATCACACTTTAATGACTCAATATCTTTAATATCAACCAGAATCATTATTCAGCTGGTACACAATCCCAAATTTAACGAATTAATTACATGTTATACCCATTTCTATGAATCCTATATTCCATAGAGAACTTCACAGATTATTCTTCTTGACACTGGACTTTGACTTACCCATCTGAGAAATGGCTGTCTCCAGTTAGGTTGAAATATTTACCTATCCAGTTAGAAAGCAGAGTTCACTTGGCAAGAATGCAAATTCAGGAAACTATTTTCATGAACAGGAATTATTATGTTTTCTTAAATTTGACTTCCCATATGCCAGATGTTTCTATTCTGAGCATGTGTAAGAGGAAGAGCTCTCCTTATTTTATTTGTTTTTCCACCAGCACCATTATATGTATTCCAGGAGAATCCTGGTATCTGAAATTACTCAATGGAAAGATGACAGTTGTATAAATTTTCTCTGGCAGGGATAAAATATCCATTGAGGAAGGTGAGGACCTCAGACACTTTTTAAACTATCTGGTAATCTGTAGGAACTCACAAAGGATATAAACGTCAAGGCTTGAATGGAGCAGTCTTACCCTCTCACTCACTTCGTTCATTTCTTTTCAGTCATTTTCAGTGGAAGCTGCCAGTGAGGTTAATTCCTTGACCGTTCTGTCAAACGTTAGGCTCTAGTACACATACTTGTGTATATACGAACAACTGTTTTTTAATAACCTGCCAAGAAGCTATAATCTTCCATTGCGGTCCCCTTGGGATTTAATTAGAATGGTTTTCCACAGCCTGACATGTTTATGGGGCATAGGTAAAGAGACAGTTCATAAAACTGTCAATTTTCTGAGAAATTAAAGAGAAATTGGGCTGCTTAGTGCTTTGGCAATTCTGTGCTGCTGATACTAGCACGGCAAGCAATGAAATCAAAGGAAACATAACGAGATCCTGATGCATTAGGTACGGGTGGGTTAAAAATAATGTACAAGGGCATTTGTCAATTTGAATGCATAAAGAGGCAAGTGGAGAAAGCAAAACATAAACTGGGGTAGCCTGACTTTGGGGTGTTTGGGGTTCAGGATGTGAACCGCAACTTATCTGCATCTGGAAGATTTATCTATCATTTGGCTTAATAGGCAAGATCAAGAAATGAATTCTAAGGCAGAGGGTGGGTGGTAGAGTCTCCCTAGGGGAATGGTAATGTGTTGAGCAGTGCTTTCATTTGGGGATTCTTCATTTAAACTATCTTTTGCTTCTTTAGATAAAAGTTATTAGTCTAACATAGACTCTGTATTGAGAATTAAGTCTGTGGAAACAAATGAAGCAGACATATCTTGGCCAGACCTCTTTGCGCACTCTGTCTTTAATAAAGGTGTTCACTCTCTTTTCCAGGCTCTAACTGTGGCAGGTGTTCATGACCAGGCCCCTGAATTAGCTCAGGCATAGAACCTGACCTGCAGTAGGAAACAGACCCATCTGACAGTACCACAAGATCTTAAGTATTAGGCACAGCCAAGGAATGTTAAGATTACCAGGGTTGGGGAGGAAGGATTGGGAGTTTGACTCTGGCAGATGAAAACTCTTATATATAGGATGGATAAACAACAAGGTCCTACCGTAGAGCACGGGGAACTATATTCAATATCCTGGGATAAACTATAATGGAAAAGAATATGAAAAAGAATGTATATGTATGTATAACTGAGTCACTTTGCTGTACAGCAGAAATTAACACAACATTGTGAATCAACTGTACTTCAATAAAATTTTTAAAAAAAGATTACCAGGGTAAGAGCTAATATTCAAGGAGGGCCTACTTTATTCTCAGGGACTGTGCTGGGTGATTTTCATGCATCTCTCCATATAATTCTCCCAACTGCCTTCTGATATATGTACTATTGTTCTCACTTTACACATGAGAAAAAGGACATATAGAGGAGTTAAGCAGCCTGTCCAAGGTCATCTAGCCAGTGAGAGGCAGAGCTAGGATCAGGGGATCATTATCTACATTCTTTTCATGATATCATGTTGCCTTTAAAAGTACTATAAAATGGTGAAGTGCGTACAAAATATGAGTTTTGGAAGAAGAGGAAATCCAACATTGAGTGCTGCAAAAATGGTTTTGGTTTGAGTAGTAAGAACCCCCCTGTATTTGCTAAAAGCCCCCATCCTGGCAAATCACTGGCATGGGTCCCCTGGAAATGAGTGACATCTGAATAATATCACTCAGGACAGGGCTGGGGCTGGTAAAAAGCAGAGCTTGGAGACCAAGTGCCACTATGGTGTTTTGACCTTGTTCCTGGAGAGCTCCATCCCTACCATCTGGGGAGTCCAATTCATGTCCTGGGAGTTTTATTTATTCACCCATCTATTGGGTGTATATGCTGTCACTGAATATGAACATATTTTCAAAATGGGATAGATAGTCTTGCTTGCAGAGTGAAAGGCCCCAGGTTTTGGACTCACGTGGGCTTAGATTCAAGATTCTGACTCTGATACTTACTAACTATATAAACTTGTTTATTTTTCTGACCTCTGTGTCACCCAGTTTTATCCCAGAAAATTGGGGAAAGTTGGATAGATGCTTTAAAAATGTTGGTTTTTATCTCCTTTTCTTGTTCTTTGAGACCTCCTAAGTTAATAGTAGATGTAGACACAGTAAGAAAGAAAAGTAAGATTATAAAATTTACAATTTTGTAATGATAATAATAATCTAGTTTGCTGTAGCTTCTTCCATCTAAGGATCTAAAGATGATTCATAATCATTACTTAATTAAAAGAGGTGTAAACTGGACCTTATAGGGGAATAATGAGTGTATTCTGCCTGGGATGGTGAGGAATTTTTGCAGAAGAGATGATATTTGAACAACATAAAAAGCAGATTTTTGAAAGGAGACCAAGGATGAAGAAAGTTTATGGGAAATCAAGAGTACACGGCCATCCAATGTTCTTGAAACGCAATGTGTGTGTGGGTACACTCGTGTGGGTGAGGTTGCGGAAGTGGTAAAATGAAGAAGCGCCAGAAGTTGAAGATAGGTTGAGTCCCAAGGGTAAAAACTCTTTCACGTTAACACTATTCTACTGGAATGAAAAGCCATTGAAGGATTTTAATCAATAAAGTTAGAAGAAAAGATTTGTATAGCTTCAACATTGGTTCAGCAGACATTTCCATATGATTATAATAGTTTAGTTCTGAGCCACTTAAATTGTGTGTTGATGCCATCACTTTTGTACACAAAACAAAAGAACACTGTTAATTTCAAGTATGAGAAGCATATAAAGAGTTCTAGCAAAAGATGCAAAACCAGTGAGGTGGTTTAATTAACCCTTGCGTTACTTCCAATGACAAAACCCCATTGAGTTGTTGAGAGAAGAAATTTGGGGGGAAATAAGTCTTGTTGAATAGTACATCCTATAGCAGAACATAGTCTTGATTTAAAAGAAATTAGGGATTTATACAGGATCAGGGATGCCATGGATTAATAAAGTCCATAGCACAGCACTTTCTAGCAACGACAATTTTGCTTGATTTTACAAATCAAGAGGCCTGCCAACATTGAAATTACCTCCAGAGTTAAGTGTCTTATAATTACAGTCTATGTAAAACCATAATTAATGCAATGTTATACTTACAATTTTGTAATGATAATAATCTAGTGTGTTGTAGCTTCTTCCATCTAAGGATCTAAAGGTGATTCATAATCATTAATTAATTAAAATTCTTAAGCATCCCAAGGATAAAGTAAATGGGTTATTCAGAACTCAATGCTCATTTTAAAGTAAGTTTAATCTTCATTTGGAAATACTAGAAAATAAATAAGTGTTGGGGAGAGGGAAAATAAAGTGTGGTTAGTTGGAATTGATCAGAGTGTTGATATCAACTTCTTTGAAATGTATCATTTCCAGCAAGTCTGCCAGAGCACAGAAAAATGAGTAATCTCACAGTATAGTGACTCTATTATAAGTCTTAGGTGCTGTTAGAAGGTCACCTATGGACATATGGCAAAGAACGAAGTCCTTTTAGGTGAAATGATTCATATGAAGGTAGGGGTAATAATATCCTTTGTTATGATTCTTGAACAAAGCAGAACTTGGTTCTGGTTGTGTAATTGTACTATCTGACTATTCTACAAGTGACTCATTTGCAGTTCTAAGTTGTATTATACTTTATTATTTTATTGTAATACTTGACCAAAAAATGAATTAGGTTTGTAATGTTTATAACTTATTCTGGCACAAAGATAATTTAGAAGCACATGTCCACAGACTGTTATTGTTCTGAGTTCATTTCTAACAAATTTATCTTCCCCTACAGAAAAATTGTTTTAACATGTTAGAATTACTTAAGAAAAGATGAAAACCTGTTGCAAGTTTTAAATTGGTCATCTTTTAATCTCTTTTGAAAAGTCCAAGGCAGAGTTCTTCCTTATTCTTATGTATGATTTTGACCGAAGATATTATTACAGGGTACTAATGTATTCCTCATTGCTTTACATTATTTTCAAGCAATTGGTTGCAGAAAAAATGATATTGGATGTAGCAATAAAATATTTAACTGACCATAACTGTTAAAGAGTGGAATTCATCATATACACAATAAATGGTACTATAGAATAATTTCTGTAGCCATGATACACAAATTAGATAAGTATATTTATTATAATACAATTATTAAAATAAACTTAGTATATAATAAATATACTTTTGTCACAACCAATTAAAATTGTTTTACTGGTTTATTTTCTTTCTTAAGGATGAAAAGAGATAATCCACCTTGTCTGTGTAATTTGTCTCCTCTTTTTTCTTTTTTTCTCTATGTATATAACTGTTCAATTTCTATTTCTCACAGAGTACTGCATTTATTTTCATTATACACTCATTTGTTTCTCTATTTTTTTGATCCATTTCTTCCAAGATTTTGAAATCATTAATGTTACTCCTAGGAAAAATATCAGAAGCCATTAGATACAGAGTTTGTGTGATTTGTCTTTGATAAACCACAAACCATCAGAGGGCGAATACTTTAGCAGCCCAGGACATTATATTTTTACTTCTTGCTATTTGATGTCCTGTGTCTTTATCATTTTATCAAGTTACTAAACCACTTATCGGCTTTTACACATTCCTAAAGTAAAACCAACTAAATAACTGACATTTCTCTCTCTCTCCATATATATAATAAAATAGAAATAAAGAATAAAATAGAAAAGAATGGAAATCAAGGAGAGATGTGCTAAAGGTCACTGAAGTACTACAGAGAATTCATTCAGATCAAAGAAAGTTGGAAGTTATTTCACAGTGTTTAACAGGAAGCAGCTGCATCAGGAAATCTTCTGTAATAATTTATTCTTCTTTAGACTTGCAGAGGACTGTGCCGTCTCCAAAGAATTCAAGTCATTGAATGTGGTCACCCTTTTCTGATTTCCTTGGCCTATTCAGTCCAGGAGATGTGATGCGTCAGTGTTATGTCTGATGGAGTGTCAGGCTCTGTAAGTTCTCTGCCCCAGGATCCGGGATGAAGTGCCACAAAGCACATTTTTGGTGAAGCAGACATAGCCTGGCCTTTCCTGCACTTCCCATGGCTGTGGTAGATGGAGAGCAATGAATTCAGAATTCTCAAGTTGGTTGAGCCATTGTACCGGTGAGCTTTGCTTCAGGCACCCTGGAGATTGCCACATGAGAACTACATTTCATTTGTTCTCAGATGTTTGCAGCTGAAGGGCGACATTTTAGGACTGAAATTTCTGCCACACGACCAACCTCACCAGCTTCTACTGCCCATAAATAAATATGCATCAGAATTTGCTAGAATTTATTTCAAGATTGACCTTCTGTTTCATGAGTTCATGATAATGTGAAGCCTGGTTTTATCAACTGACCAGGTAAAATAGTAAATGCGTGTTATTACCTAATTGTAAACAAAGATAATTAACAGGTCAGTGGAGGAACTCTGAAGCATCAGAGAAAATTTGTGAGAACTTCTACTAGATATTGTGAGAAACAGGAGAAAAAATGCGGTAGTTTACAGTGAAAGTCACTGGCCTTCAAATTCATCATTACCAGAAAGTCTGAAATCAAGTGGTATGAGTTCTATTCTCTGCCATTGACACTGGAGAATCAACTGTAATAGAATTAGCTGAAGAGACTTGCAGATCATCTGGGCGGCCCCTCCGCACCTCGCTTACCTCACTCTTTTTCAGAAACAAAGAGGTTAAGTGATTGATGAAGGCCTTCAAGCTTCCCACATCTGCTCTCTTTCCCCAGCAAGTGCACGTGTCAGTATCCTCACGTGTTCTCCTTTTCTCCTCTCCCATTTCTAGAAAGAAGTGTCTTTTCTCAGGTGTTGAGTTTAAGACTGATACCACCCCCGTGCCTTGGCTCCATCCCTTCCTGAATCCAGAGGACAGCTCTGGGGTCTTCTTCTTACAATGACCTTTATTCCTTCCTTTATTTAACTTCTCTCTCACTTCCCATAAAAGGAAATCAAATTGCACTGCATCCAAACCTCCCATCAGCTTGGTGATCTTTGGAAAATGTTTTGAACATCTTATTAGGGAAAATACACACACGCACGCATGCACGCGCGCGCACACACACACCACACACACACACACACACACACACACACACACACACACACACACACAAAGTAGAGAGAACAGAATCATGAGCCCCCATTCATGCCACACTCAACTTCAACAATCCCTGACTCCCGGCCAACTTCGTTTCATCTCTACCTCCACCCATTGCCTCCAGATCAGAGTATTTTGAAACAGATTCCAGATATTAAATCATCTCTAGGATTTATCACTAAAATAAAAGAACTCTTTCATTAAACATGACAGCAATGTCATTCTCACACTTTAAAATTAATAGTAATACTTTAATAACTATCAAATATCCAGTTAGTGTTTGAATTTTCTCAATTGTCTTGGATAATTTTTTAAGAGTGTTTGAATCAAGATTCAAATAAGATCATCCTTTGCAATTAGGTGATGTATCTCTTGTCTCCTCCTCCCTCCTCCTCCTCTTCCTCCCTCTTCTTTCTCTCCTCCCCAACCCTCCCCTCCCCCGCATTTCTGTAACTTATTTGTTGGAAAATCTGTGTATTTGTTATGTGGAGTTTCTCACAGTCTGGATTGTGCCAAAGACATCCTGTCATGTCGTTTAGCAGGTTCTGACCCCTATGAGTCCTACAAATTGGTAGTTGTATCTAGAGACTTGATCAGATTCAAATTTTATATTTTTGCAAGAAATACCTTCCGGATAGTGTTCTGCACTTCAGCTAGGAGTTGGATGATGGCTGGTTGTTTCTTGTGACACTGCAGTCAATTGACCAGACCCAGCGGCCCACACACCACTGGGGGCAAAAGCAGCGGCCGTGACGGGCTCTGGGTCCAGGCAATTAGGGGTGCGTCGCCTGCAGTAATTTGCATCCCGAAGAGGGTTTAAACAGCAATATAACTAAGTAAAAGCTGGCACACTTTTTATTATTACTGAAGCCACTAATTTTAAGTAATATCTCTGGAAAATCTTCAGCTGGACTAAGTTATGAACAATTGCTGTGGTTACTGTTGAGTTTTACTAATATATATGTAAGCATAAATTAGCATATTTTAATTACCTATCCTTTCATAAACATTTTCTTCTACGTGGAAGTTAGTTTGGAGAAATCCAGTTTCACACTAGGTCTTGACATACAAGGACTGGGTGGAATGTTTTCATTTTAAGGATAGTTTCCTAAGATTTTGGGAGCTCTGGGTGCAATCTGTGACTTCGGTCCCTCTGAGGCTACATAGTCTTGTTTAATTCCAAAATCCAATAATATATCATAGACATTGTGAAGAGGAACGCACAGAATGCAAGTTACTTCACTTCTCAAGTGATCATTTTGTGTGACAACTTGAAGTTATTCACATGCTGTTTGTTTTTTGAATTTAACTTCATTTGTTCTTAAATTTAAAAGACAATAGCGCATGAATTGCAAGGTATGAGAGTTTTGTTTGGTAAATGCAAATTTTAGTTCATACATCAAGTTTTACTGTATTTGAGTTACATGTTTAAAACTGGAATTGTTTCTTTTTCATTGTTAATTTTTATAAACTAAAGAACATATTTGTGTAGGAAGGCAGGGCAAACCCTTTATTCTTTCTCTTTATTTACTAGTTTTCAAAATAACAAGTTGGTTCCCTAACATCCTCCAAAGGTAAAGGAATTCGTTTTTGTTTTTGCTTTTATGAACTCATCGATCTAAATGTATTTGATGTGTCTTGCAACACATTAAATCAATGGCAGTCAGATTGCAATTCTTATCCTCGTGGCTGCCTCAAATGCCCACGTGTGGCTAGTGTGGAGGTCTCTTCAGGTTAGCGCCTGAAGAGCGTCCTTTTGATACAGCCTTAAGAGTCTTTGGTAGCTTTTTGCTTTTTGGTCTGAGGTGTTTCAGGCACATTTTGTACTTTCCCTTTTCCACGCTCGGCATCAGTCATTGCTACAAAGAGCGCTGGTTTCTTTGAGTGTGAAATAGTGTTTAGATGCAGTAATCTAAGCACTAATGCGGCTCATTTTCAGTGGAGAGTGCTAGGGAAACAAAAAAGCTAAAATGTACAATAAATGAATACAGATATCTCCAAGTCAGATTTGGATTCCAAGATTTGTACTTGCCATCTTCCATATTACATCTCTAACTTCCAATGAAAATTTCAGTTCTCGGTAATGCCAACCTAAATACGGATTTGCTTTATTACGTAATTCATGCCCAATAAACTCAGAAGAGCCGTACCAATTCTACCGCCCCCCACTCTGATTACTGTAAACATTGAAAAGTTTTTTCATGATTACTTTTGTCTATAGGATCTCTTCAATTAGGGATGTGCAGTCATATTATTGTGTTTTAAAGTCACTTGAAAATTTTCCTCTTTTTAGAATTGTGTCAGCGTGATGCCTACTTAGGTTCATTTGTTTCATTTGGCTTTAGATTACAGATTGCTTTTTAACATTTAATGTGGGTTTACCATTATGTAAACTATTGACGTGGTTCCCAGATGAATTCTACAGAGTAAGGAATATTCAAAGAAGTCTATCTTCTACTTCCTCCACCTCTCACCTTTAGGTGTCCTCTTTAAAACATGCTGGTTTATTCTTCCATTTGTAGTATAAGCAAATATTGGTTTGTGCTTCCATTTGTTAATAATTACAAATAGAAACAATAGCTTATGATACACACTATTCTACACCTTGGGCACGTTTCTTAAGTTCTCTCGTACTGTCGTTGCTAAGATAAGGGTAATGATACCTATGTTGAGAGCCTCCACATGCATTCAACGAAATCATGTCTATGAAGGGCTCACAACAGTTCCCGGCACACAGCAGGCACACATGAATTGTTGGCTTTCTCCTCTCTCTGAACTCTCAGTCCAAACCCGCCCCCCCCCCATGTGTAAAGGACCTCCTCTAAGAGGCCGGCTCCACCTCATGCCTACAAATTTTGTGAAAGTTCCAACCAAATTTTTCACCTCTGTCTTTCTCCTTCATGATTTCTCTTACAATCATTGAGAAATAAAATTTCCTCAAAACCTAAGGCCACAAAAAACAGATATTAAATTCATAGCATGTTTCTATAGTTGACTTTACTTTCCCTGAACATATGTATATATAAATTGGAGTAAAGTATCTTTGAAAATCAGACCTTCTTTTTAACTTAAAGCATTCAGAGGAGCAGGGATCCCAACTTCGGCTTCCTCAACTTCTTAAGAGATTAAAAGTTGAAATGTGGCTTTGAGCTATTCTCACATCCTTACGGGTGGACCATAGTGCCTTGGGGAGGATTTACTCATGTAGTTTGGTCCGTAAATTCTTCCAAATCATGGAGTAGGTGGAGGGATAGATAAAATTTAAAAAAGTGTCCTGGTGCATTAAAAGAACTACTATCTTTTAATCAGCCTGCATCCATTTGGACAGAAGCAGTGAGACTCTGTTCTGCCCAGCTCTTTTACCAGGCAGAGGGGAACGATTGCCATTATATCTACTCATCCTGTAATAGCCCATCGCTTTACAAAGCTACACTTGAGTACAAATGTCGGCCCAAAAACATCTGTCCTTGGCAATGACATCTAATTGTTCAGCAGCTCCCTGAATAGCTCAGGAAGGGCATGCTGTGATGGCATTGAACTAAGCTTCCCACTCTTCACATCCAAGTAACTGCTGAGAAGGCCCTAAGTTTGTCAACATACTCAGTGCTTGCAGGAGACAGGACCAGGTATGTAACCCTCAGCAAGCCACCCAGGTTACCCTGTGGCACCGAGCAGCTCCCTTTATCTCTCTGAGACTTAATTGTCTTGTCTGTCAAAAGCTGCTGTTGTATAAGGTAAGTAAGATTTCTTCCAGCTCTGAGACGCCACGAAAGCTGGTCTATTGAGCCTAATTAACATCAGGTCATGATGATATTGGTGTAAATGTAATATAATCCTCATTTTCCCACAAGATTGCTTTCAAATTTAAAAGTATAAGTATTTCTATGTTTGGAAAGGAACTTCCAGGGTGCAGGAGCATTGATATCATATTATTTCATCCTATGTATTGGAGAGAAAGAAACTATAGAAACTATTAAGAAGGAAGTAAATGTGATTAGGAAGATTGGGTTTTGTTGGTTTGAATGATGAATTTGAACACTTTGGTGCTGTTAAATATTCAGACCCATGAAGTTCCTCTTTTTCATGAGGACACTGAAAATACTGTAAATAAAAGTAAAAACTACAAACATTTATCGAGCTCTTGCATGCTGGATGCTTTCAAATGGATTCTCTCATTTAAACTTTACACTAACTGTGGGTATTACCATTCCTGTCTATAACTGGAAGCTCAGACGTGTTAATTACTTGGCCCCCACATCACACAGCCTGTAAGGGCTGTACACAGAAGTTGAATTTCGTGGGGCTGTTATGAGCTGATATATTTAGGGAGTGTAGGAAGGCACTCGACACCTAGTACGGACTATAACTGTGACCTCATCTTCTCTTCCACCTTCTTCTTCTAACCCCAAAGCCCATTTTCTTTACCTGGTGAAAGGCGGTTTAGTGAGCTCAGGTGCTGGTGCTAGGCTGTCTGCATTTCAATACATACACTGTTGTTATCTAGTTGCGTGGGAGGGCAAACTCCTTTATCTCCCTGATCCCTGTTCCTCAGTTTCTTTTCATCTGTAAAATAAGAATAAATAAAATATTTATAAGTTTCTTAATGAAAATTAAATGAGTTTATATATATATATATATATATATATATATATATATATAAAGATTCAGAACTGCTTGGCATATGGTACCCACAATGAATAGAAACTATTCCTATGACTATATTTCTTCCTTCCTACCTTGATTTTGCAGAAATAATTCTTCAAAAGCTACCATTCATGGTGTTGTTATAAATAAGGTAGGTAAAATAGATTCTACTTAGGAAAATAGAACATACTGATAACATTTATTTTATTGGTCAAATTCTCTGATATGGTAGAGCACAGAATGACTTCTCTTGTCTTTATCCCTTCCAAGCTTAAAGTCGGTTTAATCTATCCTTATCCCTGCTTTTATAAACTAATTCCTCTAAAAGCTAATTATGATGAGGAGGAAAAAGCAAATTCGAAAACAAAGTCTACTTTCTTTTTCTCAGCAAGTGTCTCTTTCTCTATTTTGAAATGAGGAGACACAGTTGAAACGTGATCATTTCATCCATCCATCGATCCAACCATTTATTCAATCATTCCTCCACCAATCACTCAGAATTGCTCCACTCGGTAGAAAGAAAATCAGCTTTGGGCTCACACATCTAATATGAAAATGACATTCTGCCTCTTGCTAGCTGTGTGATCTTGGAAAATCTACTTAACCCCTCAGAGCCTCAGTATTCTGAAGTGAACTACCAGATTGACAACACCTTCCTTTGTGTTGCATGGCCAACCTGCAAATAAATGTATGGAGGGCAACAAATTTATCTTCCTCTCAAAATAAGGTGTGAGCCTAGACAAGAAAAAAGTTTGTCTGGGTCACTGTTTAGTGCCATTTGGTTTGACTGATGATTTTGTCCTGCCTAGAGTAGGAGCACTGTAGACTATAGAGCTGGGAAAGGTCTTGAACCTCATCCTGTCTGACTTGCTTATTTAATAGATGAGAACACTTTGGTCCCGACAGGGTAAAAGAGACTTGCCTTAAAATCAGATCTGCTAAACTGTAATGCATTATATTGTTTGTGCTTTTATTTTTCACTTTATCCTTTCCTTCTTATTTCACAATAAAAATGGGTACCTTTACTTATTTATCTTTAGAAAATTACCTTTCTTTGACATTCAATATTAAAGAAAGGATATCTACTTTCTAATCCACTTTTTTCTTCGTACAGTATATCTTGGGATATTGAAAATATCCCACTTTTACAAATAAATCAATAAATTTAGAGAAATGCCAATCTAAATCTCCAAAATATACTTTATAGAACTTTCTAAGTAAATTATAAAGATTATATGGAGGAATGAAAGCATAGAGATAGGCAAGACATTTTACAAAGAGGAATGAGGAGAAACTTTTTCTACAGGTACCAGAGTATAATATAAAACTATAGTAAATATAATTATGTGGTTTTGGCATGGAAATGAAAAAATAGATCAGTGGAATAGACTAGGTTCCAGAAACAGACCACGCCTATAATAGAAATGGCACTTTAAATCAGTGGGAAAATCGTTTAATAAATGATATTGGGATAACTGGGTCACACACGGATAAAAATTCAGAATTCTACCTTATGTACATAGTCTGTGCAAAAAAAATAGACAATATGCTGTTAAAAATAAAGAAAAAATCAGTCCTATACATATGTAATGAATATTGCAATCCCATGTGCATTTCAAGTAACGTGTGTATATATGTACACGTGTGTGTATGTGTGAGTGTATGTGTGTGTATGTGTGAGTGTATGTGTGTGTATGTGAGTGTGTGTGTGTGTGTGTGTGTGTGTGTAATGTCAAGGAAAGAATCATCAGAGTATAGGGAAGAGGTTGAGAGAAACTTATTTTTTTACTCTCTATATCTCTTTATTTTTAATATTTCAAACTTTTCTATTACTTTTATAATTATAAAAGAAACAGTCCAAAGTATAAAAAACACTTCACTGAGTTGTACATTTTCTAAAAATTTATGGTCAATTGTATGTGTGTGTGTGCATTTTGTAAACCAAATCCCGTATGAAATTAAGTAAGGGAACTATTATTTTTTGGAAAGTTAGAGTGTTTCCTTTCAAAAAAGTGAAAATCATCCCCTAATCTCTCCAGGTCTTAGGTTTAGGAACTGGCATATCTGGTTTTCTTTAATGCTGCTTATTTCTATTTACCCTTGATATCTGGGGGACCTGACGTAGACTAACCATGTCATGCTGACTTCTGAAAGGTGGGGTGTGTCACGGGTTCTGTTACTTGCTTCTGCTTAAGCTTTTGCTGGATAAACTTTTCTACAGCTGAAATGAAGTTTGTAGACTAGAAAACGAGTTTTTTCCATGTGACCTAGTGGAACATGGGATAATGAGGTTCTGATGTATAAATATATTAATTTTCTGTGATACTATACGGGTACACTGGTATGGGTAAAGAACCAGGGTAGGTTAAATACATATAATAAATAAAAACAATAGGAAACACTTAACAGGTGGAAAACTTTTTAAAAATGCTTTCTGCGTATGAACTCACTTAATCCTCACAATAACACTCAAGTTGTTTTATTTATGGGGAAACACAGAGAAGTTGGAAACTTGCCCACAGTCAGAGAGCGGCTAGGTGTTGGTACTGTGGTCTGGGCAGTTTCCTACCTGAGTCTGTCCTCTAGCTACAGCCAATCATGCAGTGAATATTCTTGCATAGGTCTTCTTGTATCCACATGTACAAGCTTTCCCTAAGTGTGGAATTCTTGGTCCTAGTGTGGGTTTGAAATCTCGGAGGTTTTCAGGGTGAAATTCAAAACTGGCCCCTGGATAGGGAGGGCAAGGAGAGATCAAAGAAAGAGGCAGAGGACCCAGATTGGTAGGTGGCAGGTTTAATGAGCAAGGGAACTTACCTGCCAGGCTTGTCTTGAGTGGCCGCAAGATGAGTAGGTCTCCACACCCACCTGCCAGAACCTCAGGAGTTTATACAGAGAGGCCTGAACAGGGTTCAGGCGCGTATCCAGTCTGGATGATCTCAACAAAACATTACTCTCAAGGCCGCTTCCTTCAAAAGGCTATTAGTGAGAAACCGTGGGCAGAACCACATTCCAAGGGGTGGGGGGAGAGTCAGGAACCTCTGATTGCCTGGGTCCAGCTCTCTGGTCAAGCATCTTCTTTGTGACCTTCTCCGACACCTCGGTCAGACCTAGTCATCTGCAACTTTCCTAGATATTGCCTATTTCTCCTATTTCTCCACATCCTTTCTAACACTTTAAAACAACTTTTCACATTGGTCAGTCTGATGGGTGTGAAAAGGTAGACTCTTGTGTTTTTAATTTTCATCCCATTTACAACTAGAGAGGTTGAAATGTTTTAATTTTTTTTTATAGATTTGTAAAATGTTATTTTTATATTCCAAGTACTAAGCCATATATTCCATGTAAATATTCCTGGGCTCTTTGTTTGTCCCTTTGGTCTATTTCCCTAGCCCTGCACCAATACACATTCTCAATCACATGAGATTTTCTTACTCTTTTTTCTCCTCTCACTCTTTTTCCTCCTCTTCCTCCTCCTCCTTTTTCTAGAACATCTTATATCTTATAGGACAAATCCCTCACCACTTTCTTCTTCAAAATAGAATTGACTCTTGGTGGCATTTTAGCTCTTTCATATAAACAGTGAGATAAAGTTATCAAGTTCTAGAAAATAAATCTGTTGCACTGAGTATATGGATTGACTTGGGAGAATGGATATGCTAGTTCAGTCCAGCAAGCACTTTCTGCAAATGTTGGAAGCCCTAATTACGTTAGCTGCTGAATCTTAATGTGTAATGAATTTTACTGGCTTTTCAGGAGCTGGTTGCCAAAAGAGACTAACAACTTCTAAAGTAACTACACATGGCCATGACCTCTGTCAGATGTCAAGTGCTGTGGTTAAAGTTTTAGAAAATTTATTATTGATAAATAAATTTGCAATAATAAATGTCTCAATATTTATTATCGTTGTTTTAATAAATATTGAGCCAAATCTGTAATGTTTAGAGTAATGCGACCAAAGGAACAAAGGAAGGTAAATCTCAGCTGACTTCGTCTGCATCCAGCTGCCCAGGCTACAGGATTAAGGTCACTTTAATGCAAATTGTTGTCCAATTTTGCAATTTCATTCTTACTTGACAAGTATAAACTGATAAATAAAATGTCAAGCCCGGAAGTCTGCTTTGCAGTCAAAAAGAGCTGTGCTGGGAATTGGTGACTGTCGTGATAGTCTAGACTCTGTGACATGGGCGTGCCTGTGCCTTGGTTTTCTCTGTGTTGTTCAAGTTCACATCTAATGAAATGCCTTCCCTTCCATAACATGTCCACTCACGTGCTCTCTCAGCTTTTCTCCAACTCCAAAACTCGGGGACTCTGGGTCTGACCTGGCGTGAGGAATAAGAAACGAATGGCCCTGGCTCCTAGTTTGAAAGTGGAAAATCGTTAAACTTTTATGTGAACCTGACTTGATGGCATGCATCTCACAAAAACACTAGAAAGAATAATTGGCTCTCTTCTCCCAGAAGCAAAGGGCAGATTTTAGTAGAAAAGAGAGCTTTGGATACAAATACCAAATACTGAATATCTGCGTTCAAGGTCTGCTTCTGTCACATCCATATCATACGACTTTAGACAAATCACTTAATGTCCTTTTATTTGTTTCCTATCTGTAAACCAAAGGAATTATATGATTTAAACTCAGCATCTAAACACTAAAAATATTAAAATTCGCAGTTATTTTGTATGAAATGCAGATAAGATTTGGGCAGAATATTAGGGTTATAGCTGACAGAATGGGGAAAAGATCTAACTATATTGAGAAAAAGCACAAAATACTTCCTATTATAATTAAAGCAAGTTGTTAGGTAATTTCTCATATGCTTGGGCATTACTTTCAAGCCCTCCTCCAACTGTAAAGATATATCTTAAATTCTTAAGATTATAATAGATATCTATAAAATCAATTTGTTCAAGAGCCTTTCAATTTTATTGCTTAGGTTTGCTGGGACATTTTGAATATATATAGTTCATGTGGAAATTATTTAAAATCATAAGGTAGACCCTTGTCAGCCTTATATAGTTTATCAGAAGCTAGGGTATGGATTCTATGACTTCTATAGGCCCCTGCATGTCCCGGGAATACGTGGGTAATTGGTTTTAACAGTGCTTAACCAGCGCATGGTTTGAGTATAGAATAGGCAGAATTTGACCCCAGGAAGACAGGCATAATGTTAATTTTTAAAAAATAAGAGCACTTGAAGAAAGCCAGAAATAAATCCAGAGTTACTATCAACAAAGCAGAGAGAGGCTTACTCATCACAGGGAAAAGTCGGGCTCATTAAAGAAGGTAGTTATTACCTCTGACATACAGAACCGTGTGCTGCTTTAAATTAAGATTCTTAACGAGGCATTTCATTGTGTGTCCTTAGCTGAGAGTTTTAAAGAGGAAGTCTTTCTTCCAAAGTCGACGGGAATGGAGCTATGTTGGAGAGTGTCACTGGAGGAGAATATTTCAGGAATGAACAGTTCAGGAATACTAAATACACAAAAGTATACACACACAATTTCAGAACAGATTGCTGGTGTGCCGAATGCCCATCCAAGCCATGTGCTTATAAGAGGAAAATGTAAACTTTGCCACATGCTCATGATATGCTGATGAGTGTTCGTGTTCGCTGACAAGATCGTGGTCTCTGTTCCTTTTCTGCTAATGTAATGAATAAGCTTGAATAAGCGCTTTTAAGAGAAAGTGGTAAACGTTTACATTTTCCCCCAATTTTATTAGTTTCTGTTTATTTCACTTCTCTTGCTCAACAAATGTCTTTTTTTCTTTCTGTGCTGTATTGCTTATAGGATTTGGTATGCACTTCATTTTATTTGAGATTTTTAACAGACTCTCATCTTCTCACAAGGCAAGAATTTGTCTTGATCTCCAAAAAGAAATTCTTTAGACCTGTCTGTAAGCAGTCCCTTTATCAAAAAGCTTATACTGAACACCAATACCTAACTGCCTGTGATACTCATACACACAAATGTGTTATGTTTCAAGAAAATGAATGGATTTTCAGTTGAATACACTTATTGAAAGAGTTACTGTTCATGGCTCTGCTTTCCAAAATTTAAAAATACCTCACCAAACCACACTGCTGTGATAGGAAATGAAGTGGGGTGCTGCGTTCTGTCCCTATTTCCCAGAATGTAGCTAAATTCTGGAAAACCTATTGCCCACTAATATGATTTCCCTAAGGATTTTTTATCTGTTCCATCTAAGAGTAAGTGATAGTAGAACAATTTTGTAACCTCATTTTCTCTTTCTACCAGACACATAGCAATGTCTGCCAAGCACCCAGGAGGTACACTAGTCCAAGATAGAATCTATGATCTGTACCTACTATAGAAAAAAAAAGTCTAAATCTTTCTAAACTTCAACACATGGGAGCATTTGAGTGTGACCCGTACTATCGCTCCCTGGTTACAATTCATCTCCAGTTAAATCATAAAGTCCTACTGTTAGTTACATGCATCTCACCATATGGGGCTTTTAAAGTTGGTTCACGTCCTTGGTAAGTGTTCAAAATGTTCTCTCAAGTCAGATATTCTGTGACATGAACTGTTCTGTCAGTGGTGCTGACCTAGCCTTTGTCAGTTTCTATCATGATGTCATTTTTTACAGGCTATCTTTCCAGTCTTGGCAACTGGCGCAGCCTTTTTTCTTCTCTGTTTTTCTCTCTGTGTCATCTATAGATTATAGAAGAGATGTCCTACCATTGGCTGTTTCAATCAACCCAGTACATTCTCCCCATACATTCCACATCATTTGAAATGGAAATTCAGGATATAAAATTTCTATTAAATATTTAAATTATTAGGGAATTTGGAGCTACATATTCACAATAAAAATATTCAGAATCTTTTCAAGTACAAATGAAATAAACTCATATATCCACTATCTATGTCCAATATCTCAATTATTTGATTTTTATTTAAGAGCTTAATTCTATTCACATATCATCCATTCACTTAAAGGGAGTCATTACATTAATCAATGGCTACATCTTCAATTCTCAAATTTGTGTGGGCACTGAGAGACCACAGCCTCAGAGAAAGCATGTTTCTCATATGCATCTTCAAGAATATTCCATTTAAATGCATATTAATCATCATTTCATTAAATTACAATATTCAGTCATGGAAAGATTTTATTGAATTTTCTCATTCTCTCCCCAGTTATCATATCCTTAATCTAGATCATACCCTCATTTAAATCGTATGTCAATGCCTTTCAGGTCACTTTTCTCACCTATGATTTGAAAGGGTTGTATGTGTCCTTTTCATATCTTGGTATTATTGAGAGGATTTCTTTGACAACATGCCTTTAGAGTCATGGTTATAGCTGTAAAAGCTAATAGTTTTGGGGGCCCTAAACATATTCTAATTCTAACCTATAGATGAGAGTATGGAAATTCTAAGGGGTTTAATATCAATCAGTCATCAAAATGAGTACACAGTTTTATCAGTAGTTTAAGTGAAAGAAGAAAAACATGATCTGAATTTCATGATCCTTCAACTTCTGATTTATTGCAATAAAATAAGACTGGAACCACGACAAAATATCTAAATTATTTAATACAATCAAATGTGCCCTTTCAATCTTTAATCTTCAAGAGATCCTTTAAAAGCTTTGGTTTCACAATGTTGTCACTTCTCAAGCACAAGCTTTTGGCTACTTATGTGAAGTTTGAGACAATCCAAGGTAAATTCCCCAAGATGTCTCCAAAATCACGTTCACAGGTAATTGTCCTCGAATTAGGCAACTGCCATCCCCTCAATCCCCCAGAAAAGGCAGCCGGAGCTCATGCTGCACTTTTGCTCTGGATCTCATCTCTTTAAATCCTTTCAGGTCCTCATCTACATTTTCATCTTAACCGTCCATGAAACCCCTCTCTCTTTAAACATGCTCCGTTTCCATTACCCTGAAAACCATATAAAACCCATTACTGAATACTGCTCGTTACTATTGCGGGTGCCATCATTTTTCTTCCTTCTTTTCTTGCCAAATTTAAAAATGTCCATAACTCATTGGTTTATTGATTCATTCATCCTTAGATATAGTGCTTTATTAAAGATGTTTATTGGACATAGATATTGTGCTAAAGTGGTGGAGAAAAACCTGTGTATGTCACTTGCTGTGCCCGCCACCAAGACACACTTAGTACTTAGCATGTAGTAAATGCTAAACAAACACGTGTTCTTCTATCCATCCCCCTCCTTTTCTGTCCACATTCTCCAGTTGTCTTCCTGTTTATTTAAATTTATTTTATTGGGGACAAAGTCATTCTTTCTTTAAATAAATGCCATGTATACAAAAGATGGACGGTTAAAAATTTTTTCAGGCATAATCGTACCATTTTAATTCAACTGTTTATTTTTTTTATCGTTCTCTCCAGGAGTTACTTACCTGTGTACATAATCCCGTGTCACAGGTTTATATTGAAGTCATTGTGGCCTTATATTCACACATGCTGGCTTTTGCTCTATCATTTCCAAAAACTCAAAGAGAATAGTGTAAAGCACGGAATGAAAGGTAAGTGAAATTCTATCACTCTGAGATATCATCCCAATATCTTCGTGACCATGCTTTTATGTATTTCCCTATGCACGTATACATATAATTTCATATGGATTGAATATTGTTTAAAGTGTTCAAAAATCATACCTATAATATTTGAAGACATTGTAAAAATAAACATTTCAAGGAATCAAACCTGTATTAAGTTCTCCCAGTGGGTTGCCACTTTAGTTCTACATGGCTGCTTCTAAGTCTTTTTCAACACAAATACATATATGAGTAAATATCAAAATATGTAACTTTAGCAACATAACTAGGATTCTGTAGCTCACTTAATATAACTTAATGTCTTGAACATAATACCATATCAGTGCTTCTCTATTTACCTCACTCAATGATTTTTAATTAAAAAATTTTTTTAACTAAATAGTACATATGTATATATATTTTCAAGAGCATCTGCTACTATGAGGGTTGAAAATAAAAACAGCAGTTGACAACCCCACCCACTCTTAACTACTCTAAGAAACTGTTTTGGACATTTCTTCTGCATTAAAATTTGTTTTTCAAAGTAACATTTGTGTATTGCCATTTTTAGACTTTCTTATTGTAGACATTATTTAGACAGTGATTTCTTACAGCAGAAAGATGCCATTTATCTTTTCTACGGAGCTCCAAAACCCCCTTCATCTGCTTCCACTTGTGTATCTGCTATATTTCAATCACAATTTTTGTGTTAATGCACTAGTCACTGTGCATATGACTATAGGCATATTGTTTACAGCTAAGTAAAGCAGAGTACGACAGTGACATTCCCTCTCCTATACTGCTCAGGCAGTTAATAATTGCCTTATTTTGTATTATTTTCTTAATTTCCCTTTACACTTATTATTAATTTATCTTCAGATTCTCTGATAAGACTGTCACATCCCTATAAATACAGTAACGTTTTCCTTGGAGATATCCACTTCTATTTTCCCCGGTGACCTAAACTTTTAATAATATGTTTTGATTGGGTTCTTTTTCATTCACTGAGTTGAGTGTTTCATGGACCCTTCAGTCTGGTATTGATGTTTTGGGTTATTTTTTGTGCTGAGAAATTTGTTTGTATTATTTCTTTGAAAGATTTTTTTTTCTTTCTGATTTTGTTGTTCTCTCTTTCTATAACTCTTAGATTGATTCTTTCTTACACAATTTTTCACTCTTGAAGATGTTTGTTCTACCTTCTCAGGAAGTTCTTCGCTTTTACCTTCTAGTCCTTAAATTGAATTTTTAACCTCTCTTATACAATTTGTTAATAATTGTATAATTATTAATTCCCAAGAGCTATTGTTTTATGAACAACCCTTTTGCTTAATAATATCCTTCTTTGTTTCATAAATCTTCTCTTACTTTCTCCCTTTTTTTAAGGTTATCAATTTCAGGATTTTTGTTAGTTTGTTTCTTAGTTTTCCCTTTCTCTCTTAATAGTCTTATTTTTTCTGAGTTTCCTTTCTCTATCTCCTTTAATCTTTGTCTTTCTTGTTGGAGGTTTCAAAAAATGTTTTATTTCTCTGGCTCTGTTTATATTGAAAAGGAGGCAGTGATACACTAACAAGAAGGTCTGCATATGTGAGCGGGCAGATTTATTGGGGCAGCCTCTGGGTTGAGGCCTTCCAAGAGCCAGTCTCTATAGAAATTTTTTCTTGGATCGGGGGATTTTCCCAGAAAGAAACCCTCCAATCTCTTGACTGTGAGGCCGGGGTAAAGATGGTGTAGAAGAGAGTGTGATTTTAGTTTGGCTGCGGGGCTCTGAGAGCCAGACAAGGGAAGAGGAATGTGGGTTCATAGTCTAATACTCACTTTCACTGCCCCCCTTCTTGCTGCCTCGATCTTATGCTCAACTGTGTCTATGTCTGTGAACTCAGAGCATCTCTTGTTTAAAATATTTGTATAGTAAACGTCCCGTGTCCTGTAGGGTGGCAGAGATGCGGTGACCTGTCTGAATCAGATGGGAGAGGTTACCTGGGGTGTAGCTAGGATTTGTAAAGACCAAGTTTGTCGTTATTATCCCCATCCTGTGTCCTTGTCTTCATAGGTACCAGCTGCCTCCAATTTTTGAGATATTCTGAGATTGTTTGGTGAAGATTGCCTTGTTTCCTGTTGGCCCTTAAGTTGAGTGGAGTTTTGATAATGACCGGTAGAGAAAATTTTGTAGTTTCTTTGAGATCCAAGACTTCCACATTCCTTAGCCTCACCGCTGCCATTTGTTTTAGTCTTCTTGTTTTTTTAGCACAAGGTATGGCACAGACACCAAAGGAAAAAAACAAAAATAGAATATAAATCAACCTACCAGAAATAATACATCTTTGCTCAGTAGTGTTTTAAGAAGTCAAGAGCATAAGAAAATAAGTACTTATATAAATAAAGTTTATTATTTTAAAATTGCATTGAAATGGCTGACAAAAGAAATTCCATAAGACAATACCCCCAAACCTTAGCAGAGGCAGGAGGACTGCAAATTACTCCTATAGGGTAGGGATGGCCAGGCCTGTCAGTGTTGCGAACACTGAACTGGTTGTAGATTTAATGAAGGGAATCTACTGTTTGATTTTTTTTAAATGTCAACATAAGGAGAACAAATATGGGGCACATGTCACATGCCATCTGTACCTGCCTAAAAGATTGGAGCGTTATTGCCCTGAGTGTGCTTGCATGCTTTAGCTGTTTCTCCTTGAGGTGTTTCTCAAGAACAGAATGCTTCTTAGGTGCTAAACAAATATTTCATAACCCAGTAAAGACACTATTCAGTATGCTTCCTTTCTCCTTAGCAGGAGTCGCCTGGATATCTCTGTCCAATATTTGGAGGAAGACTTCTGGGGAATGGGTGGCGGTTCACAATGTCTATTGAAGCCAATGAACTCTGTAAAATGAGAGATTTGCAAGAATCCTTAAAGTTTCTGCAATGTGAGTTTATTCCCAGGATCAAATCATACTCAGCTCTCGTGCTAACCCACGTGCTGCAGCCCACGTGATGCTTCTCCCAGGATGACATGGCGGTGGGGCCTTCTTCAATGGCTCTAGAACCATCGTGTAGAAAACATTTGGCAGCCTCAAGAGGCGGTCTTACTGACCGTGGCCATATCATTTCACATTTTTTAAATCAAAATCATTCATCATATATATTATGGCCGGGGTGTTATTTTTCTTAACGACATCAGGAAACTGAAGGATCAGCTTTAGGATAGATCCTGAATGGTCTTGCTTTTTCTATGATTTAAATCTGCAAAGGAGTCATAGACTAAACTAAACCCTGCTTTCAAATAATTTCCTCAGAAATACAGAAAAGTATTTTCTACTTCTGCTTTTCTCTGCACACGACCCTCTGTCTGACAGTCACGGGGACTGAACAGATATCAGCAAGAAATGGAGCTGATCAAGAAAGGAGAGGCACGTATACTAATTTCTGCAATGATCAATTTGTCCCATTTTGTAGATCGATGAGGAAGCGATGGGTTTAAGCTTTGGCGGTCTTTCGCCTCCTGCCCCCTGGCAAATTCTGTCATATTGACAGGATCGGGCATGTTCAGGGTGGTTTGGCTGTAGAGACCAAATTCTGTAATTTTGGAGTTGGATCAAGAGTAACAGTTGTCAGATTAGCATCTGATGTTGTTGGGAACATCCTGGTGAAATATGCAGTAGGAGGAGACCACATACATCTGAGAAAGGGGCTCGAACACTCTTTCCTGAGGAAATCAACCTCCTATCAGTAGAGGTAAAGTGGATACAAGAAAAATGCCATGGGTGTGGAGAGAATGAGGGAAGGTCATATATTTCAAAAAAGAATATTGTTTAGAAGGAGTGTTAATAGGTTTCAGGGGAAATGTTAATTTTTTTTTCTCCTAGATGAAATAGCTACTGTAAGTTTTTAATGGTTAATCATTCATTCCTGAATTTTTATATTAAGCATTTTATATTACTTTATTGACCTAACTTTTATGCTCTTCTTCATTTTGACAGTAAAGAATGACCAGGCAATACTCTTTGAAAATTGGAGACCATTTGCACCTGCTCTCTGTTGAGGAAAGTGAATAATAGGGTGCCCTCAAGGAATTTCGAAGGTATCACTCAACAGAAACTTTTGTGTCTGAAGAAAACTAGATCATTTTATCATGGTAGGCATAGTGATATGTTTGCTTTAATAAAATGCCATATTTCTGCCTTTAATCTCTTGTCAACCAGCTATTAAAAAGCCCCAAAGTGCATGCGTGCAGCACATGTAAACACTTGTGGTTTTGAGGTTACCACAGAACATACTAATAAAGCATGTAATTTGTGTTTTGTGCACAGACTGTAATAATTTATTGAGTGGTAGAAAGAAGCTAGAGAAGGATTTTCTCTAACTGTAGCCAGCAAGTCAATTTAATTTTAGGGCTCTACGCAGAGGTGCATGCAGACACATGTTCATACAATGAAATCATGTGTAAAAAGCATCAGAAAGCCTCCAGAACAAAAGCGGGGCAAAATGTACATTAGTTTCACACACACTGAATGCATTCTATCAAGTGTTCTCACGCTGGTCCTTCAAGCTAATCAGCTGGGAGGGTGGGTATTCTTTCCCAAAGAGATGTGTGTGCCTGTGTATTACACACTGACAGTGCGACAGAATGTAGGTTAAGTTAATTCAAGTAAATTAAGATAAATCATCATGGCAATCACTTTTTAAACTTCAAGAACATGAGCGTGATCGCCATAGCCCCTGTGGATGAGTTTTGCTCCTTTATTTTTATAGAGAATAACAAAATGTGGGAAGGTCAGATCACTTTTACAGGGACATGGAAGAGCTAGTGGTCTGACTACAGCGTCTACCATGCTTCTTGGAGCAGCTGATTTCTCTGTTTATGCAAGATCCTTATAAGTGAGGGTTGCATCTTACTCGTTTTCATGAAACTGCTTCCCTCGTGAAATACATTGCACACAACACACAAGAAATGCAGATCATTTGAATGGAAACGCCTTGAAAGGGAAGAAATGAGAACCTTACTGTATACATGCCAATGTCTGGAAAATTTTGTGAAATTCTGTAGTTTGGGAATAAAACCAGACTTTATGAAAACAAAAACACGTTCAGTTTAGAGAAAATGTCTGTGCCCAGAGGAAATGGGTCTTAGGAACCCTGTATTTATTCCAAAAAGATGTAACACTTGTCACCTGGAAAGGAAATCACCACTCTCTGTGCTTTTCTTTCCTCTTAAAATGTATATACTGGGCTTCCCTGGTGGCGCAGTGGTTGGGAATCCACCTGCCAATGCAGGAGACACGGGTTCGAACCCTGGTCCGGGAGGATCCCACATGCCGTGGAGCAGCTAGGCCAGTGCGCCACAACTACTGAGCCTGCGCTCTAGAGCCCACGAGCAACAACTACCGAATCCCACGCACCTAGAGCCCGTGCTCCACAACAAGAGAAGCCACCGCAATGAGAAGCCCGCGCACCACAAAAAAGAGTAGCCCCCCAGCTGGCCGCAAGTAGAGAAAGTCCACGTGCAGCAACGAAGACCTAACGCAGCCAAAAATAAAAATAAATAAATTTAAAAAAATAAAAAAATATATATATACATATATTAGTTTTCAGTGCAGACAGTTCTTTTGTGGTTCAAAAGCTTTGGAATTTGAGGCCAAATTAGAACGAATCCTTTGTACCACCTTTAAGCCGTAACCCACTTCTTGCTTTGGTACATATACTTATCTAATCAACCAGCTCCCACGGACAACTAAGGATTGAAGAGCTTCCTTGGCCATGGGAAGGCATACAGGCATTTTGCAAATCTGTAAGGAGACAATAGCAGAGGGTGCCTGAGAGCCTTTCTGTTTAAAGCGGAATTGAAATTGCACTGATCAAACCTGGGAAGCCGTTTTCTACAAGGGACTCAGCCAGTTTTCTACTCTCATGAGAAGGAAACCAGGATCCTAGTGGCCATTCTAATCCTTTCTGTGGTCTGAACTTCTTTACTCTTTGATCATTTGCTCACATAACAAAGACATACAGAGAAAGGAGAGGGGAAGGAAGGGGGAAGGAAAAAGAATAAAGAAAGGAGGTAACTAGAAAACCCCATCTTTCAAATGTTTATCTTATGCTGGTAGCGTTTTGTTTTGTAGCAACAGTAGCTCTGAAGTCAGCGTTCATCAAACACCAGGAACAAATGTTTTCAGATTAATAAAAGTTATGATTTGGAAGATTTTTTTTTTTTTTTTTTTTTTTTTTTTTTTTTTTTTTTTTTTTTTTTTTTTTTCGGTACGCGGGCCTCTCACTGTCATGGCCTCTCCCGTTGCGCAGCACAGGCTCCGGACGCGCAGGCCCGGCGGCCACGGCTCACGGGCCCAGCCGCTCCGCGGCACGTGGGATCCTCCCAGACCGGGACACAAACCCGCGTCCCCTGCATCGGCAGGCGGACTCTCAACCACTGCGCCATCAGGGAAGCCCTGGAAGCTTTTTGATTGGCATAAAATGTAAGAGATAAAAAATTAGAGAATAGTTATTTAATCTGTAGCTGAATTAAAACAAGCTTAATTGGGGCTTTTTTGCTTCACATCCTTTTTGGTGTTTATCTGTGGGTTTCTAAACCCTGTGTGGATGTCAAGGCATCTTTCATGAAGCACCTTTTAACTGAGCCAGTTTCTTTTAACACACACTCTGAGGGGGAGAGGGACTAAAGAGTCAAAACAAAGGTAGCCCCCAGCTCATCTTTAAACCTGTAGCTCTGTAAGTTTGCACCTCAAATGTACCGAATTTTATTTTAATATAATGATCGAAACAGCTATTGAAACGTTTTCGATACAAATGGGCAGATATAAAGAATAATAACAAAAACTGAATAAATTTAGAACACCAGGTATAGACTGTACTCTAAAATTGTTCAAAAATCAAATCGCTATCCACTACTATCTTTTTTAGGGCTCTCATCTTTATTTATTTATTTATTTTTTTAATGAAAGTATCATACACAAAGGCTATAATTCCTATTTAAAGTGGTTTATTCAAAATAACTTCATGATTGCAATTAGAACCATAATTGATACCAAAACACACAGCATTGACATCACAGGATATAATCCAAGTTGAACTCACTAAATCGACTAGTATCTACATATATGTAAGACCTTATAAAAACCAGATAATTTTCCTCAATATGAAGAATGAAGGAAAGACAATACTTTTTCTTTTTTTATTCCCACAGAGCATATATACATATCTTTATATTGAGATCTATAACAAACTGAAGAGTGAAAATCTAGAGCTAAGAAAAAGTGTCAGAAATTTAGGTTCCAGAAGAGCTGGATAATGTCAGTGTCTTACCAATATCTTGAGCGATCATTGAACCTTTATAAGAACTTGTGGATTCTATATTTTAGGGTCACAGTCTCCCATGATTTAAGGTGAAGTAGCTATACAAAACATTTAGCTGTAGATTCAGACACATCTGGACTAGATTTTGCTGAGTGAGACCTCTGGAATAAAATTACTAGCTGTTTCTTTCAAAATATAATTTACATTTGCTCAACTTTATTCGGTGTTTATGTTTCATATTTGAAATGATCATTAGTTCTGAATGAGCATTAAAACATTATTCTAGGGTCTGTTAATTTTGGAGCCTGACTGGCTCAAAATATCCATAAATTCAAGTGCAAGCTTTCTTAAATTCTGATATTTAAAAAACTTCATTCATTCATTTGTTAATTCATTCCTCCACGTGCCTTTGGTAGGGTCTAGATAAATATTTGCTGGGTGGAAGAATGAATGCGAGTGAATTTCCATACATCTGGGGTGTATCTCTCACTTACGAAATAATCATTAACGCTGAATGAACATTAAAGAAAAATCATTCTAGACTGGTGATCATGTAGTAAATGCAACACTAAATTTCTGGCATGCATGGAGATTGCTTTCTAATGATGAAATTTCATAAATAATATATATGCATTTCAGACTGTACTCCAAGACAATTGGGGAAATTTGTTCTTCTCCTTTACCAGGAACAAGCTGTGATGCCTTTGAGATCATTACTGGCACAGGGCCTGTTACCAAGGTTTGCTGCTACTCTGGCACATTTTCTTGCTCTCTCATCATGACTTTGTTGGGCGTATCTCAACTATAACCTCAGGAAAAGATTTCTACTTAGCAGTGACCAGGTGAAAGCAAAGCAGCATATATTCATCTATGGTTTTTCCCGGAGCATTCTTCTGGTGAGAAAGGTCAACAATTTAGCACATGATAATGACCATCTGTGTACAGATGTCTATAAGAGGCACTTGTAGTTCCTCTCTTTCAGATTAGATTAAGGATGACCGTGAAGAAAGGCTTGAGAAAACAACCTTTCTCTGTAGCATCTAGCACT
Organism: Kogia breviceps; assembly: GCF_026419965.1. Lineage (NCBI taxonomy): Eukaryota > Metazoa > Chordata > Mammalia > Artiodactyla > Physeteridae > Kogia > Kogia breviceps. The sequence goes on along the minus strand of NC_081319.1, from coordinate 101,406,216 downwards.
ACTTCCTCTATATTTTCTGATAGAGTAGTAGCAGGTACTATGGCTGTTTCTTGAAATCATACTTTATTTTTCAAACAAGGACATTTGGTGCCTGAAACGCCTCTAGGAGTTTATTTCACTGACTTGCATCTCCAAGAGGAAGGAATTCAGATGAAATGGGACCCAAGGTTCAGGCACGCGAGGCAGACTCAGCAGTAGCCTTGGTTGCAGGAGGTATTGAAGGGTCTTCCTAACAGGGCTCACCTTCAAGGTGGGAGAAATCAAAGCACAGAAGCTGGAGCCAAAGAAAATGCTTCGTGGTCAGCAAGGGTGATTCAGAGATCAGAGGAGGAGTCGTCACCCATATCACCTCCCGGTCTGGCCCCGGGAGATCATGCCTGAGTGTGAGGGAGGGAGCTACGAGAGAGGAAGAAGAAAACAGAAACACATAGCTGCATGGCTGTAAGGGTCTTATAGTGGGTGATTACATGGTCACAGGATGTCCCAGGTAGCAGAAAGCTCAGCTCATAGGTGGCTGCTCAGAGGCCCTCGAGAACCCATCCCTGACTTGTGGCTGTGGTCAGACTGGCTGTGGACAGTTTCAGGTTATACAAAGGTGGTGCCGGGAAACAAACATCAGCAGAATCAACCACAAGAAGAAAACCAGGTGGGCAGCCCCAGGAAGCTGGAGCGGAG